>NC_090923.1:605588604-605892662 GCF_040938575.1 Ambystoma mexicanum
TCTCTGTACCCCTATAGGCCACCCCCCCAGCACTTGTCTGCGCCTAACACCATCTGCCCTTGACGTCAAGTCCTACTTACCATGTACAGCACTTCCAGCCGCCACTCCCCCTTGCACTTCATTGTGCCACCCACCCCTGCACTTGCGTGACATGAATGACACCAGCACCAGTAGTATTGTTGACTGGCATCCCCTTCTGCCCCACCACCCCTCAGTGCTCCGCTGCACCTACAAACATTACTTGACCGGTGCTTCACGAATGCAAAATTATTCCGTTACAGGTGTTGGGGAGGTGGAATCACAATGTTTACTGCATTATGTTGATCTAGACAAGGCACTGTGCATCGTTGCCAATTTGGACTAGCAGATCCATGTACAACATGTATACTAATTGATGTGACGATGCAATGTCAGGACCAGAGTGGTTGAAATCCAAAAAAGTAGCCCTCCTCTCCCTCCTCACTTGGTGGCTATGTCACATGCCATGTGTGTGATGGCATGTGCCTTTGACATGGCAATCACCGCCCAATGTGTGATGGCAGTGCTAGGCATCAAGGTGAGCAGGCGTTGCTGTCCAATCAGTACATAGTATGCCCTGAGCCTCCCCTACAGACCCAGTGATGGTGAATGCATAGGAGGACTCCCAGTCATGTAGGACATGTGTCGTAGGACTACTGCCTATGTTGTTCATCAGCCCTTGTTGCATGCCATGGTGCTAATGCCTGTTTCCATTTTTCTCTTTCATGTCTTTGCAGGGGACGAAGCACTTGTTGATGCTGGGGATGTGGTGGTGGAGCCGTCCCAGGAGGGCAACCCGGGCCGACCTACCACAAGTGAGGGACGTGGTGTGTTTGTGGGTGAAAACCCACAAGTGCTGCAGGCCGTGCTGTCGAGGGGTGTCTCTGGGGGTTCCTCCCCCGAGCAGTATTCAGGTGTAGACTCGGAGGATGACACCTATGTGCAGTCGCAGGTGAGTGTTCTTGGGAGAGAATCTCCTCTGTCCGACCCACCTGCAGCCAGGCCATTGGCCTCAATGGGGATGTCAGTGTCGGCAGATCAGCCTCCGGTGGTTACGGATGCAGGGCCACACCACCCAATCTCTGATCCTGTTCCTGGGGCTGCAGATCAGAGAGGGAATGCAGTCCTGCAGCCTGAGGCCTTGCCGGCACAGCAAGGCGCAGTCCGCCTTGCCCCAGGCAGGTGTGGTGCCCGTCAACGTGGTGGCCGTATGCCACCTGGCAATACCGTATGGGAGCAATCCATCTACGGTATGGCCACCCAACAGGCAGCATCATCCGAGATGATTGCACAGGCCATGGATAGGGTGGCCACTTCCATTGTCCCCCCAGAAAGGCTGATGGAGCGACTGGAGCAGGCTACAGAGTCCATCTGCCAGGCACACAGGGAGGATATGTTGGCGTCCAACATGGACAGGCGGGCGGCACTGGCGACTCTGGGGGAATCACTTTCCATGGAGTCCCAGCGCCACAGGGAAGCCCTGAGGGAAGAACTCCGTCACCTCAGGTCGACCCTGTTAGAGCTTGAGGCTTCATCCCATAGAAGGACAGAGGAGCAGCTGGAGCGTCTGACACGGACGCTCTCGGCCGAGATGCAGGCAACTCGTGCGGAGGTCAGGTCATCCCGGGAGTTACTGCATGGGGACCTCCGCATGATTATTACCCAGAACCAGAACTACCAGACCCGCCTGCTTGCAGCCATGGAGGAGCAAACTCGTGCTTTGCGTGGGCTGCCTCCCATTGTCACACCATCATCTGAGGCAGCTCCCCCACCTCCAGAGTCAGCTGCAGGGTCTGGGCAGAGCCATAGCGACTCATCTCCCACAACAGAGTAGCCGTGTGGGCCACGAGCCTATGGGGTGTTTTCCTTTCCCATGATCCACACAGGTGGATTGTGGCGTGCATCCTGTCCTCGGACCTCATAGGTGGCCCCCCCCCCCCCGCCGGCCCTTTCATGGCCATTTTTTCTCTTTTTCATTTTTATTTTGCAAGAGTGTTGCCTTGTGTGGGTACCTGGGCATACACTGTATTGTGGCTGGGCACATGCAGGCTTGTCCTGAGTTTGGTTTCGATGCTTGGGTAGCAGACATCCACACCCCTCCTGCTTCCCTTTCCATGGGCTTGCAAAGGGTGTGCCCAAGTGACAGCAAATTACACGGTGACATTGGACTCCCATGAGCTGTTGGCCAGTCCATAGTCAATACTGTGTAGACATTCATAGTGTTCATTGTTGTTGCACCTAACTATGCATGATGGTATGATATGTGCCTCTACTTACATATGTTGCTCATGTTTTGCAGGTATTTAACACAGATCTTCACAAGGGCATACTCTCTGGAGTCACACTACATGTCGGTAGATGTGCACTGACACTTTTGCATGGCGCCATCACTGTACACCTGGACGGTGAGGACATACCAGCAGATTCAGGTAATGAGACTACCATTGATTACAAGCAATGTGTCTTGTTTGGGTGGGCTTCAGGGTGGGTTGGTGTGTAATTTGATAGAAATTACTCTTACACAGGTGTGTAGTAGTGGGCCCAGGGCGGTTAGCTGCTCAAGTGCGGCTATGTTCCATTTTGGGCACTGCTATTTGTGACACTGGTGTCATGTTGTGATGGCCAGTTTGTTTGCTGTCACATACCATGACATGGTGTCCTCAGTGGCGGGACTGTGAAGGGAGTGGGTGACATGGCAATGTTGTCATGTAGTGAATCGCCTGTGGCAATGCATTTTAGATTGATGGAGTTGTGTCTTTGCATTGTGATGCATAGCTGGTGTATGTGTAGCTAGGGGTGCACACATATTGACACTTCCATGTTAACAATCTCAGGCTGATGTGTATCTGACAGTTCATTGTCAAGTAATTTGCAGACATTGTCAGGTAGAGTCATCATTGATTGTCAGATGGCATGTGCCAGAGCAGTGTGCACTAGCCAGCACTGTGATTCCTAGGTGAAGAAGTTGGCCACCAGTTGCGTACGGGCTGCCTCCCCCCGTGCCCTTTCCCCTCCCATGCGCAGCGGGCGTGCATGTGGTTGTGGATGTGGGGGCACCACCATGTCCACGGGCAGGCCCCGGCGTGTTGCAACGTTGTGCAGGACACATGCTGCCACTATGATCCTGCACACTATTCGGGGAGCATATAACAGCTGCCCGCCAGAACGGTCAAGGGAGCGAAAGCGTGACTTCAGCACTCCGAATGTGCGCTCCACTATGCCCCGTGTAGCAATGTGGGCTGTGTTGTACCTTACCTGGGGTGGCGTGGTGGGGTTCCGGATTGGGGTCATCATGTGGGGGCTGATAGGGTAGGCACTGTCCCCTGCGGAGGTGGTGATGGGTATCATTAGTGGTGTTGTGTCATGACCCAGTATCTGACATGCATGCATGTGGAGTGGCATTCATGCTCACCAAGCAGCCATGTATCTCCATGCTGGCCAGCCTCTAGGTCCCGGCATAGGGTAGACATTCTGTAGATGAAGCTGTCGTGGGTGGACCCTGGATAGTTGGCATATACTGATGTGATGATTCCCTTGCCATTGCATACAACTTGGACGTTGATGGAATGCCAGTGCTTGCGGTTTCTATAGATGTGCTCTGTTGCCCTGGGAGGACGTAGAGCCACATGTGTGCAGTCAATAGCACCAAGCACTTTGGGGATTTGAGCCACACCATAGAATTCCTGGGTGCACGTCCGCCTTTCTGCATGAGTCCTGGGGAGATATATGTGCCTGCGGACTGAGGGCCGTGCAGTGATGATGTTCAAGACCTGGTGTAGGCAGCGTGACTGCGTGGCCTGTGACACACCACCCACTATGGCACTTGTCCGCTGAAAGGATCCAGTGGCCAAGAAGTGCAGTACATTCAGGACCTTCTGCAGGGGGCTGAGTGCTTGGGAGCACAGGGTGGGTGATGTGAGGTCATCCTCCCACTCACTGACCAGGTCCAGTATGATGTGTGCTGGAAACCTGTACCTCCCATACACCTGGTCATCAGGCATCCCGAATAGGCTGGTTCTGGGTGTGAATATTCTGGCCCTGACTCTCCTCCTCATCCTCCTTTGGTAGCCCACTGCCACTGCTGCTAGGAACGGTATGTTCATCCTGGCATCTGGCTTGTTTATTGAAAAGTGCGCAAATTAATGCCTTGCGCGTGTAGTAGGCAGCGTGTGAGCCTCGCACCCCTGGAATCGAGTTCCCACTCCAATCGCGTGTATATATTCCCACGCTGCAGGCATACAGGTGCGCTGACGTACTTGCCTGTGTAAGGGGCCGCGCGGCCCTGAAATACACGTACATAGGCCAATGGCGTGTACGCGCACTTTTGGCCAATTACACGCGATGAAATACACGTACATAGGCCAATGGCGTGTACGCGCACTTTTGGCCAATTACACGCGATTACACTCAGACGTGCAGGATTTCCACGTGTGCTCCGTCTTCACGTGCTGAGTGGGGAACGCCCGTGCGGATCACGTCAGACGCGCTCACGCGATGAGGGACTCTGGTCCAATAGAATCGCGTATGCGTGCTGACGCACTTACGCGCTAAGGGCCTTTCCTCGGATTTCACGCTGACGTGCAGGAATTTCACGTGCCAAATCACTCCGTATCAAGCTGGCCACCCGAAAACACACGGAACACCACGCTCCTGCCCCGAAGGCCGAGTTACTGCCCCCCAAGTGCCCTGAGCAGCCTCCCACGTGCTATCTGCTGCTGCCTGCCTGCCTGCCTGCCTGCTGCCACCGTGCCCTGCCATTTGGTGCCTGCACATCAGCCATCTGCAGGGGTCCAGTTGCTGTGTCCACCCCTGCTGGAACTGAAGACTCCCAACTGGGATTACATCGCTCCACAGCCCAGCCCCAGGACCCAGTTGCCCACCCACACCTGCCTCTGGGGTTGCCATGTCGGGCACTTCTACATCTGGCACCAGTGGCAACCCCAGGCCAGAGGGGCAGAGGGGCACCAGCTTCACTGCCACCGAAGTTGGTGTCCTGGTGGAGCATGTCCTGGGGCAGTATGATGCCCTCTTTGGATCGTCCCGCGCCAGCAAGGAAGGACGGGAGAGGATCTGGGCCGACTGTGTGGTTGCCATCAACGCGGAGGGGGTGGCAACCCGCAACGTCTTGAAGATCAAGAAGCGCTGGGAGGACTTGAGGTCCAGGACCCTTGTGAAGGCCCGGCGCCTCGTGGAGGGGGGCCGGGGCCACATGAGTACCATCCAGAAGAGGGTCCTGGAACGCGTACGCCCAGCGCTCCACGCCCAGATCCTTGAGAGGGAGACCCGTCTGGAGTTGAGCGGTAAGTGTCCAAGCATCACTGTGTGAGACAGGGCATGTTGCGGTGAGCTGGTTCTATGATACTTGCCTGTATGTGTGCCATGTGCCATATATGCATGTATGTGTGCTGGGACATCATGGTACTGCCTGTGCGACCAGTGATGTGTGACCCACATGGTTGTTGCATGTGTAGAAATGCGGCATGGGGAGCACTATGCAGATTTGGGACATGAGAGCATGGCAGTCTCTGTACCTGGACATGGATGGGGGTGAGGATGGGTGCTGATGCCAGGTACATATATGGTAGCCATGTCTGTGTGCCTGACCTGCATGTCTGTGACTTGTGCATGCCATGGATGCATGACTCATGTGTGTGACAATGCACAGATTCAGTGACGCACCCACCTTACCCTTGTTTTGCCTGTGTTTGGTGTGATTGTGGCCAGATGGATGTGACTGAGGTGTAGTGTGTGCATGTGATATGCATGAGCCATGATGCATGTGAGTTACATTTCATTGAATGTTTCAATAGTCATTTGGACATGCATGGAAATGTGCATGGCATGCACCATGCCTGTTACTGTGTGTGTTTCGCCTGCACTGACCCATGTGTTGTGGAGGGACATGATGGAAGTGTACTTTGACAGGGGTGCTCATCTGCTATTGCTTCCTGTCTAGGGGACCATTGTACAGTAGCCTGATGCTTGTGTTCTTTGTCTCCCTCTACACAGCGGCTAGTGAAGAAGAGGGCGGAGACGGCGCTGTGGAGCAAGGCGGCGGGGATGCCCCCACGGCTGCAGCGGAAGGGGTGGGTGAGCCCCCACAGGGGCCTGCTACGGCGGGAGACGGTGAGGAGCCATCCAGGTTGGTGGTTTGCACAGAGGAGGAGGAGGCCGACACTGGTGCACACATGGGGCCTGGTGGGAGCATCCCTGCTGGTGCAAGTGGTGCAGTCCAGGGCCTGGGGCAGGAGGCAGCACAGGTCACCGTGGAGGGGCCTGTGCATGTCGCTGTCCCTGACCCTGTGAGTGCACCACCATGCACCAGCAGGGATGCCCCGTCCCAGGCCCGTCCGCAGGTAGAGGGGATGTCCATGTCAACTGACTCCCCTCCACCTGCGGCCGTGGGAACCCCTGGCCGCGTGGAGCAGGTCCTGATTGGGGTCGCGATGCGCACGGCTGTGATTCGTGATGCCGTGCGTGCTTCCCGGGAGGAGCACGCACGTCATCACGAAGTGCACCGTGCCGACGTGGCCCAATTGGGATCGGCCATGTTCGGGGGGTTCCTGCATGTGTTGGCCAATCTGACGGCCCTCTCCTCCTCTGTGCAGGCTATCCACCAGTCGTTCTCCTTGCCGTCTTCCGGGCCAGATGCCACCATGGCCCCCTGTGGACCTGCCCCAACCAATGCAGCCAGCTCGGTGGGGATCCCATCCCTGCCGCAGTTGGGAGTCGGAGGTCCAGCAGGGGTGGACGACACAGCAAGTGGACCCCAGCAGATGGAAGATGTGCCGGCATCATCGGGCAGGGCACGTGCACGACGGCGTCGGTGGTTACCATCAGCCTGGATGCCGTCGTGCTGGCAGAGGCAGTGGCGTCGCAGGCAGCAGCGGGCTCGACGTGGGAGGCATCATGGCTCAGGGCCATCAAGATCGGAGGGGCAGGCATCGGCCGGAGGGCAGGGCAACCCTGGCATGGCGGTGTGTTCCGTGTGGGAGGAGTTTGGCCAGCGGATAGATGCGGAGCGGCAGCGGGCGGAAGAGGAGCGGCTCGCCATGGCCAGGGCGGAGATCTCCATGCATCAGGCATTGAGGCGGGCTGCGTGCCTCGAGGAGGCTCGCAGGGAATTTGGAGAGCACATGGGGTTGTCCCTGCGAGACCTCGGGGCCAGGACTGAGTCCCGCCTCCAGGACATAGACATGGAGTTCGAGGATGCCCTGGCCAACATCACCAAGTGAGCCGCAGGACTAGCCCGCTGCCTCTGTATATAGTTTTTTAGTTAGTTAGTGCTAGGTTTCCTTTATTTTAAATTTTTTTTTGGACCGCTTGGACAATGGCCACTTCTTTGTACATATTTTTTTAGATAGTTAGTATTAGGTTTAATTAGTGCTGTTGGGCTCATGGACCCTTGAACAATCCTGTAAATATAGTTATATTTTTTTGTGAGATAATTTATTTTTACTTTCATATTGGTCACACCATGACGTAATGGTTTATGTTTCATTTCATTCTACTTGTGTTTACTTTGGACAAAATCGATTCTTTTTTCTATCCTTTGTTTTTTGGTTTCTCATTTTTGTTCCCGGACATGGACCTTTTATTTGCTTTCCCAGATAGTTGTCAGAGTTAACTTTATTTTTATTTTTTAATACATTTTTATTTTATCTTACACTTGTGTCATTTTTTCTTTGATTTCTTACATGCCATGATATGGGTTTTGACATTGACTTGCACCCATTGTGTATGTGTGTGTGGCAGACATGTGTTCTTTTGCTTAGTTGCCTTTGGGGTTGTGTCATGTGATTGCATTCACTATGTGGGTGCATGCAATCCTTGCCTGGGTGTTTGTGCTGGGTATGCTGGTCATTACTGCCATTATTGTGTATCGTCAGGACCAGGGGCCAGGGGGACATGGGTGGGGGCCTGGTGGAGGGTGCCCCAGGTGGATGGGGGGTTGGGGTGGTGGGAGACATGGCTTGCTCATGGGTGGGGTCCTGCTGGCAGGTTGCCCACAGTGCTGGGGGTGGGGGTGGTGGGAGACATGGGTTGCCCATGGGTGGGGGCCTGCTGGCAGGTTGGCCACTGTGCTGGGGGTGGGGGTGGTGGGAGACATGGGTTGCCCATGGGTGGGGGCCTGCTGGCAGGTTGGCCACTGTGCTGGGGGTGGGGGTGGTGGGAGACATGGGTTGGCCATGGGTGGGGGCCTGCTGGCAGGTTGGCCACTGTGCTGGGGGTGGGGGTGGTGGGAGACATGGGTTGCCCATGGGTGGGGGCCTGCTGGCAGGTTGCCCACTGTGCTGGGGGTGGGGGTGGTGGGAGACATGGGTTGCCCATGGGTGGGGGCCTGCTGGCAGGTTGCCCACTGTGCTGGGGGTGGGGGTGGTGGGAGACATGGGTTGCCCATGGGTGGGGGCCTGCTGGCAGGTTGCCCACAGTGCTGGGGGTGGGGGTGGTGGGAGACATGGGTTGCCCATGGGTGGGGGCCTGCTGGCAGGTTGCCCACAGTGCTGGGGGTGGGGGTGGTGGGAGACATGAGCAGGTGTGCAGGGTAGTTCCCTGTGGTGTGTGCTGCATGCAGGGGCCGTGGAGGGTGTACAGGTAATGCCTGGGAGCACACAGCCAAATCGCGTGTGCAACTTCCCGCGCACCCCTCGATTCCACGTTCCCTGCCATATCGCGTGTGGGACTTCCCGCGCGCCCCTGAAATCCACGTACCCGGCCATATCGCGTGTGCAACTTCCCGCGCGCCCCTGAAATCCACGTACCCGGCCATATCGCGTGTGCAACTTCCCGCGCGCCCCTGAAATCCACGTACCCGGCCATTTCGCGTGTGCAACTTCCCGCGCACCCCTCGAATCCACGTTCCCTGCCATATCGCGTGTGCAACTTCCCGCGCACCCCTCGATTCCACGTTCCCTGCCATATCGCGTGTGGGACTTCCCGCGCGCCCCTGAAATCCACGTACCCGGCCATTTCGCGTGTGCAACTTCCCGCGCACCCCTCGATTCCACGTTCCCTGCCATATCGCGTGTGGGACTTCCCGCGCGCCCCTGAACTCCACGTACCCGGCCATTTCGCGTGTGCAACTTCCCGCGCACCCCTCGATTCCACGTTCCCTGCCATATCGCGTGTGGGACTTCCCGCGCGCCCCTGAAATCCACGTACCCGGCCATTTCGCGTGTGCAACTTCCCGCGCACCCCTCGATTCCACGTTCCCTGCCATGTCGCGTGTGGGACTTCCCGCGCGCCCCTGAAATCCACGTACCCGGCCATTTCGCGTGTGCAACTTCCCGCGCACCCCTCGATTCCACGTTCCCTGCCATATCGCGTGTGGGACTTCCCGCGCGCCCCTGAAATCCACGTACCCGGCCATTTCGCGTGTGCAACTTCCCGCGCACCCCTCGATTCCACGTTCCCTGCCATATCGCGTGTGCAACTTCCCGCGCACCCCTCGATTCCACGTTCCCTGCCATATCGCGTGTGGGACTTCCCGCGCGCCCCTCGATTCCACGTTCCCTGCCATATCGCGTGTGGGACTTCCCGCGCGCCCCTGAAATCCACGTACCCGGCCATTTCGCGTGTGCAACTTCCCGCGCACCCCTCGATTCCACGTTCCCTGCCATATCGCGTGTGCAACTTCCCGCGCACCCCTCGATTCCACGTTCCCTGCCATATCGCGTGTGGGACTTCCCGCGCGCCCCTGAAATCCACGTACCCGGCCATTTCGCGTGTGCAACTTCCCGCGCACCCCTCGATTCCACGTTCCCTGCCATATCGCGTGTGGGACTTCCCGCGCGCCCATGAAATCCACGTACCCGGCCATTTCGCGTGTGCAACTTCCCGCGCACCCCTCGATTCCACGTTCCCTGCCATATCGCGTGTGGGACTTCCCGCGCGCCCCTGAAATCCACGTACCCGGCCATTTCGCGTGTGCAACTTCCCGCGCACCCCTCGATTCCACGTTCCCTGCCATATCGCGTGTGGGACTTCCCGCGCGCCCCTGAAATCCACGTACCCGGCCATTTCGCGTGTGCAACTTCCCGCGCACCCCTCGATTCCACGTTCCCTGCCATATCGCGTGTGCAACTTCCCGCGCACCCCGGTATGCACGCACACGTTTATTTTTTCTCTCTGCGCGTGTCTGTGTTTGTGGGTACCCCTTTGTACGTCATTTGTCCAGGAGGGCAACAGTATTGTACATTGGTTATGTCTGTATATAGGTGCTATTTGTTGGCGCGCCTTTTAGCGCACATTTCTTGCAGGCGCAGACACGCTACCGCCTGCTTTCTTGTGGCGGTCGTGTTTGTGCCTGTTTGTGCCTGTGCGCTGCTTTGAGCGTGCGCTTTTTTGCCCTATTCTATTCCATGAATACGTGTTGTATGCGAGCGTGTGGGCGTTCCGCGCACTTGCCTCCTGAACTTTCCCCGTGCCGCCCACATTCTTCCCCATTCCGAGTGTTGTGCCCCATTTTATTCCCCATTCCGAGTGTCCCGCCCTGTGTTCCGCCTACTTTAGAGCTGTGCGCTGCGCTCGGAGTGATGGCGCAGTGGCCGTGGCGCACGACGTTGGTTGACCTGTGCGCCGGCCTGCGCCGCGCGCTTTTTCGGCGCACGTCCTCTGCTTTTCTTGCGCACGGACTTCCATGAATCGACGTGCGCTGGTTTCCCTGCGCTTTGCGCTGATTTTCGGCGCAGCGCACGTATTGGCCCCTCTGCGCCGGGATTTTCGGCGCACATTTATTCCATGAATCGGCCTGTATACTTCTTCACCCATAGAGCTTTTATCACACACTAACTCTTTTTGTCTAAAATATATAATGAAGATCGCTGTTGTAAATCAGTTCCTGGAGCCTTTCATCATATGTTTTCTTAAACATATTTTTAGAGTTTACATTCTGTTAAGTTTAACTCATATTTTATTGGGAGGTTTAGTAATTAAGGATGGAAAATTTGACCCATCCTTGATAATTTTTTATCTACTTATTCTTCTTGCTATTCGTCTAATTACATCGAATTGGAAAGATCTTCCACAAATGTCTATCAAAGGGTGGTGGAAAAATATTTGTGATGTTCATAGAATTGAGAAGTGTAATGCCAATTCACCCTCAATTTCATTTAAACATGATAAGAAATGGGACATTTTTGTTAAGTATTTAAATGATGTGTATTCTTAATCCAGTTACATCTTGTATTTATCTAGTTGCTCTTTGTATTAACATTTTTATCTTTGGAAATTGCTGTTTATATGCTTTACCTTTTTGCTTCACAATGTGAATGTATCAGTCATTTTTTTCATTCTTTTTCTCCCTCTCCTCTATTATCCCCATATTTCACCCAATATCAATCTCAAGTGACTTGCCCTCTTTGTTATTCAATAATTGTCGATTAAATCTGTTATATCCACAACGTTTTCATATAATATTTCTTGTTTCATGGATTGTCACTGAGAGTGCTGATATTTACTGTTTTATGTATATTTTCAAAATAATAAATCTTACTAAACTTAAAAAAAAAAAAAAAAAAAGGAAGATCATCTGGGGCCCGGCAGTCTCAGGCCTGCATAAGCCTCTTACCTTCTAGGATGTATGCACTTGACCGCTCCCAGGCTTACACAAGCCTCTTCTCCCCTTTACTAGTCTCAATGGCTTTCTCGGTCCTCTCAGGATGCAGGGCAGGTATTAACCCCCAGGAGTCTCCGGGGCACTCTGGAGCTTCAGGCTCCCATGAATGGCCAGGAGCTCCAACATCACCTACAGTTGCTTCCCAAACTCAAAATGCAGACTCTCTGCTTGGCTTTTATACCCACTGCCACCCCACCACCTACAACAGCCTCTTCTCCCCTTTGGCTATTCCCAGCTCCTTTGGTCTGGTGGTTCAATTGAAGCCCAGTTGCCCTTAAATTGACCTTGCCTTCTCCAAGGGCCTTTCGGGAATTTTAGGTGATGTAACTATGGGAAGAGGATTCAGGAAGGGATAAAAGTACAGTCCACATGATGCATTTCACTTTCCCTTTTGGCAAAGGCATGCAGGCTCTTGTCTTGCCACACAGCATTGGGTAGCTGTGCAAGAAACATCTCTGTGCAGTTCTCGTGTCATCAGCTTTGGTGATGTCCTCTATAATCTGGGCGAGTTATTGGTCTGTGTGTATGTGTGTGCTGCTCCGTGCAACCATGCAGTTCAAAAGCTGCTTCACTGCACCCTTGTTGTAGAGTGCAAAGGGACCATGCACATAGTACTCTGCAATGGTTTGTGGAGGATGGCCAGTTACTCTGCCCACAGAATAGCCCACTAAATGGAGGGATTAGACGCATCTAAATATGGTCTCCTTAATAAGTTAGGAAGTTTCTTGTACACATGAAGTCTACACCTCAAGCTTATTTAAGTGAAGGGCACTAAAGAAGTTACCTGAAGATAAGCAAGAGTATGCTCAATGCATGGGACATCCTTCACTGCGTGTCAGCGAATGTCACATCACTGTCACACACATTGGAAGAGATTCCTTATTGCAACAGGTAGTGGGAATCCGAATTTTCATTATAATGCAATCAGCTCTATATTATGCCATGCACCACACTTCTTTCTTAGAAACACAGTCAAGATACATTTTGACTACAGCAATGACTACTTGCTCTGTACTTCAAAGACAAATCCTGCTAAGTACATGTTTGATATATTACTCCCGCAACACTCTTTTTTTACATGCCATTGATGTTTTCATGCTACATATCAAAGGTGAAATACAGGTCCACCCTGCACGCAGCTTTAATTTCCACTGAAATCTCTGCACTGGCTCCCTGTGACTCCACGGATCAAATCCAAGACGCTTTGCATTGTCCACAAGGCTTCTGGGGCCTGGGACATCACTAGCGCCATCTTTTTCTTCCTAAACATCTTCCTTCTCGAGCTCTCAGCTCATCCACCTCCAATTGTCTGAAGGTCAGCCGCTTTTCCAAGCAGAGAATGGGGGCAGGTCTCTTTTCTCGGCTGGGGCCTCCCTCTGGAACAGCCTCCCTGCCTCTCTCAAACTTGAGCAGAACCACCTCCGGTTCCAGAAGCAACTCAAGACCTTCCTTTTCGCTTCCGCTTTCTCTCTTCCTCTCCCCTGCTAATGTCCCTGATAGCTGTGCACACTGGTCACCTGGCAACTCCTGAAGTCGGGCCCAGACTCCTGCATGTCCAGTTGCCCTTGCAGTGCCTCTGCGCTCCCTTAGTACTTAAGGGTCTTCATCTGTAACCCTACAATCCCTTCTCTTTGCACTTAAGAGCCACCCTCTGGCAGCACTTATTGAGTCACCTGCATTTCTCCTCACCCCACCACCCCGTTTTGGCACTACTCCCATCCCTACCATGTGCAATCTGAATGACACAAGGCCTAGTAAGATCGTTGTTTGTCCTCCTTCTCTTTCCCCCACCTTGTCTTGTCGCGCCTAGAAACACTTGTGTGCAGGTGCGTTATAAATAACTTTTTTGGGACCTTCCGTTATTACTTTCTCGACCATGAGTGGCATGCATTCACTTTACGTGCAGGGCCTTTCCACCGCAATGTGGTATGGTTGCAGGCAAATGCACATATAGCGCTACAGATGGAATAGACAACTTCCATCAGTCCTAGTCAGCACAGTCAATGGTTGAGGAATCACTGGAGTCATAATCCAAATCACCAGGAGAAGCACAGGCTGCTCATCCCCAAGCCCTTGTGGGCCACACCAACAACATTCATGGAACAGCAAAGCCACGCCACCCTACCCTGTTAGTCTGCTTTCCCGCTGCCCTCCATGGTCAGTTATTCATTTCATGATTATTTCAGAAGAAATCTTCCATAAAAACACACAGATACCAGAAACCTATGAAAACAATAAAGTAACGTATGCCATCTACGTTTATTCCCAACACACCATACCTGCTCTTAATGAAGCACTGGAACAGACAAGTAAAACACAGAGACCATTTTCTTTCTATGTTTTATTATTTCAAACCATGTGAACAATTTCATAAAACATCATGTGATAAAAGCTACGCTGCATCCACATTTACTAAAAAGTCCCCACAACATCCCTTAACAGAAGAGAAAAGATGGGCCATTCCACTATACATACAGCAGTCTATGCTCCAGCGATGCATTCTGGGGGGCTGGACAGTGCATGGCATGACAATGGAGCAATACAGCAGACCTGGCTCGAGAGAAATGCATGGGTTCATGTCTATACTGGGAAACTGGGCATACCAGTCAAGCCAAATAGCTACTTCTGCATTCTCCCAAAATCCCAAAGGTTGGGGGTGGCGCGCGACAAGAGCCATGATGGTGGTTTGTGTTGGGTGGAAGTGACCAAACCTGAGCAAGAATCAACTGGAAACTTGAGACTTTTTACAAATCATGCAGAGTTTTTTTTTTTTTATGTTCATTAACATAGCACAACCTTTGGCTGAAATGTCCCACCGTTGTTTTTTTTCTATAGGCGTAACATGGGTGAGAACTAGACGTTCAGGGTACATGGAGGACAGGCCGGAAACGCCTGTTGCAGGAATAGTTGAATGAGGGATCAGCCGCTACCGCTGGATCGGCATTGGTTGGGCTAAGAAATGTGGGCATCTGTAGGCAATAGTCTGCCTTCAGCAGGGAAACACCCACTTCAGTTCTCAACCCCCTCAGGGTTGCTAAGAATCAGAAGGTTAAGCTCCTTGTGGATAGTTGCAGTATTGCTGCATCTGATGTGGTGGCAGAGTAAGATAGACTTCCAACCAAGAAGGCGTCTAGGCTAACTGAATGTTGCCAGATTTAAGAAAATGTACAGATTAATGTTGTTGTCCTTAAACAATAGAACATAATTTTCACTGTTGTCTAAAAAGCCAACTTCTAAGAGGATTTGAAATGTTTTAGGTCAATGCCGATTGGAGGCCACTGATTAAGCAGAGGGGAGCCGGGGCAAGTTGAAAGATCCAGGCAGGGAGAGCAGGAGGTGAGCCACAGCCAGCTTTCATGAAACCTACCAGCAAGATTAGGATGCAGCCAAATACAGCTCACATCTATTCGGAAGGAATAGCCCCCTTATGCCACCCCGGACAACATGCTCTGGTCATATGGTTTGGATAAGCCAAAGGGTTTTGAATTCCAACTCGTACAGCAGATATTACCCAATTAGCTACCAGCCCTCCGGGGCTACAGGTTGCACTGTGATATTGACGTCACTTTGCACTTAAAGATGCCACTTTTTACAAAAGCATTCCTGGAGAGGTCATCATATGAAGTTTCTCCATGGCTGCCTATTTCAGAAGGCCACCCGAGTTTAAACAAATGTTTTTTCTTTGCCACCACATGCAGCGGATAAAACTGCCCTTCCCTTACTTTGGCAATCCAAATCTGCGTCACTGCAACAGATAAACCGGCAGCAACTCACCATCCCTTGTCGCTCCGTGGGGGGGGGGGGGGGTAAATCCGCCCGGTATCTAACATGTAAAACGTCAACAATATACAGAAAAGTCAGGAGTCAGTCGGACAGGAGAGTCCAGAAGATAGTCACAAGCAAGTAATAGCAAGCAAGTAGGTCCAATGTGATTTTAATTTTGCAAAGTAACTCTCACTGGGTCAGTGGCACTTAAAGTGAGAGTGGGCATAAATTCTAAGACAGCAAAACGAGAACGAAAAGTATGGAAAAATAAACCCTATAAACATAAGAAAGACATCCTGAAGGCACAAAACTGACTGCAGAAGATTCTGGATCAGGACAAGATTACCACTTATAACTTTACATTTTAAATATATATCATTTTCTTAGAAAGTATTTGTTATTCAAGCAATGTAAATAAGATAACTTTTTTTGTTTTTATATTACATTTTTTTTTAAGGAATGTTATTTTTTTTTACATTTTGTGTGCAACTGCATTGATTTTGCACAAATGTACGAGGGGAGCAACATGCTGATGTCTTTTTTAAGAACCTGTCACTAGCAAGTAAAATCTTTCAGAGTGGTAATTGATTTTAAAATAATACAAAATTTGTATGTTTTAAAACGACAAATAAAAACAGCTTACATAAAAAAAAAAAAACATTTCGGGATACGCCCATGGGCTCACAATGGAAAAAAACGAACTGGAATAAACAAGTATACGCAAGGCTCTTGTGATTGAAGGGAGAAAAAAAAAGTAAAAAATGTATAGAACTGCTTATTCCCATAGTTAAGAAGAAGGTGTGACCATCAGGCATCTGGAGAAAGGGGGATTAGAATGTGTGACGGGAACTTGGAGTATAGGGTGTAGCGAACAGTGACATTCTGGCACTTGCCTCCAAATTACATAAGTCTGTTTAAAAAAAAAAAGGATGAAGAAGCTGAATTCTTGACACGGTGCGTTCGATCCCGTTTCTCATCCCCGCTTCTCTTGATAAGAGCCTCTTGAATTTATCCTGAAAGGAGAAATAAGATAGGAGAAATGGTTCAAAAACGCACCCAGCAATGTGCTGCTTTAAAAAAAAAAAATACGGCTCAATTTGTTAACACTGAGTTCAAAGGTTAAACAGATTCACATAAAGCAAGAACAGAAGTGTCCAGCAGGTGAATATCGCCTGCCAATATGCCCACCTATCGCAGCCACAACAGACCATAAAATAGGTGTCACAATTTCAGGTTTCAAGCCACCTCAATTCTACAAATAGACACAGCACACAATTTCTTACTCGTCAAGAGGCAATTATCACTAGACATCATCACCCTCATTCTAATAGGCGTGGGTGTAGGGGGGGGGGTTCGAGGGTCGGATAAGCACAAAAAATGGGCTGTCACTTTTCTCAGAATCCATGACTTTCGGAAGGGGGTGGACAGGAACCCCCATGCTTTAGTGTCTGCAAAGAAAATCCTCAAGCCGGGCTGCGGGTGAGCATTCTGATCACTGTACAATGCACTGATTTCAGCGCACCGTGCCAGCTTTTACTGCAGAAGGACAAAGCACACACAATCAATAGACTTCAGTGGATCAATGACGGCCGCCATGTTCTCCATCGCAGATTTGCTCTGTGAGCCAACTCACTGCATATGTGCAGTGAGAGGCAAAGAAACCTTTCAGTACCGGGTTCCCAGGACTTTGGCGCGCACAGGTAGTGGCTCCGCGATCGACCGCAAGCAGTGATGACTCAGAATCCAGACGTGCAATCGGCCGAACTCTCACCTGAATGTATCTCAGTGTCAGAATGATTTCATCCTGGCTTTCCAGCAATGCTTACTGGCCTGAGTGGATCAGAAGTACATTTAGATTCTGTTTTAACGCTACCCAACGCCTGAACATATATTTAAGATGTGAATTTTCAGTGCTTCGAGTTTCACAGGCAAGAGTGATTCTGACTGATAAGAGTATGGTCAGGAATTTTCATCTAAAACCTGCTTCCTCCTTTCTATAGAGCCCTACATGGGCATGCTCTTATCTCGGGGGGATAGCTCAGGGGCAACGGCGCTTAGAAACCTCTGGGTATTCAGCACGCTATAAATAACCTATCATATCATATCATTTAGAAGAGCCTCTGGAATAGTTGAGTCTGCCCTCTGATCAGACAAGAAAGCGTCCTCCATTCAAGCTGGCACAACGTTTCACCAAGCTATAGCTAGATGCAGGCTTTGTTCAGGATCAACTGTAGAAGTGACATCCACTCCCAAGGCACTAAGGAACTGAATGAATAATTGTTACAATGTCACACACAGATGAAGGCTGATATTTTATGTAAAGCTAACCATTGTATTCATCCTCAAACAGAATCTGGACACTGAAGCATCCTAATCACCTGGATGCGTTCTTTAGAAACTGTGCATAGGTACTTCCTTTTGAATCCAATACCCCACAATGAACAGGACACTGTGGTCTACCTGAAATATCCCAACAGTGTCCCTTTTTAAATAGTTTAACAGTATTGGGTACATCTGCACCAAGTGTTTGCTTGGCTATGATTTTCTACAAAGACTCACCAAAACCCCTCAGACTAGTCCGAACAGGCCGCACCACTTGGACATTTGATCATAATAGTCAAAAACCTGTACCCAAAGGCCAACTAGAAAAAGGTACCCATCCTGTTCAGCCTCGCTGATGCATGCAGGGGCATCCATGCACAACACTTACATTAACACCACTCTGGGGGTCAGACTTAGTTTGGTCAGTCTACTAAACATTTCTACCCATCAATATCATTTGTTTGACACCACCCCAAGAATAATTATATAATGGGACCCAGAAATGCAAGAAACACCTCATTCAGATGGTTAAGCAAACAATCAGACCTCTGAGTTCAGCCCGATGGCAGACTGCAATGGCAAGAAAACCCCTCAAGAGACACTAAACTATCTCGCCCCCAAATAATGGACTCCCCTGTCAATCTATAAACAACTTTACACTATAGGGATTGTCGACGTTGTGGTTCCTGGGAATGTTTTTTACATAAAACGAAGGTGTTTCAGAGAGAGTAACGATTTCACACTTGGAAGTCAATTAGGAGACCCTGGGTTGTTCAGGAAGAAGCCCGGCCATCAATATGGCCAGAATTCAGGACCTCTCCTTCACTTTCAGCCCGACCCTCGCTTTTGGAGCATCCACACCAGCCAATCCGTGGGGCAGAAATCCACTTCTGTCTCACCCCGACAGGGAATTCTGGGTGCATCAAGAAGGTGTGAAGACAGCTCAGGGAGATAAACGCCACTTGGACATATCAAGGGCAGGCAAGAGTTGGAGTAAAGTTGCAAGTCAAGCAGGTGTTCCATCAGTAGTCAAATGCAGCGAATTGGTGAAGCAGGCTCTAGAGGATGGACGAGTACACACACAATATTGGACAATGTGAAAAGAAGTCCAAAGGTGCAGAAAGAAATGAAGATCTGCATGATACGTCACCACCCTACTCAATGCTCATGTTGTTGCATCATAGACATGGCAAATTGATTTGCTTGTTGATGCTGCAGTTAGACATGTTCAGAGGAGGTCATACAGGATGACATAAGCAAGATCTGACCTCGTGCTGAGCAGAATTTACACAGGCAAGGCTTTTTGCTTGTGTTGGGAAGTTGAAATGTTGCAACAAGTGTCTCAGTAACATTGGCGGTCTCGCAAATATTATTTACAGAATAGCGTTAAAAATGTGTTTGTCGTTTTATTCTGAACTGCATGAAGACTGTGATGTTTCTTACATACCTGCAGCAGCTTGTTCCAGGTCTTAGACCAATTACAGAGAACCCACTGCCCCCTTTTGGTCCTGGTCCCCTTTTGGCCCTAGAACAGAGAGCATGTTGATTGTAGCAGTGGATTTACGGCATTTCTGGATCATGTTCTGCATGTAGGTAGGTAGGTTCTGAGAATTATAAGCAATTCAACAGGTGACAGATTAACTCAACAGCTCGGCAGCCTCGGAGCCAGTGCTGACTTTTTTTGAGACAAAAATGCAGTCTGCTTGCTGCGCCCTAAACTTTGCTGTCTCTGTAGTTGATATTCAAGCGGCTCTGCGTGTGGTACCTTGGCCCAGTACAGGAGCAAATTGAACAAGGACCTAACCACCATGGAGTGGTTTCCTTTAGGGAAGAACATGCCATCGGTTGTAATTGAAAGGAAGAGGCTTGCACTACTGAGCCAACCTGTGTGTCGAGTCTTAGGATCCGTTCCTCCTTTGACAACCCACATTTTCACACCCTCTGCTTTTCAGGAAGACCATCACCAACGGATTTGGGTCTGGCCAGCTAGTCCTTGATCTGGCTGATAGAGCAATACTGTAGAAGGTCGTCGAGGCCAAAGGAGCTGAAAGTTCACTATCGCAGGCCATTAAATCACTTCATGTAGCAAATGTGGCAGAGATGAAGTATGGAACACTACTGCCAGTTTCACAGTCCCCAGAGGAGCTGACCAGACTGTATCCTTGACCACCACACCCGAATACTCTATCTTTCAATCAATGGAGAAGTTCACACTTATGATGAGGGAAACTGGATTGCCCATTTTAGGGCAGGAATATGTTTAGGGAGACTATTCACCAAGCTTCAGGTTATTTGTGTAGAGTGAAAATTGGCAATAGATGTGGGGAATTCAAAGGTCTACAAGTTAGGAAGGGGAACAAAGAACTCTGGGGCCTTTACAGAATCAATAACGACCTGGGATTAAGATGTTTACAGTCTTGACACTAAGCGGAACAGAAGGAAAATCTGAAGCGAGCAGAGACTGGCAAGCTCGGCATGACTAGGCAGTTCAGTTTCTCACCTATTAAGGAAGTGCTCTAGGTTTACAGGGCAAAGGCACCAACCAATGCAATGTATGGGGCAGAGCTATGCGGGATATCCTTCATATTCCAGCGTTGGCGCGGCAGAAAACAGCTTTTTCCAGAAACAGCTTGTCACCACCAAATGCGCATTGGCATAACAATGAGGGCCGAGATGGGGATAGCAGCGATTAAGATCAAATACAAATCAGGTTATTGCCCACCTTCAATGGGTAAGAATTTCGTCATATACAGAGGAGGATATAAGCGATCCACGCATGAAGATATCTTATTGCTCGAATGTTCAGGGGGAATCCCATGATTGAAAGTGTGCCCTTTGGCCAGATTTGAAGCCAATTCGATCTGTTCAAGTAGCCTCTCATCGTTCTAGTGCCATTTGCCTTACATAGTGGGCCCAACCATGGCCAGGTTTAAGGTAAAAGGGAGAAAAAACATCATAAATGCTGGCGAGTTCCCCCCTCCTTTGTTTCTGCACAGGCCGACCCTCATTGAGCACTGGAAGCCTCACTGGGGATTTTACGGGCAGTAGTCAACAACAGAGCTTTAAAAAGGGGGCCCTTGTACTTTGTTTACTCTCAGGTGATAGACAGCATCCACGGCCCATCTCTGCTCTTTGCACAACGTACTTGAGGCTGCCCTGTAGAGTGCACAGTATCTTCCCAATAGATTTTCATTATTGCTCATCCTTTGTGATGCATCCATGCCTAAATACACACGAGATCCCTTTAAGGCTTTCAATCATGGGATTCCTTAGGACCTTTCGAGCAACAAGATATCTGCGAGGTTGGTTCTTTATATATACTCCTCCTCATGGTTGGAACAGAAATTCTGTATCTGGGTTGAAATGTTTTTGTAGCAATGAGCTCTGGTACCAGAAGTTCTGGGGTTCTTGTCAATGTGATGCTTGAAGACTAGAGTGATATGATGGTGTTGAGACTTGGGGTGTGAAGTCACGTAACTTGATGTCTGCAAACTGTGTTTTAATCTGAGCCTTTTCATAGCCGTGGAAGAAGACAAACTAGGTTTCGATGGAGTTGAGGTTCAGGTGCTTGACATCCAAGTCTGGATGATAGTGAGAAATGATATCAAGCACTGTACATTCTTCTCTGAAAAGACTTCCAGATACAGCGGAGTGTTATCAGCACATTGATGGATTTTGATTCTGAGGTTGGCGAGCAGACCTCTCCAAAGCTCCATGTAGAAGATGAAAATCAACGAGAGACGAGATGAAGCCTTGTGGAGACCTAGATATTGTGATCTGGAGAACCAATGTTGATTTGATATGTAATATGCTATTCAGTGGCATTTGTGTCCCATTATTCAACCCTAATTATGTGGTAGTATTTAGCGGTTGACGTCATCAATTGCTGCTGAAGGATCTAGAAACACCATGATGAAGAGTATGCCACTGTTTGTGATGTGGAGGACGTCAAACAGAACTTGAATTGTTGCTGTTTCAGTTTTGCATTGGAATCTGACGCCTGATATAACGTTTTTCAGGAGATCGGTTGATGTGTCTTGAAGTTGGATGGACACAGTTGGCCTCATTACGAGTCCAGCGGTAGCCGTGCTGGTAGAACTGGCAGGCTGCCGCTGGACTCGTGGGGAGTATCCTCTGGACTTGATGGAAATTACTGGGGCATTATAGCCCCGGTGATCCGGTAATTCCGGAGCTGGAATTCTGTAAATCCCCATTCTCGTGGAGTCCCTTAGGACTCCACGGGAATGGGGAAGTGGAAACACTGGCACCATGGGGTTATGGTGCCGGTGTTTCTGCATCCGTCTGCGGGCGGTTGGCATTACGCCCGCCAGGTCAGACCTGGCGGGTGTAATGCCACCCGCCTGCAGAACTTGTAGTTTGCCAGTACAGAAACAACAGTGGCGGCGGGTTTACCGCCACCGTCGTTTCCGAAACCAGCAAACCTATGATGAGGCTCAGTATTTTCAAACATCTTCACTATGAAAGAAAGCATTCACCATATGCAGAGTCTTTTCCATTCAAAGCCACATATAGTTCTCAGGGGAAGGTCACTTTACTTCCTTTAAAATTGTATTGCATAGTGCAGAAGCCCAATTACTCATAGTGAAGCACCGCTGGGGTAATGCTGCCAAGCTAAGGAGGAAACATTTCGAGGACAAACACTTCTGTTCAAACTGAAGAAAATTGTTGCTTTATCTCTGAGAGATGTGAAAGGCATGGATAACTTCATCCGCTTGGTCACATTATTATATCAGCTTTCAGAATCGCTCAAGAAAATGAGGGAAGGCCTTCTAGTTCCCTAGGTGTTCTGTGCTCATTGTGGGTGGCCTTACTCTCTCAGGCCCTAGGTCACCTACACAAATCACTTCTATAATTCCATTGGCAAATTTCCTCATAATGGATTTTAACGCTGCAGTGAGCTACATTGTAGATGTTGGTGGCACAGCCTTTTGGAAGTCAAGGTGACTTAGCTCGAGCAGCTAGTTCCTGACCTTCAAGCTTGGGTTGATGTGATCTCCGGACCAAACATCAGTTTTTCAACCATCTTTTAGATTAATGTCACTGAACGAAATCTCTTGGACAGCCCAATTTATATCACATTCCTACTATCCAAGTGGGAGAGGATGACAGCATACAGGCCAATTTAGAAGTAATGTGTCCGTTTCTTTAATAGGTAGACTTGGATCCTACATGTTTTAACAAAGGTTGGAGACCTCTTGTGCAGCACTGAACACAGCCTTCAGACTGATTCAATGCGTTGGAGGGGAAATGGAATAGATGAGAGCAGAAGTGAAAGAGGAAAGGTGGGGGAAGCAGAGGAAGAGTGGAGAGAGAAATTAGGGGGTGACAGTGAGAACACACATGATCCTACAGTGTGTTGAAGCTTAGATTGGGAGCACAGAGAGAAATTAGGGCATGCAGTTCTCTCCTTTCTCCCAGTAATGTCTACAGGCAGCAGCTCGCTCCCTAATGGGTACATTTCCCTGCGAGTGCAGATCTATAACCGAGAGGCAAGAGGGGCATGGCACACTACAAAGTGTGCACATCATGTCCCTGGGCAGAGGGGCTTTGAGGATGACGAGGACCTCACCCTCCATCAGGTGCAAGGGTGCAGGCTGTGACTAGGACCAGGGTTGGCTAGACCTAGGCTCCAGTTCCAATGGCCTGACCGCACTGTTGAAAATGGTAGTAGGGTTAGGGACACGTGGAAAATGCACAATCCATTACTCTGTCCATTCCGCTCCAGAATTAGACCCCTTCAGTTCAAGGTAAGGGCAGGAAAGGGTTCCTGAGCTTCATGAGCAGGACAATAAGGTCTGCATTGGAAGATAAAGGGGGTGCTTGGCTTTCATGCAGGAAACCAATATGTATGCATCCAGAAGGCACCCAAGTGACCATCAGTTGGATGGCCAGAGAAAACAACCAATACTAATTTTCTGTCTAAAAATAGCAATTTATACTATTATCCTCCAATATAATCCACCAACCAAATGCCTTTCACAGGTCAACATGTAGATCAGCAGTCAAAGCATCACAAAATAGCCAATGGTTGTATATCATGCAAGGGGGCCAGGGAGGGTCTTGTGTTGGTAATCTTGATTGGTCACAACAGATTCAGAGTGGCATAGCCTTCCCGTATCAAAAGGATTCCTACCCAACTCAGCCTTTGCTTTGTTCCCCTTCGAAAGCTCGACCTCTATGTTCACCGGTAGGCTTTCACTACTTCGAGCCTTCCTGCTGAACTTTGCGGCTTGAAATTGAGGATTTTTTATGTTTATGGTGTTGTTTCACGTTTTGATTGTGATGCACTTTGGAGATGCTTGTTCGCCACAGTGTGCTTAATGCACAGACAATTAAATCAATCAATGGGACTATTTGCTTAATTTAAATGCCTCAATGTATGACCCAGTCCGTTTTGAGCTACCCCTGCTGCCCCCCTTCCTCTATCACCCTTTGGTGCTTCGACTGGTCCCGTAGTACAGGCGGCTTTCCCAGTAAAGCGATTGAAGGGACATTTTGTATCTATCATGATTAGGGTATTTATTGCGCACAGGCCTAGCTTCGAAAAGCGACGGAGCGCTTTACAACCATAGAGGGAACAACATGGCGACGCGAGCAGAGAGACAACGGAGTGGGGCACTACCAGGGGAGGGAGAAGGTGGGCAATGTGTCAGGAAGGGATCCACAAGCAACAATGCATTGCCTGCAGGTAATTGTACCCCAGTGGCACTAACCCAGTAAGAGAACCGTTACAGGACAACCAATGGGATGGCATTCAGGCATGTATGTCAACCAAAACGTTACGCACCCTTTTGGAGTGCTCCTCACTTTTGGGGGTCAGGGGACTCATGCCCCTTCACCACCCTCCTTCCTCCATGTGTTGCTGGTGAGTAACATCTGCACACATCAGGAAATCCAGATCGTGGCCAATCAACGGGCACTTCATTACTGATCAAGTGCCAACACTGCCATGAAGCTGTAGATTCATTGTGCCAAACGACCAATGTTAAGCGTTGCACATGAAAGCAAAATTACAAAATAAACAAATTAAAAAAGTACCAAAAAAACAAAACAAAATCTTACCACGAGAAAAAGAGCTGATCCAAGTTAATGCTTCCCCTTGAGAAGGGCAAGTCCCCACATTGAACTTCTTGGACAGAGGTGGAAAGGAATGACACGGACGAAAATACAGGCTCTGGTGGCTTCATAACTCTGGGAAAGAGTTAGTTACTTTTGAGGTTGTACGAGCCCCCGGGGTCTCAAAAAGGAGGCATTTCCTGGAGAACTCATAGTTCTGTTCATTTATCTTCCAGGCCTGTGCATAACTTCTGCTAAGGCTGAGAGGAAGTCTGCCAAAGGCCTGGCAGCTCCTCACTCCGAAGAGGAGACCATTCTGCGTTATCCAACTCCAGCAAGCCGGTGTTTAGAAGCAGTGCTCGAAGTGGACGGGAGCGGTGCTCCTCTACTTTTTTATAAATTAAATTGTACTGTTCCTATACTTTATTTGCCTTCGTTTTATAAGAAGAGTTTAGGAAAAAGTTGAAACTTGCACTTCAGTGCGCTGCACTGAACCTTCCCGTAAACATCAGGCTTGTTTGTTGGAGTCTGGATTGCGTGTGGGAGTGGGCGGGGATGGGGTTTGCATACTTGCCAACCCTACAGATTTAGGTAGTAGGCTACTGCTTTTTTAAGCAGTCCTACCGCCTACAGATTTGGGTGACTGATCCTACTGCTTTTTACAGGGGCAGGTAATGTATGTGACTCTAATTCAGGCTGCTTGAGACCAGCCCAGGACAAAGCTTGCAGCACATTAGTCTGTGTGCTGGGCAGGTCAATTATTACTTTGAGTGATGGACTGAGACCAATCATGTGACTTGACAGCTACATGACTTTGCCCTGCACTCTGGCCGGGAAGGGCTTAGGTGAACCACCTGTGAAGGCAAGTGGCAGAGCGTACCACAATCACACAGCATCTGCATATCAGACTGAGGAGGGTTTGTTTGTTTGTTTGTTTATTTGTTATTGCGCACCAAACCCTTGGGCATTCGTGCGCAGCAGAGGTCAAGACAACTTTAAGCTTAAGTTACAGAGTAAGTACAATGAATCATATAATATACAAAACAGTTGGAGAATAAGTACTGCCAGGATAGTTACAATGGCGGAAGGAAGCACGGTAAGAAACATGCAGCAGAGACAGTAGTGCAGGTAGCTAGAGGTAAGCTAACAGTCATTCGTGCGCAGCCATTTGATTACATGGAGTCTAAATTTTGGATAAGGCTGTATCTGGGTATCAGTTGTTAAGTTATTCATCATGTTCTGCAGGAATAAAGAAGTATTCCCCATGCTGCTGCTAGCGAGCAGTGGCAAACGTTGCCTACCAGCTCTGTGCGATTACCCTGTGAAGTCAGGTAATGGATTTCGGTGTTAGTTTACCATTCAGAATTATATATTTGAAACATTTTAACATCTTTCCATGTTGTGCTGCGTGATGGGTTGTGTATTTTAGAATGCTCCAGTGGTGCCTCAATGTATGTTTTGTATTTTCCTGTCATGTAATTGTCATGCGAAGTATTATTTTTGAAACTTGAAAAATCCTACATCTTTTTGGTCACAGAAAGTATGGGTTTGTGGGGAGCTGGGGTAGGCCAGCAGGGAAAATACTTCCACTACTTCTTTTCGTAGACTTTAACCACTGTTTAGAAGTGTGCTGGGCCTCCTCTAAAGGGGGGTCACAAATACACAGGAATTCAAAATGGCAGTGCACTGATGCAGGCCTTAAATACACAGGCAGTGAAAACCTTCCAGTGCTATTGAGCGTGGAGAAAGACATGTGCGGTCAACTGCCATGTGCAATGAGATAAGGAGCTGCTGAGAACAAGGAGAGTTGGGTGGGTAGAGCAAGCATGGGGTCGGGACAGTGGACTTGGTGTGCATGGAACCCTCCCCCCACACGAAATAAGGACGTCTGGAGGCAGGTGGCTAGGGGTGATACAGAAGAAAAAGTGGGCATCTGGGGAGATGAAATTTGAGATGGGGGTGGTGAGAGTACAAAACAAAACAAAACATGGATAAACCAGCAGCATACAGAGCTGCCGGAATCAGATATGAAGTGAGGCTTTAGATGAAGGTGGAAATGAAAATTGCCTGCATTTTTCACTTGCAAGCAGTGCAGCTGGTATTATCCCGCTGGTACAAAAACCCAGATACGTGTGGGAGTTGAGAGTCGGACGAAGGAGATCCACAAAGAGGCTGAGCAAAAACTAAGTGAGAACAGACATCGACCGAAAAAAAACTCTTGGTGAAAAGCAACAAAAAACGGTTCACAGTGACGCGAAGACTTTCCAGTCAGTCACTTACAGTCTTAAGTTACCATCCTACACCAACAAGGTTTGCTAGGTCCTCCATGAACACTTGAGGGTACGACGCCCTTCGATGATCTTCTCTGACTCTTTTTTTTCTACAGAGCTTTCTGGTCCTAGCAGTGGATGTCATGAGGGCCTCTCTGGTCTAGGGTCCTGACTCCAGTCTGTTTTGTACCTCACTACTCCTCCTTATCACCACGCCATATGCTGAAACCACCTCCCACTATGGGCACTGACCACTTAAAAGTGGGGTATCTCCCCGGTCTTGGCCCAAACTTGCTCTTTTCAACCTTCATAGTCTGACTGGCCAGATTTGCTCTTGTTACCTAGGCTTCTTCTCCCACCCCTTACCCCCCTGAAGCTCAAATCCTCCCCCCACCACATGGGATGCATCTCCAAACTGATCCCGATTCTGGCCTCCTTCTGCCCCCTGATTATTCCCCATTCTTCCCCTCCAACTGATCCTCTGCAACCCTTCTCCAACTCTAGATTCTACACTCCTCCAAACCCCTTCATCTCTAATCCCCTGCGAACGCCTTTCCCTCCAAGCTCCTCTCTCCATGCACTCCTCTCCCCCAAACAGCTGGCTCCAACTCGTACCCCAGCCAGCTGTGCTGCCTAAGGCTCTGGGCTTTTACAGTGTTGTAAACCTTCCCCGCTAGCCATGATCTGCACCTGCCTGGGCAAATGGGAAAGACGATGTGATTCGTTATTGTTAATTATTAGCCCGAGTTTGATCCGAGTACCTGAGCATGGACGAAGCATTTAAAAAGTGGCGTAGCCATTTCAAAGGTTTCTGTAGGTTTGAATGCTATGGAGTATGGGCTTGTGGCGCACATTGAGGTTGGGTTAAGGTAAGGCTAAAATAGGTTCGCTTTAGTCTGCCGCAGGTTCATGGGAAAATGGGGCTGCAGACAAGTAAATCTGTTAATGGTTTCAGTGGGGTGGGCTTGCGGAGGGAGACCCAATGAAGGAGTGCATTCTGCTTTGAGGGTCTGCAAGCGGTGGTAGTGCCATCTGTGTAAGGGTATTAAGAGCCTCTCTCCACACCTATGAGCAGTTTCATATGTTCCCTCAGGGACACCAATGAGGTCTATGCCACATGTTCCCTTTGCCTCTCAGGATTTAATTCCCTTAAAACAAGATTGTTCCCACCTGTGTATGATCTCCGCATGGCCCACGGGTAATGACAAGAGCGACCTGGCATTACTTCTGGGACATGAATTTACATTTCCCCTCTACAAGATCTGGATTTCTTAAAGTTACGCTGTTCGAAATGCTCATATCATAACTTCCTGCCACGAGACAGAGATTACGTGGGTGTGGTCAGGGGATCCTCCCTATACGGCCCCTGGGGCCCATTATTCTCTAAGCTTGGGGGGGCAACTGGGCCCCTTGGTCACTCTGCTAAAGGCCTCCAGAGCAAGGATTCTCAGCGATGCAGGGAAGGGTCGGATAGATTCTTTTTTTTCAATGCCAAATGGTGGATGGGAATTCCTTGCATTACTAGCTTTCTAATGGCCCACTAGTGCATGGAATCCTGTATCCTTTCGGAAAGGCAAATTTTACCCTCCATGGCCGCCAGACCTTTTTCCACAAGTTTCTTGCTGAGGGCACATATGCATGGTGGCATGGGGGAAAACAAAAATGCATGAGGACACGGTCACTAGCAGGTGGGCACGTTTCACAGAAACAAATCTTCTGGGAACAGGGAAAACTAATAAAGGGACTCTCTTGTATGAAGGGAAGTCTCTTCCCAAACATAGTGTCAAGTACTGATACAAG
Source organism: Ambystoma mexicanum (assembly GCF_040938575.1). Lineage (NCBI taxonomy): Eukaryota > Metazoa > Chordata > Amphibia > Caudata > Ambystomatidae > Ambystoma > Ambystoma mexicanum. The sequence goes on from NC_090923.1 coordinate 605,617,474, forward strand.
GCAAGACACTACCTTCCTGGGATAAATTATAAGTTACTCACCATAGTTTAACGTACTCCTAGTCAATAGCCCCCTTTCCTCCATACTGCATAGGAGTCCCTCGCTAGCGACGGGAGACAGAACTTTTTTCAGCAGAAAAAACCTTCCCCTTAAAATTTAGAGGCGCGCAGGGCTGCGGCTCTGGGAGCATGCGCTCCCCTGACTCCGCCCACCAGCGCCACTCCTCAGTCCCCACTGACGCGTCGTCAATATTACCATTGCCTAACAACACCAGTTTTATTACGAGAGGATGGTGGGACTTATGCAGGAAAGGGGACTATGGACTAGGTGTACGTTAGTCACTACAGTAAGTAACTTATAATTACTCCTACATCCCGTCCCCTTTCCTCCCTACTGCATGGGCGATTATAACTGAATGTAGCCCCATGGTGGAGAGGTGACCCCCCCTGTAATGTCATTACAGCCATGGGGCAGAGGGCTGTAGCAGTCGTAATTCCTTTTCCTGGTTATGCACCCGGAGCTTCGCCTTGTGGCCATAACCTGGTTGTTGGCTGATGAGACCTGTTGCAGCCATGTACCCAGGACTGGACAACCTCACTGTGCTATGGAGCACAGCCATGGTGTAGAGGGCTGTAGCAGTCGTAATTCCTTTTCCTGATTATGCACCCAGAGATTCGCCTTGTGCCCATAACCTGGTTGTTGGCTGATGAGACCTGTTGCAGCCATGTACCCAGGACTGGACAACCTCACTGTGCTATTGAGCACTTGCATTTCTTTGCTGCTTGTGCTCCATCAGAAAAAACCCTACCAAGCCGCTGGCCTTCCTCATAAAAACTCTCATTTATATATTGGACCAGCTCCGAGATTTGTCGAAATCAGAACCTTATCTTACTGGGCAAAATACATATTAATTATATCAAACGTGGATTCCACGGGTTTGTTCTTACATTTACACCAAGGCGCATAGTCTACCAACCACATAATCTTGCTAACGTTTAGTTTAAAACTTCCTTTTGGCAATGATCCAGATTTTCCTCTTTCAAATATTTTTGCATGTCACGTTTTCATGGAATATCTTTGCTTGGTCACAGTTATTACTCTTATATGGTCATTACTTGACCTGAGGAAGGTGGGATTGCTGTACTGGCATATGACGGAGAGCTGCTTGTGCCGATGAAACACATGTGAACCTTCCAATCAAGACCAATATTCAAACAAACTTTTATATTTATATAGCGCCTACTGCCAGTGTTACGGCTTCAAAGCGCTGTGGGGTGGAAGTCCCTTTGGAAGACACCAGTCTGTGCAAACATGAAAATAAAGAACATTACATTGCATGTGCACAATAATTACAATTTAGGTAACTATTCAATAACAAGCAGAGGTCACTAGTTAGAAGACATTATACAAACCATGCGGTGTGTACAGGTGCAGAGAAAACAGCTATGTCAGAGATTGTGTAACAGCTGAAACACGTGTTTCATGGAACTCTGCTGTATTCTATGGATTGATGCACACAATGGGGATGTGTGCCCTTGCACCTGTTCCCTGCACTTGAGTCCTGTTGAAAACAAGCACTAACAAAGACAAAGGTTTTGGCTTTTGACTGGGTACTATGCAATTTAATGTACGTGGTCTTGTATAGTGCCCACCTGCCACTTTTGGTGGCCTCGCTGAGCTTGGCTGTGTAAGAAAAAAGGGGTAGTGGGATTCATTAGTGGGTCAGTGGGAAAAGCAGATGCTAAATCCGTGCCGTTGAAGGGGGCAGGTCAGAGGTACCTGGTTCCTGAGTGCCAGCCCAAGATTTGGTCAAATCAGAACTGTACACAGTTGGTAAAAATACATATTATATCAATCATGGATCCTACATATTTGATCTTTGATTCCCACCAACGTGCATAGTCTGCCAACCGCAAATATAATCTTGCTTATGTTTAGTTTGAGACTTCCTTTTGGTGATAATCACATGCCCCATAGTTTTTCTCTTTCAAATATCTGTACTTTGTTTGTAGGTCACTTTTTCAGAAAATGGCTTGGCTTGGTCACAGCATTACGTGGCCTGAGGAAGACTGCAGATTGGTAATGTTGGCATAGCAACCCGATCGCTTTGCTCTGATGAAACACACATGTGAACCCTCCAGTCAAGACCAATAGTCATACAAAGAGTGATAATGTATGGTGAATATAATATACTTTTTTCATGAATTAATGAATTTTTACTTATGTGTCTTCTGATTTGAAAAATGATCATGTTTGGCAGAAAGCATCTTCTGGAAGTCAGATCGAAGTTTCTCGTCACAGCAGGCTGGAAGAATATTAGAGCTCCTTACTGTGGCAGAACACAGCTAGTGCCACTGATCAAACGTAACCGGGAAGCTCTGTGGCCGGACACAGGAGGTAGCGTACTATGTGTCCGTTGCTTTCAATTTTTTGCTCGGAAAATGTTTAATGCCCATTATTCATGGCTGCACATTTGTTTTTTTCATAGAGAAGAAATGTCGGTTATGCTGCTTGCCTGTTGGCAATGCCCTCTTGACATCCAACGTCGTCGGGCACAGTCCGTTGACCCCCCCCCCTCAAGAATGGCTTTGTACTACATCTGGGCATAAGGACCCCAAGAGGCCTTTCTTAGAGAAGCCTCATGACTTGGTTTACTTCCCTGCGGATTCAATTTATATTGGAGCAATTTTGCATCGGCCGCCCCCCCCTCAGGTCCTATTGGGAATTGTGCTACAGTGATGGTAACTCCCTCATGTGCTGATTTTTTGAAAAGGCAGCACAGACTCTGAGAAGTGTGTCATTATCCTTTCCAGTTAAGCCACATTTTGAGCACTGCCCAATAATATGAGCGATATCGTCCAAAAGGATGGACTTCACAGAATCCAGTCTGGTGAGGGGTTCTGGCAAAAGTCACTCCCTGTGCGAGGGTTCAGAAAGGATTCCCCAGATAAAGACCTCTTTCTAATGTACAATGGGGCGATTTTGAGGTTAAAGACGAGGATTGAGATTACGCGAAGTCAGCGTGGAAATCTGGGAAGCAGCTTGCAGACACCCATTTAAGAATATAAGCACTACCAGGAAGGATGAATTTACGCGTACCCATTGCCTAAAATCCCGTCCAAACACCCCCTTACCGGGAATGGAACTGAAAAAGAGAAAAAGGACCCTAGAGTAATGCGTGCAGCAGAACTGACAGTAACACACAAATGTTAAATGGAACAGCATTGGCCATCATCTCTAGCACACCCTGGGTGTGTGCCACCCCATTTCCATCGGAAAACAGTACGGCAACATTTAGATGAGATAACTGGTGGGAAGATTTGGCAATGTGCAGTAGGGTTAGTCTGCATCAAACCTCCTGTGGCATGGCTGGTCGTTTAGCCTACTTGCTACCAACGGCAATATCTGATTAACACAAAAGAAACGACAATGGCATGAGTAGCCACCCACATATCATTGTGCCAAAGTGGATCAATAGCGTTTCCTAAACCCTTACTGTCTGGCTAATTTATGGACGTTGACTTCTTTTAGAATATGCTGCGCTGTTCACGAGGGGAGCGCGTTGCCTGGTAACCAAGGAACGTTCGGCTTTCCAAGGTTTTCAAATCAGATCAGTATTCAAGCAAATAAGGGAGGGCTATTCGGAAGCAAAACATGTCAACAGATTTGTAAACATCTGGCCGGGGAGCCTGTCTCTCTGGGGTTGAGCAAGCTGCCTGCCGAAAAAGAAGACACAGCTGCTCACTCACCCCCCACCCCCAAAACCCCTGCAAGCCCATGGATCAGAGCACAGACAGAGTGGCGGACATTTCCATTCCCATGGAACATGAAGGGGTCCCCTTCCAGAACTGCCGCTTCACACCCCCAACATTCTTGTGGCTGTGTGCCCCACCTACCAGTCCATTACCGTGGCATGTGGGACGGCCCTGGCACAGCACTTCAGAAGTGGACTGATTACAGTGAATCAGTCGGTGAACAATAACTGCTCCTTGCTCATGCATGGTGCATCCAGGGCTAGTGAGCAGATACACTCTCCAGCAGTGGTTTTTAATAGAAAATATAAGCAGATATGGCATCTCCGTGGGGGGTGGTGGGGGCATAGGGAAACAATATTTGTACTTAAAGCAGGGTTCGGTATACAAACAGTTTGAATATGGCATTAAGCCCCTGTTGCAAGGGCTGGAAGGGGGGGGGGGGGGGGGGGGGGGAGTTATCGACCCAAGCACATTGACTATTCAGCAGCCAGTTGGGTGCTCGAGCAGTATGGGGAGCACTTGGCATTTCAGCACTGCCAATTCTTTCCCACCATAGACTTTCAACATTACCTAGCACAATGTCCTGCTCTGTGGCCCCATTCACCAGAATAATCCCCCTGCTCCTCCTCCCGGTCATCTTCGATTACTTTGAGCCGTGGCTACACTCCTGGAGTCATGTGCTCATAAAAAAGGAGGAAAGATTCCGGTTCTGCATTTTGTGTTGTGAATGTGGCCACTTCATCACAGGGTATAAGAGAATCTAATCACTCTGTTTTTTGGGAGAAAGGATGAAGATGTAACCTTCTTGGTTTTAGAGGGAACTAAACTGTTATCTAACTAGAACACTAGATTCCATTTTAATATCGACCCATCAGTGTGTAAAATCAGATCCATTTATGGTATTGATTAGAACCCAGTATACCTTAGGAGCATCCCAAGATTGACTTTTAATGCCACGTTTCCCGACAACAGCATCACCAGAAAATTGCGCTACAGGTCGAGTTAGTCTTGAACAAAGTCCTAGGTACGGCTTGTGCCACATGACCCGCTCACGGCAAGTCTATGAAGTAATGCCTCGCATGGAATAACTGGAACACCAACAACTCTCAGTTCCTGAGGGACAAATTTGAGGCTCTCTCCGCTACAACCTTTTAATGCAAGGCAGTAAATTCAGCTCACGGAAAGTGGTTATGGGAGAAACGGTACATGCAGAGGATTCCCATGAAAGCCAAGCATTGGTTTAAGAAGGGAGAGGGTATCCCAACACCACTGTTCCTTCAAAAGAAACCTTGGTAGGATTAAGAGGGCCGCTGGTACTGGCAGCATTGGTGGGCTGTAAATTGGGAACTTACACATGGAGTCCCACCCTCACTGGTCTTAGATGTCCTGCTTTGCACCATCTCCCATCTTGTGCAAGCTGAGTCACCTACCTCTCCCATGTCCCTACTTCCTATTCCCCGTCCTTACACATTCCACTGCTTCCTCTTCCTTCTCCCCGCCCTCTACTACTCTTCTGTCCCTGCCATATCCCTGTGACCCTATTGTGGCCCTAATATCTTGCCGAATGTCAAGGTAGGGTGCAATCCAATGAAAACCCATCAGGCCCTTCTTCATTGAAGGGTTTCATTGAAGGGTCATCAAGGTTATCTGGAAATCTTATTGAAATTATCGGGGTGCATAGTGCACTTTAGATGTGGTCCTCAATACTTGGGGGATCCTCCTGCTGTGTTGTACATACCACACACTAAGGAAGATTATGGCCGAGGTCTCCAACTCCAGTCCTCGAAAGCCCAATGCACACTGGGTTTTCAGGATATTCTTGACTATGTAAATAAGTGACATTGCTTAAAAATTGTAATTTAATTTAGTAAATTTAGAAATTAAATGGCTTAAATGCTTATGCACACTAGTTTTACAACTAACCCTCTTTAAGGCAGAATCCCTCATTGTAAACAGTTGTGCTGGGATACCTAAATGCTATATCAACTGAACAAAGACACCCTACTATTCTATATAGGACTTCCCTACCTGCGCTCAATAAAAATCCTCACGTAAACAATTGACTAATAACGATCCTGGCACAACATGCCATTGTAGAGTGCCCGGTCTGCCTCAATATGGTCCATGCACGTAGGAATTATTGCAAGTTGATGAATTTGTCAGATGGGGGCCTCCTCTCTAGTTATAGATCTGAACTTATTTGATAGTTTCGTGCATGGACACTCCAATATCCGATAGTGGTGTGCAATATATGTGGGATATGCCCATGTTGGTGCATTGAGGGTCAAGGTTACGCGGAGAGCTTTCTGTGAATCAGCGGCATTGGCAGAAAAGAGTACACAAATGCCAGAGGAAGGCAGCTCAGGTAAAGCCTAGGTCCATGAGACTTCTCTGGCCTGTATCAACAGATCTATTTTTTGGATTCGGAGCTCTTCAAAAGGGGAGATTATGAACCTCCAGTTAATTTCCAATGCATGTCTCAGCATTTTCAACTTTACAAACAATATATTTAAATTACCGTAATATAAAGGAGTACATCATTTAGATTTACACGTTCTGACTTTCCCAGGGATCAACATAAAGGTTTGATGAGATAAAATATAGGTAGCATGATCTAGAAGTAGGACCTGGCTATGGAACGCCACCCAGAGAAAAGTAAGTACTTCAATAAAACAAGGAAGTAATAGTATCAAACTGCCCACTTTCAGAGCAGAGTGGGGGGGGGCGAAGGTAGTGGGAGGGAGAAGATGTGGCTGTGGGAGTGAGACTGGGGCTGGGTGGGAGGAAGGAGGGCAGCGAGGGACAGGGCTTTGCTGGGGTGTCCTTCGCATGATAAGAGTGTAGTAGAGAGAGCAGGCAAATCTATGTGTTTTTGACATCACATCGATGCCGGACCAGGCATACAGGTTTTCGTCTAAAGTGGCCTGCGTGGAAAACAAATCAAAAAGCCTATGTGCAACAAATCTAACTACAACAACATTTTTAAGCAATGTCACTTATTTACATAGTCAAGAATATCCTGAAAACCCAGTGTGCATTGGGCTTTCGAGGACTGGAGTTGGAGACCTCGGGCATAATCTTCCTTGGTGTGTGGTATGTACAACACAGCAGGAGGATCCCCCAAGTATTGAGGACCACATATAAAGCGCACTATGCACCCCGATAATTTCAATAAGATTTCTTGATAAAACTCCCAATGACCCATCATCAGTTTAACTAGCCTACCGTCTTACAAAAGATTCATGTCACCGATCCAAATCAGCAGATTATCTAAACGCTCCCCGACAGTTTTAAGAAATATTCTGCCACATCCTTATTTAGGTTGTATGTGCAGAGTAGCAATGTATGTTTCCCCTACACAGCCTTCACAGGTCTACTGCACTGATCATTGTACAGATGATCTATTCACTATGGTCCTGCAGCAACTGCATTCATATGGCTACACTCATAGCAGAGAAAGGGGGGAAACACGAGAACAATAAAACCCAATCACCCCATCTGACCTACAGCTTGCAACATCCCACACACCACCTGTGTTGTGTGTAGAATGCTATTACAGCTCTCCTTCTCAGTATGTAGAAACGTATGCGACTCCTCTTAACTAACCTATTATTCCCAATGATATTCCAACAGAGAATTTTCTCTTAAGCCATTTGTCATAGTCAATCCACACAAACTGTCGACCCACGTTTCTATGATCAACGTGTGGCACCGGAAGAGCCAATAGAGTACCATGCATCCCTTGCTTCACCTGTGCATTCATCCTGAACGTCTAGGGTACAGGTTCTAGGAACTTCTAGGATTCTAGGCATGGCCATTGTCAACGCCGCTCGGTAAGGAATAAGTTACTTACCTGTAATTCTGTTTCTCCAGAATTGGTATCTTTCATAAATCACATGCTATGAATATTTCCAGTCGTCAGGCTGGGAATCCTCGGTAGCATAGAGCAGTTTAAACTTAAAGTGACAACTTTTAGTCACTGTTGTGCTCTATCAAAGTCATTTCAGGTCATACTGCCCACAGCCAATAGGAACACCTCCCTGTTGGACATCTTCAAATTTGGCAGCGCACGTGAGTGGCAGTAAGAGCTAAAAGACGATCAATGCGGGGTAGGAGGGTGAGACGCATATGAATCTATGAAAGATACCAATGCTGGAGAACAGGAGTTACAGGTAAGTAACTTACTACGTTTCCATCATTGGATCTTCAATAGATTTACAGGCTGTGTGAAGGGGTTAATCCAGAGAAGGTGAGCCAGGTGGAGAAATCCAGCATCACAGGACATCACGGCAAGGAAAGGGTGCGTGGAAAATGCAGGAGAAGGGTCCCTGGGGATTGATAGACAAATGACAGAAGGAATGACAAGTGATCTGCAAGAGGTGAGGGTGCTTTCCTCTAATGCGTGTTGTGATAGTTGCAGACAGTGTGTGAGGCAGGAGAAGGCACTTATGAATGGGCATATTGAAGCCCAGACTGCCCAAAGTGATTTTTATGAGAAGACCGTTCAGTTTAATTCAGCCACGTTAGGCTGACAGAAAAGGAGCTACCACATTGGGCAGCGACGCTGCTTGAAAAGCTGATGAGAGTTTGGTTGGTAAACAGTTGTCATTGGAGACCGGGATCATGACTGTGGAGGCTCGTGTTCAGAACCTGGAGCCTGTGAGGAAGCGAACAGCTGTGAGGAGAAATGCTGTCAGCTGCCTGAGAGGGGCGAACAATGAACTACGTCTCCGAGCGAGTGAAACTGACACAATTGAAGGACGCGAGTGAGAACGCTATGACGGTCGAAGGCAAGATATCCAGAGCGTTCCACGAATGTACTTTCTTTGAAGTGAAGGAACCGTAATGGACACGGTTGGGATACAATAGATGTAACGATGTGAACAAAATATAAAATGAACGAATTCCGGTGAAAGGGAATTTGACAGTAACACGCTCACGCACAGAGCCGGGGCAGAGTGAGGAGGCAGTGTTATTTATAAATAAAATTAAGAGGGAGAGAAACTGCTGCGAGGCAATCCTTGCGGGTAAGAACTTCGAGGGACGGAATGAATACATTGAACTTTCCTGTGTGCTGGCAGGGGTTTATTTATATGGAGACTGACAGAAAATAAATCATCAAAGGAGAACGTATGTTAACAGGGGGCGGGGGAGTCACAGCTACATATGGAGAAACCTAAACATCAATCTGGACTTACATACAGTGCTCCAGAGATCTTTATGTCTACCCCAATTTATATAAGTAGGGGAACAATACGGCAAGACTGATGAAGGACCAGTTCACACTAGAGAATTCTAATGAAAAGTAAGTACTCACTCTTATCCTGTGGCGCATAATCAGAGGATTAAAACAAGGGAAATAAAGTCTCCTAAATTAAACCTCATCGGTGAGTTGTCATTATTCCTCAATAAACTGTTACATTGCTTTGACTAGATTAGAAAGCAGTATATAACAATAGCCATGGGCGGAGGCAAGCTCCCAGCATAAATTACCACTGGAGAATTACCCACCTCATGCCAAAAAGGCCCAGCAGAACCGACTGGCGGACTCTAGACTCTTCTGCAGAATGTCTGTAGACACAGTACAACCTGGTGAACGTATGCACCAATCTCCAGGTGGCTGCATGGCAGATATCAGGCGGCGGAATTCCAGAAAGTAAAGCAGTGGTTGCAGCCACTGCTCTGCTAGAGTGAGCTCAGGGCCTGCGGTGGAACAGTCTATTGGCTTGCTGATGACAGAATGAGATGCAGGCAGGAATCCATCTTGCAATAGAGGACTTTGAGAGAGCCTACCAAGGCCCAGAAGGTCCAATTGAAACAAACAGTTGATCCGTTGTACAGAAAGACTTAGTACGCGCCACATAGTACTTTAGGGTGCCCACCACATCCAGCGTGTGCAGTGTTGGCTCCACTGGAGACGTTGGTGTGTCAAAGTAAACAGGCAAAACCACCTACTGATTTAAATGGAAAGCATATGGCACCTTCAGCACAAATGTTGGGTTAGTAGGTAGAACAGCTTTGTCCTTGTGAAATGTCAAACAGGGTGGTTGTACTAAAAACGCCTGGATTTCAACCACTCGCCTGGCCGAAGTTATGGTAACCGGAATGCTGTTTTCCAGAAAAGATTTTTAATAGATGCTTGGTGCATGGGCTCAAACGGTGGCTTCAGGAGTCTTGCGAGTAGCACATTGAGCTCCCATGCTGGCGCTGGGCGACGGACACATGGAAAAGACCGGAACAACCCATGCAAAAACTCTTTCACCAGCTGGTTAGACCACAGGGATGGCACCTGCAGTGTGGTTGTACCTGAAGATCGCAGCTACGTGCACCTTAATGGAAGAATGCGTTAAACCAGACTGAGCCAGAGACAACAGATATATCGACAGATCCTCCGGTCGGATTGTCTGAGGTCGCAGTCGCAGGCTTTTGCACCATACTTGAAAATGTTTCCACTTGCTCTTGTAGCATTTCAAGGTGGATGGGGTTCTAGCCGTGGCCAGGATCACCTGGCAATCTTGCGGAAGGGACAGAGCCATGAATTTTAATACAGGAGCCAGGCCATCAGATTGAGAGAGGCCAGACAGTTGCCTCCTACCTGCATCACCACTCTCCACAGATCTGCCGGGACCGTAGCATAACTCAGCAACCTCAGTCGTCTGGCCAAGACCAGATCTTCAAGAAATATGTTGTATACTGAAACTGGCTTCTCACAGTTGCCACAGAGAAATGTGTCAGAAACTCACATACGGTAGGTCCATGTGCTCAAAGCCGGATTGGAGTGTGACTGGTATGATGGATTGCCATCTACGAGGGTGGGAAAAAGGGTAGCTTGTTTTATTTTTATTAATTGGTGCAAGTAATTCGGTTTCTGAAAGGGAGACCTACTAATATGCACCCTCTTTAAAAAATGCTCATTGCCACAATTATAGTGCAGTCTACTAACATCTACAGCGCCAGCTCTGCAGTGGCACAGAGCAGGTTCAAAGGTCAACTGTGCATCCCAGACAGCTGCTGGGCCGCACAATGTGGCAGATATAGTATTTTAACTGACTGCACCTGTGATCTAAATTCAAATGATAGTGGAATCTAGTCAGTCTGGTGGCACGTAAATCGGTGCATAAAAGCCATGTCTGGTTTGACATGGTGACTGCTAGAATCACAATAATAAAGCAAAAGCAATTTCGTATTACAACAGTGTCATCTCTGTGAGAAGGCCCTAACTATAACAGACTAATGTATATTGGTGTCTAGCTGTCTCCCCACAGCTACTCTGTGGAACAATAGCCAGGTTGCAGCTCTTTGATTCTCCACCCGGAAGCATAACACCTGCCTCCCCCTCCCCCAGGGAATTAAAACTTCCCATAGGAAGTCTCAAGGGAAAAGTGCTTCAGAATCAATACTGACATAACAATGCCAGCCTCACAACAGAGTGCTGATCACTGGAGTCTTTTTGAAGCCAGCAGGCATGCAAAACTGTGTAGGTAGATAGGCGGGAGAGGGAGGGTAGGCCTGGAGAGGTTTCCCACCATCTCGCTTTGTTTTAAGGTTCTCTTCCTTTTCCTGGCCCCTCCATCACCTGCAAGCAAGGTACTCTGAGTGTGATGTCATAAGGTAAAGGCAACATGTTACAACAAGGATAAGTCATCTTACAATAGGCTTGCTTTAGATGACTCCCTGTGGCATTTTGCCATTTTAAAGAAGGGTACGCCCTCAATCTTAGATTCATCTTTGGACCATCAAGAGAAGAATGGTATACTGTAAACCTCTGTTGGGTATGCAGTCCATTCCAAAGTCCTCTGACATAGAGGTGAAGACAGAATGCATCCAAAGGAGAGGAGAGCTCTGTCCTCTAAACATCCCCAGGTATCAGTGGGAGTGACTGCTGCTGGTGCAAGGCTGCTTTGCTGGCTGCTCTGGAACCAAGTCCATGCTCACTGGAGGTGAAGGATCCCCTGTAGGTGCTAGCCAAGCTCCCTGGAATGGGAGTGCAACGGAAGGACTTCATTTGTCCTGGAGACCCTGACTCCTACCCCTGAATGTCCGAACAACCTTAACACTGGTTTGGAAACCTTTGACACTGTCCAAGCTGCTGCGCGGGAACCGTCTAAGTGATCGTTGGCCTCAATGCCCAACCGCCTCCGCATCTCAGTTTGGGCTATGCCGAAGCTTAGCATCTCCTAGACGTGCCAAGCATTCTAGCATACCAAATTCTAAACTGCCAACTGGTCACCAGTTTTTTGGGGTCCCAGCCAACACGCTGCAGTGGCCCCAACACTGTGTGTTAAGCCAGCAGAAATTACTGAAAGCCGAAGACAAGTATCTGCTTCTCTGACCCTAAGGTCAAAGTATATTCCAGCGCTGCTGACCCAACATCACCTGCCATTCCCAGCATCTTTGACCCAGAAGCTGACACTGCTGCCACACATTGTTGGCATCTGTTTCAGACGCTCCAGAACTTGAATGCAGCCTGGCACTAAAAGCGCCCAAACTCTCGGTTCAGTGCTGAAAAGCCTGGCTCAATGCTGTTGAGCACCCAAGTACAAGAATTAAGGAACTGTGAAGTAGTCCTGTCACCTCTTGTCCAATTTGTGGAACATAGTGACATTTAAGCCCCTCTTTTCTACCTTTTTTTGCAAAGACAATATTGAACATCCACATTGGGTAGATGAGCATGGTTGTTCAGGCATTTAATTGGCACAGAGCGCCATTCTACGCCCATCTGCATTTTCTGTGTTTCCTTTACAGGGGTGGGTTTTTGCTAATATTAATAATTAGTTGATTACATTTTAGTGTTTGATTGAAAGTCTATATTTCTTATAGAACGTTGATCTGACATTCTTTTTTTTTTTTTTAGCCATTTGTCTTTGATGTGCATTGCTACTGTCATCAGTTCAGGAATCATCCAAAATCATCTGAAAATAAAAGACTGAATATTTGGCCGAATTTCAACCATTCGAAAATACCGAACAGCTGAAGAAAAGTTTGACCAAATCACCCATTCGGTGGTTAGGGCTGCGGGGGTGTCCCCTGTACCTTTGTTCACTATACTGTGAGTGGGGGTTGCAGCGGTGTCCCCCGCAGCCGATCCCGAAAAAAGTAAAGTAAATAAAATGTATGAAAAGGCCCCTGCCGATTATGGAAGTGAAAGGGAACAGGCGTAGCAGGGACACAGCGAGTTGGCAGCACACAGAGAAGTGTGCCGACGCAAGGTAAGTAGGGGGTTGCGGGTTTGGGTGGGGGCGGGGGAAAAATGACAAAGGTATTTTCTCCCTCCAACATTTCATCCACAGGCTTCCAACCTCAATCCATCAGCTCACACCCTCTACTCAAGATACGGCCTGCCTACAACCTGTGCCACAAAATGAAAGAGGTATACTCTTGGGGCTGTGCCCGTTTCACCTTTATGATAGGGATCATTGCAGGTTTAGTAGTAGTGTGGGGCTGAGTGGGCAGTATAGCCACTACTCATCCCTGTACTCCTGCAGAGTGGTAGTTATTTCGTCACACCTGGCGAGTGCTCTGGCAACTTCCCCAGAGAGAGAAGGACAGAGAAAGGAATAATCAAAGCAGAAAGACTCATGGGAGGACCATCTTTTAAGGACACACCCCTCTTGCCTGAGTGCCGTTCAGACGCTACTCTTCTGGGATCCCTTCCCTTGAAGGAGATACTCCCCTGCTCCTTAGTTGGTTTAATGCTGAAGATTAGGCTGGTTTCTGAGCTTTGTCATTCCAGGATCTTGTTTGCCTTATGTCAATGAATCACTGCATTCAGATCCTAACTTTCTGCCGCTCTCGGTCCTCCTGTCATGGATGCTTCGTATCGGAACACATTTCTCCGATGCTGCACCTCATAAAATTCAAAAGGTCCAGATTCTGAGGCCCCAATGGTGCTTTCCATGCAAGAATCACAGGACGAATGGTTGTCTTTTGCTGCTCTGCCTGCCAACCCATTTTCATACAGTAATGACCCTTTCCAACTCTCCTGCCTTCTACCATCTCGTATATTCACTGTCAGAACACAAAGCCATTCTCTGGCTTTTGGGACCCTGACAGAGCAGCACCCTTCTCGTCACAGGCTTCTGCCTGAATTTTCCGTCCAGCCACCTGATCCCAGCAGCTTAGTTTTTTCATCTCATACCTTTCAAGTCACCAATCCAGCGACCACATCAAGCCCTTTCTCTTCCTTACATCAGCAAGACCACAAGATCACACATTTTAGTGACTACGTCCTCATGAAACAGGACCAGGAGGACTCCTAATCACAGGCTCTTAGTAAGGGAATGGAACTAAAATCTTGCCTGCTCTCTACACCATCAGTCTCTCCTTCCATTTTGCTATTACAACGCTCAGGAGGACTCCCCATTCTCCCATAACAGAAGCTACCTGGCTTCTTCCTTTGTGTCCGGAAGGCTTTCCAAGGGGCCTACAGACCACTAATTCATGCTGTATTTGCTGCTTATTGAGACATTTGCGCAGGGCGATTCAAGATTTAGGGGATTCCTTTGGGAGCTCACAGACCCCATGCCTCCATCTGAATCTTAAATTTACACTACAAAAGGAAGGCCTTACATTGCAGGACCTGGCAGGGAATTAGTAGTCCTCCCATACCTTTCTGTCAATGGGCGTGTGAGGGAGGGTCTTATCCTCATATGCGAGAGGACAGAGTGTTATGAGACTCAAAAGGGAGGAAAAAAACGTTTCCTAATATTGGAATTTCTGGAGGGTCTTGGAAGGAGAGTGGAAACTGAGTATAGGGGATGAGATCTACATTTGGGAATTGCGAGATAAGACATGAAATAAAGTGCTGGTAGAGTAACATTCTGTGTTTGGGAGGAATTCCAAGATCACAGACACTGTTGCTCTTTCTGTGTTCAGTACGGGGTGAGCGTGAGGATAGCGGCAGGGGACCTATGTTATAGAGAGCAATATGGCTTTGAAGACTGTGCTCTCTTTTCTATGTGTAGGAGGGGAGCAGGATTTGAAGAAAAGCTACCATACCCAGATTATCTATATGTAGGGTGGGGGGCAAAGGATCAAGTAACATGGTGGCAAATAACTTTGCTGTGTTTACATGAGGTGAAGGAGATCAAGTAAATGGTGGAGACAACCTTGTGCACCGTCGTGAAAACGTTTTGGGGGTGGGGGTTCTAAAAGGGCTGCAAACAAAACCATAGGGGCCTTAAAATTTGAATCCCTTTCAAATAATTTGGCCCGTCTCCCACTGTATCGTCTCCTTCTCGCTTGCCCTCTTTCTCATACTTCACCTGCCCACTGACCCCTTCACTCTAGGATCCTGTATTGCAATCTTCTTGGTTCCTTCCGAGGTAAATTGTGCTGCATGCACTGCTGCTCTGGTTTTAATGTGATTATATCTGTTCTTACTTTGAGGGAAGGCATATGTGGGGACTTCAGGGAGAGAAACGTCAGCTGCTGGGATATTTGACACTGTCAGCACAGGTGGCAATACAATAGTGGGATCACATCAGAAAACTGGATCTGCCCCCAAGCTGACGTGAAGCGTGCTGGGGCAGTGGTGCAGTCATAGTGCCTCTTTCCACTTCAGTATTCAGTGTTTTCTCTGTATTTTGGATTAATTGAAAACGGTTTTCGGTAATTTTTCTATTCAAAAATATCACTGGATACCAGTTTACGCATGCTCTACCTCATACATTCCCCCAGGCATGCTGTTAAAGGAAGTTAAGCTTTTACATAACGGTAGGGAATGTTAGTTATATTCAAAACACGACTCCATAAGAGAGCTGAACAAACTCCGCGGTGGAGGGTGGATGCTGCTGTGTGTTTTGAACAGGAGCAGTTAATCAGTAAAGAGAAAGTGTAACTAACTGTTACGCATTGCACTGTACCTTTCTGCATTGGGCTGGCGCGTACACATTTTTTGATAATGGTGACATCATCTCTTTCCATGGCAATGAAAGGATTGGGCTATTGAGACTAGCAGTGCTGGGTTACCCTTCTGGGTCCCAGTGGGGAGCGGGAAATCAAGTCAGTGAGCACATTACCCTTGTTATGTAAGGGAAAGGGGATGGTTAGTGGTGTTGCCTGGGCTGCCATCTTGGAGAGGCGCTTCGGTGCAGCAGTGACGCCTTACCTTCCCAGAACGTTCAGCAGTTTCCTTCTTAGAAAAGGCCACAATCCTTCAGGTTATTCTTGATGATAACATCAGTGACAGCATCAAATACGAACTGGATATTCTTGGTGTCCGTGGCACAGGTGAAGTGCGTGTAGATGTCTTTTGTTTCCTTCCTCTTGTTAAGGTCCTCAAACTTAGTCTGGATATAACCAGCAGCCTCGTCATATTTGTTCGCCCCTGTGAGTGCAAAAGGGAGAGAAGAGAAAGAATGCCCGTTAACAGAGGCCTTGGGAATCTTAAAATTGTTTGTCAAATACATTTCCCACCCTTAAAACTCCAGAATTCCTCTAATCGTCCCTCCACAACATTGCACATTCATAGAATCCAGCCCACCTCATTCTTTCCCTCACTCCTATATATACATTCCTATTTGACAGCCTAACTGCAATCCAAACCGCAGCCACAGTGACCTTGAGCAAGTAATCACATCTCTTCATACAGCACAAGGTTACTTTCACGCATAGTTTATTAAATTAACAACTTAATACAAAACATAATTGCCATCTTACCCTCCCTTTCACGAAAACAAGTGGAAACACAGAGAAGGAAAAGCTCCCACCCACATGGGATAAGGATTAGAGAAGTTGTTTGCCCCCTGTTCAACAGGAAGGTATGACTATGCCTCTCTAAGTTCCTTCTCTGGATGCCTACCAACAAGGCACTGTATGTGGCAGCAGCTGCTTTAATGCAAGGCTTGAGGCAGTATCAGGAAGGATGAGCATGTTTAACAGAAGGCACCGATGGAGGAAGGGTGTGCTCACCTTCAGGCGTGTACAAAATTAGAGGAATTACGCCGGGCAGGAGCCATGGAAGTTTTGCTGATCCCATCAGAAGCTGGAGGAGAGACTTAATGGCTCCCTGTAAGACAAGTCTTACAGAGGCAATATTAAGGTTTGTGAATGGCTGTAGTACGCTCATCAGAGATTAAAAGGCACAGAGTGAATCTGTTCCTGTTATACTGCTCTTAGCTGGTGGCAGCTGGGTCATTTTGCGTTATTTATATAGGCAGGGAAACCCCTTTAGCAATAGGGGAAGCGAGGCCTTATAATTTGAATAAATTATACTCATAATGTCCTTCAAGTGTTCACCTCCTGCTCCTCCTCCCGAACCGCCACAGAACACACAACTTCCCAGAACAAACACAACCCTCTCCCTCCACCTTCAATCTGACAACCTATGCTTCTCTCGCCAAGTGGCAAAATGACCTATCGGCCACCAGCCAAGGGCGGTATAATAGGAACAGGTGATTACATTACACAGTTCTACTTTAATGGCTTTATCTTTAGTATCTCGTCAGTTGCACTGGGATGAGTTTCTCGTGCTTTATAGCGATGCCACGCAGCCTCCCAGTATTCCCGTTCTGTAAGAAACCTGAGGGTGTCTCCCTAACTAGTCTCCAGGGATCTGTCATTCAGGTGGCCAGGAGACAGCCTTTGCTATTGGATCCTGGGGGTGGACCAGTGAAGGAGGATCACCTGGATGAGGGGTCCTCTGGGAGTGGAAGTGGGACACCGACCGGTGAGATGCGGTATCCCCTTTATTACAACACCTTTTCCCCATCCTACCACATAGGATTTTCTGAAACACTGCCTTCCCCCCCTTTCTTCACAAGAACACTTTCGCACACCACGAAAGACAACAGACTAACACCAGAGCCATTTACCTGACATGTCCCAATACAAGGGTCAGGCAAGGTCAGGCAAATTACCAGAATCACATACACGTGACAGCCCTTTACCTTTCTCATCGGGATAAAAGGTGGAGCACGAGAGCACAGGACGAGAAAGGCAAACCGCACGACAAGAGAGCTATTCAAGCACAGCAGTTCAAAAGGAGGAAAACAGCGAGAACTGAAGGAGCGACAAGGAGAGAAGCGATCTTGCCCTTTCCGACCCGTACTTGCGATGCCTCTGCAGAAGGAATCTTAAAACCACTAACAATAGCCAGAGTGTGTTTCAGCAGATTTCAAGGGTACCCAAAGAATGCCCACGCTGATAAGCAGGACATAGGGAAACACCTGCTACCGTGGTACCACCCTTGACTCCAGATACAAGTAAAGCCAACCTGTTCATCACAGTCGGTGAGTCGATGGGAGAACTGATAAGAAACCGAACTGTGTTGAATGAAAGTCGCAAAATGGAAAATTAAGAAAAATACGCAGAACTATGAACATTGAGGGAATGCCAGCTGCAGAGGTGTCCAGCACCATGTCGGTGCTCACTCGAGAGACTCTGGTTAATCCTGTGTTTGTTGAACTATAGATAACAGAAGGCACGGAAGGTCAAAGTGGTCACACAAGGGTCTAGAAAAATCCTCTGTATAGTCGAACGTCATTGGCTGCCAGAAGTTGAAAAGCTAGGGGAAGTGAATCCTGACTCGTAAGAAAGTAGAAGAAATTGAGTGTTTAATAAAGTTAGCAAGAGTGAACCCGATGGAGGGATGCCGATGGAAAGGGGTGAAGTCTAAAGTCCTGAAAAGTGAACCCGAGAGAGGGATGTCCACGGTAAACTGTTAAAAAAGTCATTAAGATTTGTGAATGCAAGGAAAGCCATAGTGACCCCGATGGAGGGATGCTGACAAAGAAGAGGGGTCTGAACCCGGAAAAGGGGTTCCCAGGGGTGAAAAGCCATCACCCATCGTCAATCTGAGAAGGAACTTTTGCTTGTTATTTTAAGTCTATCAGGCCCTCAGAAGCCAGAGAGTTAACCACCGAAGGTCCTGATATCGCTAGCAACTGTTTGTGGATCTAAGCCCAGAAGAGGGGGATCCAGGAGGAAAAGTCAGTCCCAACGTCCATTTAAAAAAGGAACTTTGATTTGTTCATTTTTTTTTAATACATCAGGTTCTCGAGGGAAAGAGACTTAAGAGAAAAGAGACTTGACCATCAATGATCCTGATGAGTGGAACTGTCGGCTCGTGCTGGGAAAGCTCGAGCTTGTGCTATGCTCCGGAGTCCCGCTGTGTCCCGTGCCCAAAACGTAGGGAAGGAAGACCCCGGGTATCCTATCCGGACGTATTATTTGTGAACACTTCTTTCCATCTTGTGAACATTTTCCCACACACTTTTTGTATCTAGTAGTAAGGTTTGGCAATAATGTTTCTTTTACTATAGGCCCTCTGACCTCAAAGACAGGAACACATGCTTATTGAAGTACAAAAGGTGTGTGGAGGAATAAAGGAGGCTTGGGACAGAATTTGCACATGTTTATGTAACAGATAGCCTTTAAAAAAACATGTATTGGGTCTATTAACTTATTAGGATGATAGGGTGCCCTATTATACCAGAAGACAAATGGCTGCTAAATACAAATATTTTAACATTACGAAGGACTTCATCTACACATGATCTCATATCAGTATGCAATACCATCAATAGGATGAGTCACTCGAAGCAACATCTTTGTTTAAACCAGTCATTGTGGATATCTGCTACACTAGCACCTTTGCTTGGGTACGCGCCAGAGCGGTGGAAGAGCTTTCTACCTGTGTACTCTGGGAAACAGATGGCGAGGGGGCTGTGAGTGATCTTCTCCTCGAAGAGATCTTTCTTGTTGAGGAAGAGGATGATGGACGTGTCCGTGAACCACTTATTGTTGCAGATGCTGTCGAACAGTTTCATGCTTTCATGCATGCGATTCTAGGAAGAAAGGGTACAAGAAAGTGGATAACTTTAATTGCATCAGACTTTGGGCCATACAGTCAAATAATTACATCTGGAGCATGAAAAGTTTACAGTGATATTGTCAGAGCACACTGAAATTCAATAATACTGCTGCAGCAACACTGGTCTACATTTCTTGAGTAAACAATCATGGATTTGAGCTGGAATAACACAATGCAGCTTTGTATGTGACCAAATAGGATAAGGGAAGGGCAGGTTTAAAGAATAGCGTGAGATGCACAAACAAATAAACTGAACTGATAAAAGTATTACGAAAAAGAAAAAGTCATGAAAAAAGAAAAAAGGAAGCAGAAGTGGGGATACGGGCATCCTCTCCCAAATCCTAATGATGAAAGGAAAATGGTGAGGCAAATATTACTTACCAGTAACAGTCTTTGTGTGGCTTGCATCTGCTCAGAATCACATACTTTGCATAGGCCGGCATCTAGTTGTTGGTGCAGGGTATTACATCATCTTGTTTTTTCGAATTTGAAAATGGATGTCGACAGGGGCATACCTGCAACACTGTCCCTACTCTACATCTGTGGGTTCCCATGATCTTTCACGCATTGACGCCCTCAGAGTGCATGTTTTCTGACATGCCATGCCAGACAATCATTGGAAGTGACAGTGTATATGCTCTTTTGCTCCCGCGTGGGGAGAATCATTGGGTATAATGTCATTCTAAGCCACAGAAAGACATGGGCCTCATTAAGAGTCCGGCGGTTCTGGTGATTGCCGGAATCAGTGAGGCATTATAACCCCGGTGACCCGGTAATTCCGGAGGCGGAATTCTGTTAATCCCCATTCCCATGGAGTCGCACAGGACTCCATGGAAATGGGGAAGTGTTTCCATGTCTGCCTGCAGGCGGGTGGTGTTAAACCCGCCAGGTCAAACCTGGCGGGAGCGACACCTCCCGCCTGCAGGACTCTTAATCAGCCGGTCCGGAAAGAACGGTGGTGGGGGATTTACCACCACCGTTCTTTCCAGACCGGCAGGGTCATAATGAGGCCCAATTACTGTTAAGTGATATTTTTCTTATGGGGCTTGTGACTCTGCTTAGATGTACAGGATTTGAATAGATTAGCAAGCAGTATTCTTTGATGGCTGTCGGAGAGTTGAAGGAGTAAATGCAACCAAGTTTTTAAAAATGTCTGACCATTGGAGAATCTGCTTTTGTCTGTGTGTCAACATAATAGTGTTGTGTGAAAGTGTGTATGGAACCCCATGTTGCTGCTTAGAATGGATTCTAATGGGAAATTAGCAGTGAAAGCTAAGGCTGCTCCAGTACCCCGAGTAGAATGTGCTTTAGGGGTAAACATGAGCATTTTGTTTGCTATAGTAGAGAACATTTGTAAGCACTTAAATGCAATGGTTGCTTTAGTTACTGGGTCTCCTTCTCTTCCCGCTGCCGTTGTTATAAATATTGATCTGTTTTTCTAAGCTGCTTAGTAGGGTCTAGGTAGTACATGATGGCCCAACGAACATCAAGTGTTTGTAATGCCCTTTCTCCCTTGCTTTGTGGATTTTGCTGGCAACTCCATGTACTAGTTAACATCAAGCTTCGTTATAAATTTAGGAGAAAATCTATGGTCTGTTCTTAGCATCACTTTATGCTCATGGATTGTTAAAAAGAGTTCAGCCCCCGACAGGGCATGCAGCTCACTAACTCTCATTGATGAGATTGCAATAAGAGAAGTCATATAACATGAAACCGCTTAATAAAGATTTTGTATAGGTTCGAAGGGGGGGCCATTTGTCTTGAGAGTACTGTGTTTATATCCCACCCTGGTGCAGGAGGAGCCACTCGGTGACAGATTCCATGAAATCTTTGACAACTGGTACTTTCCACCAATATATCTTTTGTTATAGTGTAGGCTGATAATGCTCCTAGATGTTCCTCAGTTATATACAAGACCTGAGTTTAACAGCTGCAATTACAGTAGGCAGGTAATATGTGGCGTGCCACAAGAAAGACTCGGACCAAAAGACATATAATATAGGAACTTTATTTAAATCAAAGAAAATGCCTTACTGACCCTCCTGCTAATAGGCAAGTTCCCTACAAAACAAACTAAACTCAGAGTGCTCGACGAAATCAGGCACAAAGAACTTGGCATCTTATTCAAATCCTAACTTTTAAACTGCTCTTATTTCAAGAAACATAAAAGGGAAAACGGGCCCTAAAGGTTGCCCCCAGTGTTCTTTACTCGGCTGTCTTCCAATGTTTCCAGGAACAACTCCTAGTTTCTGTTCCCACAATTATTTGATAGGAGGCAGGTCTACCGACATTATCAGTTTGTGCCCATCTTGGCAAAGTTCCATATAAAGAAAAGGTTTTTCTCAGGCATATAGCATAAGCTCTCAAGTTCCAAAAAAAGCCAATTCTCTTAGTGGTCGTAGAGGAAGGGATATTGCTTTAACCCTCCTCTAACCAACTACATGGGTCTCTCCCCACGAGATTCCAGTCTTTCATGATTCTGGATTACCCTTGGGATGATTCCTTACTTGATTTATAGGGCCCTCATGCCTCCCTTGGTTCGCTTGTTCCCAGTTTCTCACTTGATTCATAGGTGCATGGGTATCACCCATTAATCAATCTTTCTCTTAGTTTTTGTGTGCAGCGTTGAGCCGTTTGCCTGGTTCCAAGGCTCTGGATTTTAGGTCTCCCATAACCACTCTTATTATTTATGTCCATCCCCCTTCTCTGTACCTGTCTGCACCTTGTAGGGATCTAGACTCTTTGTTCATTCTCACCGTTTGGTCTCTGTGCCCCCTCCCCCTATACTGTGAGCAGCCCGTAGCAGGTCCTGCTCCAGCGAGGTGGATTCGACCAAATACTGCTGGTGTTCTCCCAGGTTTTGGGTGCCCTTTCCTGAATGCAAGTGGGAGTGTTATTTCGCTTGCTTCTGTGGTGCTCTCTCTCTCTGTCTTTGCGTAGTTCGACCTGGGGACTTGTTTCTCTCTCGCTCGCCGAGTTCAGCATTGTTTCCTGGGCTCCAGACCAACCAACTCCTCTGCATGATCACGCCTCCCCACGTGCCTGGCTACGCTCAGTCTTGCTGACTCCGCACAGCACTCTGCCCCGTTGGCCACATTTCTCGTTCTCTCAGGCTTCTCTCCTGTTTTCTCTCAGGTCTCCCTCTGGACCTCGATCCGGGTCCTTCTCCACGCTACAGCAACTCTGCTCTGCAGCGTGGTGCTGTCTCCCAATGGTACATCGGAGGCTTGCCTCAGCTTATCGCTTCTCCTTCTCCATTCAAGGGGGATAGTCCTGTTATTCTTGCCGCCATATACCAAAGGGGTGCGTTTAACTGCCAAGGGCATTGAGAGGCCAGCACTGCCCAAATGCACTTGCTACATTATTTGAAGTTCCATACCTGACAGTCCGATCCACTTCTGGTATTCCCATATATGCAGACAATATCTCTGCTGTAGCGAGTCCCTAGGGAGGGTTTTACTTGGTAGGCAAACCTCTCTAGTCTCAAATGGGGTGGCTCCTCCCAAGGAATAAGGGATGAAATCCCAGATTCATCACAACAACCACCTATGTTGCTGATCAGGTTATTGGGTTGATTCGTTTTTGGTTACACCAGATTACAAACCTTTCCCACTTGATAAAATAACAGCGTCTGGTGTTAGGTTGTCTTTATTTTCACAATATACCCCTACATTGTGTGGGTAACTGTAAATGTCCACATCCTATGACCTCAGGATCAAGGCTGCTAAATTGGTTGTCTGAGGGTTTCGATGTGTTATTGGTCTGTGATTTTGCGTGAGCAGATTTTGCATTGGATGCAGTCGGATTGGTTGGCAGAGAGACACATTGATTAGGTGTGAGTAGCATGGTTGTCTAGCCCACATTGGTGCAATAAAGAAAAGTGCCTGCAAATATCCCTGACCAACTCATGAATAGTGAATTTCCTTAGGACCCTGGTTGTGGGTACCTGGATGTGAAACTTTGTCATTATTTGTTTTCGCATGTTGCAAACATGTCAATTCATGGTTGTCCCCATGTTGCAAACATCTGTTTGAGTGTCTTGGTGTTACGTTCCCGCTCTTTATTCGGTTACTAGCACAATGCTTACGGTGTCTGCCAGACAGTTGTGTGAGGATGAACATGCTTCTCTAAACGCATCAGTGCCAACTGTTCTGTTCAAACACACATTTGTTTGAAATGTGTGACTATTGTGTTGTCTGTGTTCATGAGGATGCCTTTTCCCTTTAGCTTGCTTTGGAATGTGCACAGTACCATTTTGATTGGCAGTAACACCAATCAATGTATGTGGTTCTTAATTTGTACATTTGACCACCGTCCATGTGCAGTAAGGTGTTGGCAGTATGCACCACCGCCTGTTAGAGATGCGTCTGTTTCGTGATCTGTGCTGGCAGTGTATTAAAAGTCTGTCCCTTTACCATATTTTCTACTGACCACCCACCGCGGAAGACTTTTTTTTTTACCTTCTGCTAGACTGGTGTTGTGAAGTATGATGCATCCAACAGCATTGCGCAGACGGGCACCCTGCAGTCCTGGCATTCTGCGAGTTCTTCGAGGCCTTTTCCTGCTGCTCTCTTTGCTGCGGCCCTCTTGCCACCACACAAGCAGGTAAAGAAGGATTGGGAGGGGCCTGCCATCGCTCAGGCACCTTAGAAGGGAGTTGGGTTGCGAGCTCCCTCCTTTGACAAGGCCTGATCCCAGGTCTTGCCTTGTCACAGTGTCTAAACTCCACCCATTCCCCATGCTAGAAAAATCTTTCTTTGACTTGGTACAAGGCTTGACTTTTTCGCAGGGATTGCGAAATCCAGAGCGGAGTAAATGTACTGTTTGCGGAGTGTGAGAGACACTACTTTGCACGCTCCCCTGTTATTCGTCTAGATAAAAGTAGACTGGAACTGCTTTGTGGCGCATTTGCACTGCGAAAACAGTGAGCAAATCGTGAATAGACACAGTGCTGACGCAATCACAAAACAAAAGTACTATGAATTTGAAATGCTTGTTCTCAATTTTGAATCAGAGGTATTTTCAATGATCTGAGAACATTACAATATGACAGTATGAATCTTCCATACCTAATGTGGTCATATAGCTACCTTTCTTTAGGAGGGTTATGTCCTCCTGCAGGGTAGTCATTCTGAATTTTTGGGATTTTACATATCTGTTTGCTGGTCTTAGATCCAAGACTGGCCTCTTGGATTAGTCTTTTTTTGAAACTAGAAAATAAATAGAATACATTCCTGTGTTCACCTGCTTCTTTCGCACTTGCTCTATTGTTCCCTTCAAGGGGAGTGCCTGGACCTCTTCTTGCAGTAGCCTAGATGTTCATCGGTTAATGGTCTTGCTCTCGGCAGGTGAACACACGACCTTGATAGCTGCTCAATGTAGTACCCCCCCTTGACTGTATTTAACACTCATTTGTCTGAAGTTATCCCCTCCCATGTGTGGGTGCATTCTCCTACTGGAGTTACATGGGTGCAGACCACAACTAAGGAGTCGTTTAGCAGATACAGCTGCCACCTCTGCCCCCCTCGTCCCCCAAGGGATTGCCCTCTGCTGTGTGCCCTGCCTCTGTGTTGGTGGAATTGGCCTGTATAAAATACTGTACCTTGTATAAAATGTGATTTAGTAAGTAGCTGAACCCTTTGGATGACTAGCATTTCCCACTGGCTGACTATATTGCTGTGCCCGAAAGGACCGCCTGCTGGTAAAAATTCCCCTTTGTTGGAAGTTTTCATCGGTGATTGGGACTGATTTTTTTAATCGTCTCATGTTCTTTCTTAGCTTTCTCAAGAGCTTCATCAACTGCAGATCCAATAAACAGGCCTCTCCAACCAGCTTGTCCAGTAAGATAGTCTGAGTCTCTGGCTTAAAACCTGACCCCCTAAGCCAATCGTGTTTCTTGACAGTAGAGCCAGCAGCCTACCTGTGCCAAGTGAGTTAAGAATTACACATTCACTGAATGTTTGCCCTCTTATTACCGTAATCATGGATGATTTGAGTGGTTCAACTACTTGATCTGTAAGGTGCTCCATTTCGTCCCACTGGCACGTGCTATACCGTGACATATGGGTTGCAGCATTTGAGATTCTTAGCGTATGAGCTGCTGACGTTGCGAGTTTCCTCCTAAAAGCATACATTTCTTGCATTCCTTGTCATGGGGTACATCCGCTGGTTGACGGAGGAGCCCCTCCTCCTTTCCTTGTAGTTGAAGCCACCAGTGAGTCCATCTTTAAATAACCCCTTATGTAAAGTGGACCATAGGGGCTGGCGTGTACCTCTTTTCTATGTGAGGTTTTATTGGCTTAGTTTGTAATGAGTTAGCTAGAGAAGGGGTAACTCTTGAGTAAAGTTTTAAGCAGAGGTATAGATTGGGAGATAGATTTTCTTTCTTTCAAAATGTCTTCTACAACAGTTTTTGAAGAATGTCTCGTCTTCAGACTCTTGAGTCTGAATCTTCATTATTGTGGCCACTCGCTTAAGGAGGTCGGCGTATAGTACTCGATCTTTGGTTGATAAGGAAGTAGTTGATGAGGAAGTAGTTGGAGGTTCTGCGATATTTGGTGATGGTGTGCATCTATGTTGTCCTTGTTCTCGATAACAACTTCATTCTCTGAATAATCTTACTCCTCAATTATGTCCTCTTTCTCCTCTAAGGACTGTTCAACTTTTTCTGGATGTACCGTTCCCTTTGTAGCCGACGTGACATCAATAAAGTATTCCCCTTTCTCTTCTTAGGTGTTTGGCTTGTTTTCTTAATTAAACCCTCTTCTAATTTCCCTTCAGACTGTGAAGAAGAAGCAGTACCCTTTTTTCTGCATAGCAGATGAAAGATGCCACCCCCCCTTCCAGAAGTCATAGATGTTTTGTGTTTTTGGAGTCGAAATGACCTTGGAACTGGAGTTGTCTATGCATGGATTCTAGCATTGTTCCTGTTTTTTTTCTTTTTTCGTTCAACCATTGCCTTATCCCTCAGCACTAAAGTGGACTGCTTTACTGTTGCTTTAGGCCTTGGTGTTAAAACAGATTCTGTGGGCGTATGTTTGTGTCGAGTGTCGTCTGTTTTGACTTGGGTCTGTGTTCATCATGAACAGCCTTGTGGATGACAGGGGTTGTCTCCACAGCTCGTCATGACATCGACGCTATGGAGCTGGGGGCCAGCTGCGAAGAAACATTTGGCGTTTCCCCCCATTTGGCTCTTCAGCATCGCTCTTGAAGTCAAAGCCCACTTCCTTAGCCTAGAGTTCTTCCACTACAGCGGGTCTTCTTCTAAGGTTTTCTCTACCTGCATAGCACAGGCTGCCCAGCATTTCATTTGAGCGCCTTAAACCTTTTTAGTTTACAAAGCTCACAAGCTTTACACCATGAGTCGTCATGGTCACTTGGAAGACACTTCTTGCACATCGGGTCCATGTTCTTCCAAGGAAACTTTGTGTCGCACAATGGGAAAAATATTAATGGAGTATTGTCTATGGGGTGGCAAGAATGCGAGTGAGCTTATTAGTGTAAATGTCTGTGGCGTAAAAGGCATTCTCTAAAGTGGCTAAGTGTGTGACTTTATCGCCTTCCCCACTCTTCCTACGGGATCGCCTTTCGGCATGGTGCATCTTTCGATGTGATGTCAACCACTGCCACCCTCGCTGATCGTCTTGAAGCCGATGAATATAAGCCTCGACCTCGATGTACCCCAACATACTCGACTAATCACTACTAACTACAGAGCCTCTGTATTTTGCATCCAACCCTGATGGCAGAAGAAAGATCTGAGGACGATGCGTGAAGGATCATGGTTCCTGCACACAGAGTGGGGATAGTGTCGCAGGTCGATGGCTATTTTCGAATTAGAAAAATAAGATTTAACAGTCTGCACCAACTACTGGATGATGGCCTATGTAAAATGTGAATTGTGCGGCGTGAGACATTTTGTTGTACCACTGTGGCCACAGAGCCCCTTCGGCGTGACCACAGTTGCACAGGCAACTCGCGGTAAATAAGCTGCACCAAAATGTCTAGCTTGATGCATAGACCGCTTCTCTCGCTCTCAGTCACATATTTACATACACACACTTACTGTCCCACACACACACTTACTGCCCCATATACACTTACATACACATACCTATAAACCGCCATTCACCGAACAGACACACACCTCTATATAAATTACTATTAGACAATAAACCACATTACAGTGTTCAAGGTCCTGAAGACTGTGTATTGCATGATGTGGCTAGTCCCTCTTTTCATGAACAGTCTGCTGATTTCAGGACTAAAGGAGAGTGAATCCGAGACCAAATGAAACCAAAGCTCGACATGAGATAAGTGGACGTGAACGAGCAGGACATTTTGGCGTGGCTCCGTTGGCTCTTCATGCCAGCATCAATAGGTCCCTCCGCCCTGCTGGCCACGGCCAAAGTCGACAGAGGGGTTGCGACAAAGGAGCCGTGCCGAAACATCTAGCGCCAAAGCAGCCGCACCAAAACTTCCTGTTTCTGAATCATAAGCCCCAGAAATATATTTATGTATGTGTGCCTCTCAACCTCTATGATTCTTTTTTATATCAATTCCACAATAGAACATGCAACCTTTTTTCCAGCAAAATCAACAAGTAGACCCCTGATACAGAGAAAATGAAAAGCAATATGTGTTATCCCAAACTAATTCCGCAGTGACAATCTGACAGCACCAAGAGACCATGCATGTGCGCATAAGAACTGCATAGAATCGAATAACCTAAAATAACATTTGAAAATGAAAGGCATGCCCCATTAAATTTGCATCTAAGGAGTGGCAGAAAAGCTGATTAACAGCACAGCCTGAGGGGCACAGCTAGCTCACTCATCTGCCACTGCTGTAGTATGAATGCTTTGACGCTAAGGTCGCCTAGCTGAAGAAATGACAGCCGACAAGGACTTTCATGGCCTATATCCTACATACCCCATTTCATTTAATGAATTCATTGCACTAGATATTTGCATACATATATTAAAAGCCTGTCATAACAACTACGAGTGTTTACAACTGCAGCAACGTCTTGCATACAAACTGCGCAATCAAGCTAAATACTGTTAAATAGCAGGGAATTGCACATTGTCAAAACTCGACATGATCATTTAAAACTAGTCGCGGAAAACAACTATTCTGCCCCACACACGCCAGGATTCCTATGCTGGAAGATTTGAAAAAAGCAAGCCAAGGGGACTGGGGGTGTCAGGCAGCTAGATAGAGGAGGTTACAGAATTACAGAGGAGTAGGACAAGAGAGCATATTATACTGCCTTAATCAGCAGGCAATAAGCAGAATACATTATTAGAGGAGGTCAACCCAGGTGCAAGAGGTTCATGCCTCATGAGGGGACAGGAACAAGAGTGTGGCGAGGTACAATGACTTCGAAATGCCACATAATCTGGGCTTTAGGGATTCATGAAGAATAGAAGCAGAGGATAAACACAAAAGAAGAATGTTTTAATGCTGTGAAAGCAGGAATAGATCTGTGCAAGGGCTGAAGAAAATAACACATTTGAAGCTGCAATCTAGAAGCACACCGAGATCCTGACCTCTCTACTGCTCTTGACACAGTCGACCACGCCACTCTCGCCTCACTCTCCAGTACCTTGTGTTTCACAAATTTGCTCTCGCCTGAATCTCCTCCTACCAGGAAGGACGCTGCTTCCAAATCTCCAGGAACTCGATAACTTCTAACCTCTCATCTGTCCCGGTCAGCGTCAACCATCGGTCAGTCCCCTGCTCTTCACCCTGTATAGCTCTGCCCCAGGAAGGATTATCTTGTCCTTTGGTGTCAGCAAAGAGGTACTAGTGAAAGCCACACATTTCCTCTCCTTTTCCTCCTTCACTTCAGCCATCTCTGAATGGATTACCAACTGTCTCACTGCAATCCATCACTGGATGGCTCTCCACTGCCTCATGCTGAACTCTTTAAAAATAGAAGTCCTCTTTCCTCCGGTTTCCAAAACACCCCACTTTCCCCATCCTATCTCCTTCCTGCCTGACCTTCTTGCTCCATTGCCCAAATATCAAAACCCTGGGGGGTCCCCCTCTTGAGAGTGATCTCGGACTACATAAATTCATCACTACCACCACTTCAGCTGCTCATATCTCCATCTTCATGCTCACAGACTCGATTACTGCTCATGCCTACTCTCCATAAACAGCTGCTCCCTTTCCAAGTTGCTTCTCATAGTCTAAAAAGCTATTAATGGTGTTGCCCCTCACTATCTGGCTCAGAGTATCTGACTACTCACCGTCCTGTTCCCTCTGCTCCGCTTCTGTATTCAACCTCAATGTCCTATGATCACATGCCATTTTGCTAAAGCACCAAGTCATGTACTTGGTTGCCCGAATTCTATTTGAAATAAAAACACATTTCAGATTTGAGGAGGCAAAGTATTGAAAAATTGTTTCCAATCAAGTGTTTTTGTGTTTTCATTGAAAGGATCTTTGATGCTGTCCATAAAGAGTCTCAGCACCAGATGAATATGCAAGTCATGTTGAATTGTGACAGATTCATGTTGCAAGGATTTCATTGTATGGCTTATGGCACCAGCAACCTTTGGGGGTATTGTACTCAAGTCAAGAAGAGCCCAAACTCCATATTTTTCAAGTTGGGAGTAAAATGATTTGTAGGGAGAAAAAAGGGAATTGCTATTCTCAATTGTATTGGGAGTATTGGTTTACAAGCAAAAATATAACCTATTATTATTTAATTCTTATAACGCGCCACATACCCGTCTGCCTCAGGGAACACAAACATAACATACAAACATGGAAATTGTAAATATCTAAAGCATGCTAAAAAGCAAAAAGAATCAAAGTCAGGGGATGTAATCAAAATGCAGATTAGAGATGTAATCCCTGTGATTGAACAAGTGTGTTTTTGCAGCTTTTTTGAAAGCAAACAAGCATGAGATGGCTCGAAACGATTCAGCAAATTTTTCCAGACACAAAGAGCCCATGCATCAAAGCTCATGCCCCCACATTTTTGAAGTTTGACGCGAGGTTCAAACAGCTTATTATCTCAATTGGAGAGGAGTAATCTCTTACTGGGTGCAGCCTTCAGTCGGGTGCAAAGATACTGAGGTGCATTCCCAGATCTACACTTGTGGGGCAAAGTAAGAATCTTATGCGAGATTCGCTGTTTGACTGGCAGCCAATGGAGTCCCAATCTAGCAGGGATGACATGATCTCTCCTACCAATGCTATGAATTTCCCTCACTGCCACATTTTGAATGGTCTGGAGTTTCTGTGGGTTGTTAGAAATACCTGCAAACAGGTTATTACAGTAGTCCAGTTTGGAGTTTACCAGGGCACTGGCAAGCGAGGATCTGTTTTTATCAGATAAGGGTTGATTTATTTCAGCAATTTAATTACATAAGTATAGGTAGACCTCAGGTGGAGGGTGTGCTTCTGCATGGATTTTTGTGAATCTAAATAAGCACCTAGCGTCTTAACACAAGACGTCACTGGGATTGCATAATCAGCAATTATAAATTGTTTGTAGCAAGACTCCAGTTTTTTCAGCATTGGACCTGAGCCCAAGTTCAGAGGTTCTGTCTTGTTATCATTCAGGGCAAGGGAATTGATATCCATCCACGACTGTATAGAAGTATAAATCTGATTAATACCCCCAGAATTCCTGACGATCTTCTGTACAATTCGAGGATGACCTGGGTGTCAGCAGCATAGTGGTGTAATTGACACCAAGGCAATCCCAAAGATCGAAAAAGGGGCGGTTATAGATGTTGTAGTGTCAGGGAGAGGCAAGGGCCTTATGGCACACCACAAGGAAGCAGAAATGGAGTGGATTAAAGTCATCTTGACAAACCCTGGCAATACAGTTGCTGAAAGAGGACTCAATCCAGGCCGATGCATTACTGGAATAATTGGCAACCTCGGCAAGCCTACTGACGAGGATAGTATGGTCAATCAAGTCAAAGGCCGCCGAGAGGTCCAGTACCATAAGAATGGCAGTATGGCCATTTTTTATAATTCTGGAGATCTTAGCTTCAAGATCTAAAAGCGCTGTCTATGACCCATGCTTGGCACGAACGCCTGATTGACGCTGACCAAGAAGGTTGTTTGCTTCAAGAAATTCCTGAAGTTGAATGTAAGCTATTTGATCCAGGATTTGCAACAAAAAAAATTAACGTTCGTATTTGGACGATGGTCACTTGCAACAGCAGGATCCAACAAATCTTTTTTTTTAACAAAGGTGTAATCCATGCCTCTTTCAAGAATGAAGGCACAAAGGAGACTAGGAAAGAGGAATTCCCAATTTGTGTGATCAGTGAAGTTAATGTATCTGAAGATTCCTTGATGATATCTGCAGGGCAGACATCACCCTTGCATGATGTTGGCTTTATGTTTTTAAGAATATTATAAACCTCAACTTCAGAGAAAAGCTAGGTATGCCAATATTAAAGGTGGTGGAACTGATTTTAATGGGGGAGTGTTGAAGACAAACAGCTATCTTTTCGAAATCTATACTTCTTTAAATGTTTACCTTTAAGCTTCTCTTTCAATGAGGCAATAAATGTAGAGCTCTGTCCTATTGCGCTGTTCTGCTGGTACCACCAATCTGAAAATATCTGTTGAGCTGTGTGAGTGGAAGCCGAGGCACGCTCGTAGGTGTAATTCTGTAGGCTTTCTTGAAAGGGCTTTTGCTTTCTATTTTTTGTTGGGGGTATGTGCCTGTTTTTAGAGTAAGAGTAGCTGGTAGAGTGCTTTCCTGTAGGGCTGGGAAGGAAAGATGCCACAAGCCATCTCGTCGACACAATATTTCGCCACACAAAAGATAATGTGGGGCTTTTCCCATGCTAAACAAGGACTATACTAAACATATGTTTGCTGCATGAAATCTCAAGAAAATGGCAGCAAGCTAAAGAATTAATATTGCTTTTAATGTCAGCATATCAACAGAGTAGTGAGATTATGTTGGGTCTACCTGCCAAATATTCCACAGGAAGAGGCAAGTGAAGAATTAAGTGGATCTTCTCGTGCCTCATTGAGAGACGTGAACTGATCTATCCCCACTTAATGGGAGACAGCACCATGCATGAGACAGAGGCACACTGACTACCTTTCTTCACCAGGCCTGTTAATGTACCATTGAACGATGGTCTATTAGTATAACGTTGCAGTGTACGAAGGAGCTAAATTGTGATTAAAAATGATGTCTTGGGCTGGCTGAAAAAGGCAAGGGCTTGGACGAGCTCCACTGCACCTGGCCTGATAAGGTTTGGAGTATAATAGTTCTCAGAGAAGTCAAGTTCGATCACTGCCTGATGTGCAACCAAGGTCGTTTCATACAGCATGAGCACTGTACCACACCGATTTCTAGCTGAGCAAAAAGGGCCAGAGAAAGCTATAGGGCGGGTGGAAGGACACTCCAGCTGCAAACTTATTGCACAATAACTGGCCCTCGTCTCTCCACATTGTGGTTAGACCTTTCCAAACAAAGAATGGGAGAGTACCTCCCCCTGAGACATGTCCAGGATGCACATGGATTGGCTGTGTTTAGGGATGGACTGAGAAAGGTCAATGGATTTAAGACTTGTTTGCAAGCCGGTACTCAGGAGGAAGAGGCTGTAAGATTAAGGTTAGTGTGAGATTTGCTGAGCGGCTCTAGTCATTCCTCATTTACCTACTGCTTTTTACCTGTTGAATAGACCAGCTTCAAGTCAAGTCTTCAGTCTGTGGTGTCCTCTTTGGTAAATGTGGGAAGGGGGGCGATAAGGATTTCAAGGCAAATCACTCTACAGAAATCTGGACCCACAAATGCAGCCTCTTAATCGACAAGGTCCTGGAGAAGATTGAGATGGTGCAAGTAGGAGAAATGACCGCAGAGAAGAGCTGCAAGGCAGACACAATTCCTCTTGTGGCCCCCACAAACAGTACAGCCAGACCCCAAACACTACCAAGTAAAATGCAAGTAAGGTAACTGCGTGGCCCGGGGATTCTATGTGCCTATTCCTTGTCATTATTTTCACCTGTCCGCTAGCGACGTTCTTTCCTCTCAATCTACCTTGCCGCCTTTTCTTATGCAGTTGGTCAACTGGTGCAAATGCATCATGGTCACATGACATCGGCCTTGCCTACCAGCCAATCATTGCTAATTCTTTCACACACTTTCTTTCTTCTGGCCTATCCCTTTCTTTCTTCTCTTAACTTTCAGGGTGTCTCTCACCTCATCATCCGAAGGCAAGGGTGGGCAAAAGCCAAGAGCGGGCAATGGCCAAGGACAATGGATGTTTGCATTGTCAGGAATTGAAAAGTACACGAAGAGCTGATTCACACAATCCAGGTAGGCCAGCAGCATGCTTATCACACTACATTCAATCCTTCCCACGCTCACACAAACAGCCAGCCTACACCCCACTTTGATATACCTGCAATCCAAAGACCATATTTCACATCCCACTCATCATGAACTACACTCCGCCTCCAAAAGGCCAAAAGGCACATGCAACCTCATGCCCATTAATGCCCACTCCCAAGTATGACAGGCAGCCGACATGTCCGACCCCATTTCCACTTACAACCCAGAAACACTTTGTCACAGAGATATGGATTACCCCCATCCTCATACTATATACATCCACTCAGGCTATAGACTCCAACACAAGGGCTGTGAAGGAAAGACTGGAGGCAGACTTTAAGTCCTCCAAAAGACCTCACAGACATTCATCCTCCAAGAGCACACCACACCCGCATGGCCACATCCATCTAACAGCTCACTGCGGCTTCTTGCTCACCCATGCTCAACCACCCTCCACCTGATCTAACAATCACCTCAACCTAACAAAGCCTCCCACAATGAATTCACAGATCTCTTCAAAACAGCATCCATTAATAACGCTACAAGCATCATCCTTGAAGACTGACACCTGTCCGGACGCCAAGCCACAGTGAAAAACAGATTCCACACAAACTGCTCAACAGCATGGACATCAAACAACTGGTCACAGAATCAACCCACAACAAAGGCAACCCACTATATCTATTTACCACCTCTCTGCTATCAAGTGCCCCCGCACCATTTCCTTTAAACTGAACAGACCATGCAACCATTCCCCCACCCATCACTTTGGCTTCCTGTCCAACCCGTCTCAGAATGAACCTCAGGTTAGAGCAATCAACCATACACTAGACCACCAGCCCCTACATGCCACTGGAACTTTGACTTAACAAACATTAAGGCCTAACACGTTGGTACATACAGAAACTTGTTTACCATGTGCAGACAAGTAAAGTTCTGAAGGCTGAGAACACTTTGCTCAGCATACAAGGTCTTCATCACCACAGCCAAAGCAAAGTACTACGTAACGATCACTATGCAAGGATCCAAGAAGGGCAGACCTATTTTTCAACCTGGGAAGCTATTGACAGGCCCTAACACGCCACTTAAGTCCCACCCATATCAGTCTGCAACACATCAAGGTAAACCAAATTGAGTACCGTTAATCCTGAACACCTGATCAACTTCTCTTGCAGCCCTCTATCTAATACACACTACAAAGAAATTGTCCTCCTCTTCCCCACTGTCAAGGTCAGCACATGAGAAGCACTCATAGCGCACCTAAACTTCAATGCATTCCTCACGTAATGCATCTTCCCAGATGCACTGAAAATGGGAAGATCCTCCACATGCTGAAGAGACCCACACTCACACTGGAACCGAGTGACCTGGCCAACTATCACCCCATCACATTTGCCTTTCCAGAGCAACACGGGTGATGCGATGTAGTGATCAAGCTGCATGAAAGCATTGTGCAACACAATCACCTGGAGGGCTACCAATCTGGATTTGGTCTCTGACGCAGGACTGAGACCACCAGCATCCAAGTTATCTCTGAAGCCCTACATGTAATGGAAAAAGAGGACCTCTGCCTAAAGTCCAACTTGATTCCCTCTGCCTCCTTCGATACCATAGACCATGTAACCCTCTTCGGCATCCTGGGCCCTGGCATTGGGTTTGACAGATTAGTCCTTCAGTGGTTCACTTCCCACCGACACCAACTCGTCCAAAGTGGCCCCACCTGAGTGCAGCACCATCTGGGAACCTGCAGAGGTCCTCAAGGCTTCATCCTGTCCTTTGTCAACTTCAAGGGACCCTCTAGAGAAACTTCTTGCTAACACAGACATCACAATAAACCAAACCATGTGACACTGCTTTACCAAAAGATCAATTGCAACAGTGCCATCCATGAAATGAATCACTGTCTGTACCTCATCCAAGCATGGATGCCCAGTGTCTTCTTAAAGCTCAATACAATACATTGAATTATTCCCTCTGCATGCCTATGCCGAGAATTAGCTGAAATGAAGATCAACAAATCATGTCTCAACTCAGTGAAAAAGGTTGCCTTTACTACAGACTGTGACTGCTTATTCAAAACGCATAACATCAACAACAACAAAAAGCTGTGTGGTACCAACTCATGTCCTCCGTAAAGTCAAGTCCTTCATCTTGGCTTACATTTCAGAAATGTTGTCTAATCCCTGGTCATCTGCCACCTGGATGGTATCAATCCTCACAGGAGTCCATGATGCTTGCAAACCACCCAGCGTACTGGTGCATGCGTTATCACAAGAAGCTTTGACCACATCCCAACCCCCTCCCCCTCTGTATCCTCTAGAAGGAGATGAACTGGCTACCCCTTTAAGCATGCATTATGTTGAAGAAAGTCAGCACAGCCAAAACTCCATGCTCACTGGAAGAGAAACTCACCATTGGCAAAGTGGACCTGCCAGATGAAAAAAAGATTTTAAAAACCGAGGACACTGTCGTTTTTCCTGCTACATAAGCTGTCTCTGGAATAAGTTACTGGCGCAGATCAGACTGGCCCCCTCCATCCTAAACTGAAGGAGCGCCCCTCCCCACCCGGTGGTCATCCTACTCATCCCAGCAACCTCCTCCAGTCCCACATGCTGCTTGAAACCGAATGGGTGCCTATACTATAGACTTGCACACATGGGGGATGTGGTTTCCCAGCTAGGGGGGCACTTCATAAATACAATACATACATGCAGAGAAGCATTCTGATAACAGGGGAAAGATTATGCTGATGAAAAAGGTAAGGATTACTTGGAAGCAAAAAGACTCTCAGATAACTTGGAGAATAATCACATGTGGAACAATAAAAAAGTTATGAACATTAGACTTGAAGCCTGCTTCACAAGGGGGAACCTAGTGTAAATGAGATGCAGTTCTCGCACACCATTTATTATCAAAGATGATTATTTTACTGACAGGACACTTGGTAAATCGATTGGAAGTTCAGTGGGAACTTCAAATGATTAGGCTTCTACTTGTTAGTGGCTAGAATTTTAAAGGTGTACCTTCCTATCTAACAGACACCACATGTGCCTTGATGAGGTCCAAAATTATTCAAAGATGGTGACATACTGGTTAATACGAATTGATTTTACATCACTCTCAAATGATACATAAAGAGAGTTTCTACTGTGGTGGATCACCTTAATGGTGGAAGAAAGAAAGTCTTGTGATGGTAAATTCCTACTTAGGTGGATGGAACGGTTGCTGCACAGTCATTGCATGATGCTCTGAAAGGGCTGCCAGAACGTATATGCCCTTCCGTGTCCCCGGGTGACAGTGGAGAACTGCTGAGTATGCTGGGAAAGACTGCTGGGGTCAAGGCCTCACAGTCAATGAGTGATAAAGAAATATGTGGCAATCGTCCTAATAATAGGGATAAAGGCGAAGTAAACAAGGAGAGACCCAGAAGTGCAAGTTGGGCAGCCAGTGAGAAGCAGTGCAGAAAGTCCAAATTGCGTCAAACCTGAGACTTCGGGAAGATAGCTCAAGAGCAACATGCTCACCTTGGAAGCAAGACGACACGGAGCACCACAGGTTTGATTCCCGGGTCCGCGCTTAGAAACCTCTGGGTATTAAGCGCGTTATAAATATCATATCATCATAACCCAGCTCTAAGTAGAAGTAGTGCTAGACAGGTTGTTTGGAGTGAAGGCGTCCACTGGAAACCTTCACATGCTCAGGTCTTTGAAGGAAAGCCTGTCTGGCATAGCCAAGAAGATGTGGACATACCTACCTAATAAAGGCATCTTGGATTTTTAAAGACCACCTAAAACGTCTTAAAAATGAAGTGCTCTCCTTTTAAAAATGTACTATTCCCCCATTCCAATAATGTTTGCACTGAATTAGAGGATGGTGACTATTACATCACAATGTAACATTTTACAAAGAAAAATGGCTCTGCAGAAACGAAAATGCAGTCCAATACTGACAAAATAATTATTTACAAAAGTAAAATTAGCGGGTTTGTCGAAGCTCAGGTTATGATCCTAGCATAGATCTAGCAATTCTTGATCTACGATTTCCTTTTAATTTAAGACAGCTAGATCGCGGTATATTCCAACACCTGTTCATCACAAGGACATTTGTCAGCAGCAAGCATATTATTATACACCCTTGCACCCAAGTTAAACATTAATATTATGTCATGAGGCAGTGTCTTACTGATTTATAAATATAAGCTGGCCACCTCTTTTTACAGTTGTCTGCGGACAGTAAATGATTGCTGAGAAATCTGCAGGACAAATTGTGACGGATGGAATAATGTTTATTTCTTTATTATTGCATTTATTTCAGCGCACAAAGCCCTCGGGCATCTAGGCGCTAGTTACAGAAGTATGTGGTTCATTGGTGAAGTGCAAGAATAAGCATAAGGATACAGACAAACATGATGTGTGTCCACAGACTGGCAAAGCCTCACCTCAGGTTACAGAGGGCTACATCATACAGCATAGAAGTCAAATAGTTGCGATTACACAGACTGGCAAAGCTTCACCTCATGTGACAAGGGGGCTACATCAGAAAGCATAAGAGTCAAAAAGGTGCGATTACACAGACTGGCAAAGCCTCACCTCATGTTACAGGGGGCTACAACAGGCAGGTAGGTACGGGTACACCGATTTGCAAAGCTACACTTCATGGAGAGAGGTGTAGCAACAAAGAGGCTGCCACACAGTAAGGACTCCGTAATGTCGGATGTATTTACCCATGCATCCGAGCCCTACCTCAAAACTGTGCAGTACTGACATGAAAACATCATGATGGCCAGAGCTTCCCAGAAAATGCACAGGGAAATGCATGAAGAATAGGCTGCCACTCATTTTTGCCGATGTTATGGGCACAGAAGGACACTGCCTAAAACCACCAGTGGACTACCCACACAGTAGTCTGAAACCATTGTGAGTGGCAATGCTGATTGCCAAAAGCAAACCCATAACTGTTGGGAATTCATTTTCTTAAATCCCAAAAAGGGGTGCAGTACCAGTACTCACCACTATCCAAAAGCCGGCGTTTTAAAACAACACCAGATTTTACTTTTTGTAGAAAACTGAATAAATGAACCCAAAACATGCCAAAGAAAGACTTACTGAGAGGTGGATCCAATGTAAAGTTATATTCTGAAGTGACTTGAAGGTTTATAACAAGACTGGCTGAGCTGTGGATTTCAGCAGTTTAAGTAAATTTGGACTGAAAGACACTACAAATCTAAATGTTTAAAAGAAATGAGTGACCTACTTTGAGTGTCACATAGGTTGCAATTGTTTAAATGTCATAGTTTTAAACTTAGAATCAGCATCCTAGCTGCATATGTAAAAAAATGTCTTGACTTAAACTGGGTAACAAAAAGTGACATTTTATCTGAAACCTGGCTTAAGGAACTGAATTCTGCCTGGAAACTACCCCCATCAGGAGTGAAACTTGAGTCACAGCTGTGTTCCCAGGCCTATCTGCCTTTTGCTGGCCACACTAAGGATATGCCATCTCTCTGATAATTGAATTAAGGGGAGCCCCCACAGAATACAGGAGCTCTGAACAAAGCCCTGTCCTGACCCAGGCAAATGTTTTATTGGCGGCAGTTGTAAAAGTAGCTTCCTCCTGAAGCAAAGAGGAGGGGCACTGCCTGTGAGAGCAAGCTGGCTTGGCAGAACTGGAAAAACCAGAAATTCAACCTTGTGCTGGAGGAAAACCACACCCCTTTGGGGCCAGAACATAACTCTAAAAAGATGAATAACTCATAGTACGGACTTGTGAAAATTATTTAAATGATACCATAATTCTTGTGATTTTTCTGCCCACATTTTAAGAGGTTTTTAGAACCGGTGGCATGTTCAGGGGGGTTTTAGCGGAAAAGAGGATATTACTCAAAATGTGTGCATGTGAAAAATCTGACACTTCATCAACTAATGTCCATACTCCTTGCGCACATGTGTGTAAATTTGGGGTAATGTCCGGTATTGCAAACCAGTTAAAAAGTGCAAAATATTGCCATTTCTGAATGCAAGCTCCCAGGAAGAGCAGAGTTTGAACAGGGTATACCTCCTGTAATGCATGATGGGTGCATATGATTTTAAAACAATATGTACCTCTGCAAATATGTATTTGGTTCAAATCTAGATTTGTGTGTAAGTTGACAGGAGGAGTGGACTTTCTGCAGGCTGTAAAATGACATCACTCTGACACAACTTAGCTCCCCCAATCAGGGGAGAAATGAAAGCTTGGCCAATGATAAGTGGAGAGGGGTAGGGTCTAGTGATGCTGCACACACACCCATTTTGAAAACACATAAAAGCAGACAGACAGGACAGATAGGGACCTTCAAATCCATTTGCAGCTGGAAGCTCTGCCGGGAAAATCCATACTTTACCTCCATCAACCTTCAGAGAGCAGACATGGAGACTTCAAATCTATCAAATTTCCAGAACCAGAGAGAAAGCAGAGCTGACCCAGATCACTGTGAAGTGCAGAGACTGGAGTCCAGTCTAAAACCTGACCAGATCCCTGGCGAGGCCCATTTAACTCATGAATATAGTGTGAGTACCTAGAAAACTGTGCAGAATCTCTTAGTTAAAACAATATAATCCAAGCTATTTTAATCTAAGTAGAACTGCCTCCTAACTGTCAACTGTCATTTGTAAAGCTGTCACCTGTGATTTGCTAGTTGCAAGCTGCACTTGTCTTTTTGAACTTTAAAATTTCAAATCTGAAAAACGACCTTTATTTAATCGCTCATATCTCCGTGACCGTTTGTGCTAGAGACTTGCAGTAACTTTCCTCTGAAAGCTGAGAATCATGGCTTTCCTACGAACCTAGAACCGCATTCCTACCCCCTATGGTTTTGCCGCAATCGTGAAAAACGCACTCGCGAATTTACCGCGATTTGCAAATTTCTTCACGTGTAAAAATCTGCTGCTGCTTGCCTTTCAGTTGCCAAAAATTCGTTTAACCTGCTAGTTACACCCTAGATCCTTGCTAAAGTGAGCCTGGACTAATGTTAACTAGATACCACTCACCCTGAACCTCTAGAGGGAATTAAAAGCATTTTAGCATATTTTTTTCTTCATTTCCAGCACATTTAAAAGCATTTGGGCCTGTGTTTTCAACTTCTGTAGTCTAAGTTGCTGGGGTGAACTGAATCACATTTAATTGCATTTCTGAGAACTGTGTGCCTTCCTTCCATTGCATAAAAGGGGGGGGTGAATTGTACAAGAAAGTGATTACATTGTCTTTGCTGAAATCCTATCAAGTTATTTTCTTGACTGCATTTCATTCCACATTGCATCCATTTGAAACCATAAAAGTATTGTTGCTATCTTATCCATTTCATGTCAACTCCTTAGTGATTATAAAGAAGTGTGCTAGTGCCAGATTCTCCGTTGTTAATCTTTATCATATCAGATTAAGTGTGATATTCAATTATTAATTTATTAAAAAGTGTTATATATATATATATATATTGTTTAAATTATCAATTAAACCTTTTAACTTGCAAAACAGAACTACTTCTTGGCTCAGTGGGGTCAGGGGGATTCTGAGAGAGGGGTGTTATATAGGGG
Source organism: Ambystoma mexicanum (assembly GCF_040938575.1). Taxonomy (NCBI): domain Eukaryota; kingdom Metazoa; phylum Chordata; class Amphibia; order Caudata; family Ambystomatidae; genus Ambystoma; species Ambystoma mexicanum. The sequence continues at coordinate 605,658,943 of NC_090923.1, forward strand.
TCGTCATCCAGAACGCATGAACTGGACATAAAGTATATCAATAAGGGTTTTCATTCAGTATTATAGACTAGGCGTTGACTTAGCTGTAGTGTTGAATTGAATCCTCTTACAAATTGGGGGCTCGTGCCGGACGTTTGGGTTAGATCTACCATTTGTGCAGATTAATACAGCGTGCCAGCTGACCAGATACACATATCCGGTCGGATCACCACGCTGTGTTACGCTGTAAAGCACTCCTCATAGGAACGCTCCAAGGAAACGGTCTGTTTTGCAAGAATAAAATACTAACTCTTGTAAGTCAGGAAGGAAATCAAATTTCCAGAATGACGACACTCGTGGACATGAAAATAGCCAGAGAGCACCTCTTACATAAGCTATTTGTGAGAGGTGAATGGACCGAACAGGGCCAGGATGCGTGGTTGCAGGCAATCACACAACAGGTCACTGAAACGGGGTCAGATATATATAGAGATCAGGGTCCACTACATGTGGCCCTGAGTGAACTATACATGGCCCCGAAGGCCAAAGATGAACACGACAAGATTGTTAGGATAGCGGCATACCTGTACCTATATATGGGAGACATGCAGGATAGATGTACTGAAAGCCAAGATCTGGCGAATAAGCGACAGATGGCGTTAGAGAAGGTCCAATCTGACCTGGTCTCTTCTGAGCAGAGGCTGCAGAGGAGCCAGGAGTCAGAAGATGATAGTAGGCAGTACATCATTAAAATAAAAGAGGATATGGACATCCTGCAACAGGAAAAGACAGACCGGGATACCAGAATTCTGGCTTTGCAGCAGGAACGCCAAGACAGTTTGGACTCCCTACTGCAGAGCCAGAAAAAGCTGGAGCAACAGATCAATTTCAACAGGGCATGCACAGAGCAGGTAGCCACCCTGCAAATCCAACTAGACAGAGAGAAAGAGGAGAGCAATTAACTGATCCTGAAAGACCTGGATACCCAGGCAGAGTTTGATCAGGAGCGCCAGAAAGCCGGTGCCTTCCAAAGGCAAAGGGACGACCTGGCGGCACAGATGCAGGCTCTTAGTCAGGAAAGAGACACTTTAGGCCAGGAAGTCTGCCACTTAAAAAAGGAAATTGAAGAAAATCACCTGGCCCTCCAGGGGCTGGGTGATCTCCAAAAAGAAAACCAGAACTTGGTAGAGCACACCAGAAGGGTGGAGGATGCTCTAGCAAGAAAGGAGCAGGCCAATAGGGACACAGCTCAGGAGGTAACCCTCTTGCAGCAAAGACTGGCCCAGTTCTCCAGGACCAACCAGGAAGCACAGAGGGAAAATGAGGCCCTCTGTCAACACAATGATAGGCTCCAACAACAGGTAGCGATGCAGGAGAGACTGATAGAGTCCAGTAAGGCCTTAACTGAGGAACTGAAGGCACAAATGCAGGCTCTTGCATTGCAACAGGGAGCAGGGGCGGATAGAGATGAGGTTCGCTGGGAAAGGGAAACTCCGGAGCATAACCTCAGGAGCCCTAGTACCAGAGGCCCTCATACCTCTCAGTCCCTAGACTCTGCCACCCCCATGTTCCCCGGCGCACATGAGCACCGGGCCACCGGGATGGCAGACTACTATCCAGACAAAAGTATGGGGCTCATAGGCCAGTACCACCCAGGTATGGAGGGGCGGGCATCCGGGTATGGGCACCCAAGCGCAGTGCAATTTAGTGGGGAACCCCAGGAGAGTAGGCCCATTAAGGGCATCCTGAAAACCTCTGCCCAGTTAGGTCAGTGGAGGGGGTACCCATCAAATCCTGGCAGCAAGGAGGAATCTGAAGACTCCTCTGAACTGCGCAGGACACAGGAGACCAGGTCCCCACATTCTGCCAGCCATTCCCAGGCTCGCAGAATCCGGGAAAACCTGGAAGAGCAGACAGGAACCTCTGGGAGCAGTGCCTCTGAGTCAGAGGATGAATGGACAAGGGTTACCCGAACCAAAAAGGCCAATAAGGCAAAAAGGGCCTTGCTTAAGGACCCCTTAAAGCAGATTAAGGCGATCAGGAGCGTCATCATGCCTTACCATAAGAACGCTAAGTATTCTGTTTGGGAGCACTTAGAGTTGTTTGAGCAAATGATGGAGACTTTCCATTTGAAGGACAGCCAAAGCTGTATTCAATATGTAAAGTGAACCTTCTCCCCGGAATACTCCAGTTTCTTTGCGGGGCTGGAGGACCAAAATCATTTAAGATGGTCCACCTATAAGGCGGCCATCTTGAAACATTTTTCCATTCATAGAAATCCTCAAGAGGCTCGCAAGGCAGCCTACAATTTGCAATGTGGGGAGGATCAGGCCCCACAAGAATTTGTGCAAGAACTGAAACGTGCTTTCGCGCAGACCACCAGAAGGGTGCGCACAGACAGTAGAGAATTCATTAATACATTTTTTCATGCCTTGCCCAAATACATAATGACCCAGCTCGTGAGGGATTTTCACGAGAAAAGATCTTTAGACTGGGTCATTGAACAGGCTACCCGGATCTATGAGGTGCAGAAACCGGTAGATAGCAAAAGTAATGCCCAGAAAAACCCCAAAGCCAACAGCACCCCTGCTGCTGCCAAGGTGGCAGAGGTAAAGGTCACCCCCATTTTGGATTTGGAGATGGGGGGGCCTAAAAACCTACCTGCACCTAATAATGCTAGGCCCAGAAGGTCCTCGGGCCAGTCACAGACAGGGAGCCAAGGAGGCAGCCCCACCAATGGGGTCCCTCGCTCTCCTGATTATGTAAGTCCCCGTTACAAGGGAAATCGACCCATCCTGGGTTATGTGTGGACTCCCCCAGCCCAAGGGGGGGGATCCAACCGAGCACCGAACCCAGGGAACTTCCCTCCAAACTTTCCACAGGAGGGCAGAAATTTACCAAACCCTGGGCAAAACTTTTTCCCCAGATATCCACCCGACTTTCAGCCCCAAAACCATCCATCCTTCTTTCCCCAATTCCCTGAGCCCAGACCACTGAATCCGGGAGAGGGGAGGCCAAGGGTGGAGGGGTACCCAAATCTTCCCAACCCGGGGTATTACCAGAGGAGGGACAGCTACACTTCCCGGGATCAGCCCAGGGGAGAAAACAGGGCCCCGTATCAGCCTGAGCGGGTTTCCCAGTTAGAGCGCCAGGTCCAAAATATGGCACGGGATCTGGGTCAAATATTGAGGGCGCAGCAGAACCCTCAGATGGGCATGCCGGCACAGAATGCCCCAAACTCTGGGCCTGGTACTCCAGAACAATGACGGGGGCAGCACCCTGATAACTCACCGGGTCCCAGGGAGGAGGCACAAGAGGAAGGGGGGTGTAAAGCCTTGGAGGAAGCTTCCTTCCTCACTTGTAAACAGCCCCTGGAAACCCAGGAACCGGAAACAAAATCTCTTGCCCCTGAAAGCCTGCCTCCTAAGGAGCAGAGGGGGGGGAGGAGAAACAAAAGACCCAAACAGACTCAGTTTGAGGAAGAGGTACAGATCTTCCAATTTGAGGGAGAGGGATCCTCAGAGGATCCTGGGAAAATGATCTTCTCCTTCAGAGAGGGGGGAACTCCTCCCAAAGAAAAGTGGGTCCCAAGGAATGCAAATCCAGACTGGGGAGAGGTGGAGACTGAGCTACCGCCGCCCACCATCTCATCCCAGAACCAACAGCAAGAAAATCCCCTGGTTCAAACCCATCCTGGTGACTCCCTCCAAAAAGGGGGGGCGGCCTAAAACCGGAGCCAGGGGAACCCACAATGGCTCTGATCTCCAGTTGCCAACTTTTTCTTTCAGATTCCCAAGGCTCTCCACAGAATTCTGCCCAAATCTCTTCGCTAGCGATGTCCAAAACTAGAAAGTTAGCCCACCAGTTGTCCAAAAATGTGCATTATCTGTGCCCCCTTAAGGAGAAGGAGGGAAGATACTATGCCCCGGTACAAGTACAGGGGCAGGGTACAATTTTGGCACTGGTCGACACGGGATCTCAAGCTACCCTTCTGTCCAGAAGGGCCTTTGATGAACTGAATGCAGGAAGGGGAGAGAATTACCAAATTCCTCTCACCTCTCTTCCTGGACAACTGCAGAACTTTGACGGGAAGGAAATTCCCGTCGAGGGGACGGCAGATATGGACATTAAAATTGGGCGACACAAGTTGAAACACCCGGTCATAGTTGTGACCCCAGAGGGCACCCCTTGTTTACTAGGGAATGACCTCCTGAGAAGGTTGTCACCCCTAATAGATTGCGTAAACAAGGTCCTCTGGACCCAGACTAGCCGACCAATAAAATTAAAACAGAGTGGCCCTCATTACGACCCTGGCGGAAAGTGACTGACCGGACCGCCACAGCGTAAATAGCGTTTCCGCCATTGCAAGAAGGAGCAAAGTGCGGCCCATTCCGACCCATCGGGCACGAGCACCACGGCATGGCGGAAGTGCAAAGTCCGCGATGGCGGAAATGAACCCAAAACGGCCCACACCGCCGCCGTACGGCGCCCTAGGTGCAATACCGCCACCCATCACAGCGGACACCGCAGTGTGCGCCTACCGTAAAGTACGGTGACCGGAAATATACGGAAACGGAAGTTAAAACACGGGCCCGGAACGGGAAACAACCCGCCGTACACCTATAAAACCACTAAAACCACACAACCACTAAAATCACTACCCTGAGACACAACCCAACCCGTCATCCACCCTAGCGAAACCAAGAAAAATGGGAAAAGTAGCGAAGAAAGCGTGCGACCGCAAGCGGCAGGTCCACTTCTCCCGTGAGGAACTCACCGTGCTAACAGAGACCCTCCAGGAGAATGCTGCCGTCGTCTTCTCCACGCAAATGACCAGGACGGCACTCGCAAACAAGAAGGCCATATGGGCTCTGGTGGCACAGCGGGTAAGTGCGGTGGGGACCGCACCCCGCACCCCACAGCAATGCCGTAAGCGATGGGACGACCTGCGGATACGCGTCCGCAGCATACTCTCTGCCAACCGCAACATTGCCACAGCCACCGGGGGAGGGTCGGAATCACCCATCAAGCTGACCCCCTGGGAAGAAATCTGTGCCTCCACCATCGGAATGGAGAGCATAGAGGGAGTCGGAGGGATGGAGAAAGGAGTGCAGACATCTGAAGAATCAGGTAGGTGGGCCTAATGAAACAATGCCAAAACCACAAAGTCCATCCATGTGAAGCACCATGTGTCCCCATAGTGCAACAGAAACACATGTCCAGGAGAACGTCCACACACATCGTCCTGATAGCGCACGTTAAAACCCACAATAAATACATAAATAATTAAAAAACCCTAAAACACGCACTACACGTGCAGCAGGCACACCCTAACTGCAGGCTGCCAAACAACTGCACCCTCACTCCACACACAAATGGAAGCACCTCCAAGGCCCCGACCCAAATCACCCTCAGGTACCACCCCAATGCATGTGATACAATGCCATTCCAATTCCCACAGACCCACCAATAACCCTCGCCCTCCTTTACTCCACCACAGGGTCCGATCCAAACGACGAGCTGCAGGACACCCCTACCAAGAGGGCCAAGACCAACGGCCAAAGACCCTCCACCTCAGCTGCACGCATCAAGACACGGCAGCAGCACAAATCAGGTGGCAGCACAGAGGAGGGAACATCAACAGGCACCCCAGCAGCCAGCATGCCCACAACACCACCACCACAGGTCCCCCCAACGGATGCCACAGAAGGCACTGCCTCCGGTGGCAGCAGCACCATAGGTGACACCCCATTGATGGCAGCATGCTCCGACACAGAAGACAGGAATGTCGAAGTCAGATCCATCCATGACCTGTCCCAATCCCCCTGTCTGTCCCATCCCGTACTACATGAGGATACCACGCAGGGGCACCCACAAGACGACGACTGGCCATCCCCCACAAGCCCTGTGGCAGGGCAACATGAGGACAACAGCCCCTCTGTGACACCCCCGCAAATGGCCATGGCCCAGCAGAGGCAACAGTCCCTCGACCAGTTAATAGTGCAACAGCAGCAACTGGCCACGCTCCTCAAGGACCATGCCGATGAATGTGGGGGCACTAAGGCAGACATAGAAACATCAACTGAGACACTTAGGGCAGAAATGGAGAGAGGTACAGAGACACTAAGGGCACAAATGGAGAGTAGCACCGAGAGCCTGAGAGTCCAAATGGAGAGAAGCACCGAGAGCCTGAGGGGGGAACTGCATGCGACGTCCAAAGACGTATGTGGTGAACTTGCCGCAGTGCGCCGTGTGCTCACTGAGCTCTCGCAAACCCTTAGGGACATGCATGGACGTGAGCAGGCAGAGACATCATCCGTTGCAAGTTCCGTCCAGGGCAGCCCCCAACGTAGATCTGGGAGGAACCTGCGCTCCACAGGCAGGGGTGCCCCTGATACCCGCAGAGGGGGCTTGCAATAGCGACTGCCCACTGACGATGAGCATCTTTGGACACTGGTGTTCGGGGGGGAGGTGGGAGGGTGGAGGGGGTGTGTTGGGCTCACTTGGGTGGCGGGTCGATAGGGTGTACAACATGATATCACATATGCCATAAAAAGTGCACGATCAACCAATGAGATGTGTGGACATTGATCTTTGTGTACGAGGCCATCATAGGCGTACAGTCCGTATTGTGCATGTCCCAGACACACACAGTGCCACGAGTCCCGTGTCCATGTATCAGCCACCAGGCGTGAGTGCTAGAAGCATACATCAATGAGATGCTGACGAATGTCACGGGCCTCCGGTGCCTCGCAGACTCCTTGAGGTGCTGCCACATCCCCACCCTCATCATGACCATCTTCAGGTGCTTGCAGTTCTGCGTCAGGGGGCATGGGCACATTTCTACGTACGCACATGTTGTGGAGCATGACACATGCCATCACCATCTTTGCAACCTTCTCATGGCGGTACAGGAGTGCCCCGCCAGACCTGCTGAGGCAGCGGAAACGAGTCTTCAGTAGGCCGAATGCCTGTTCTATGACTACACGGGTACGTGAGTGGGCATGGTTGTAGTCCTCCTCATGCTGGTTCTGTGGGTTCCGGACTGGTGTGAGGAGCCATCTCTTCAGTGGATATCCAGCATCACCTGTATGTGGACGATAAACGTATGATGTGGAATGCCATTGCTACGTACGCACACCCCCCCCTGCCCCCTTCCTGCCAGGTCATTGCCGAATCACATACCCCACATCATCATGCATGAAATGAGACTCACCGAGTAGCCAGGATCTGTTCCCTGCGTGTCGCTCCATGTAGCGTGGTATTGTAGAGTTCCTCAAGACCATAGAATCATGGGTTGATCCAGGGAATCGGGCACAACAATGTGTAATGATCCTGTTGGAGTCACACACCATTTGTAGATTCAGAGAATGAAATTGTTTTCGGTTGCGGTACTGGGCCTCCATGGCATGTGGGACGACCAATTCCACATGGGTGCAGTCGATGGCACCAATGCAACCCGGTATGCCGGCAAGTGCATGGAATCCCACTTTTGTGTTGGTAATTTCCAGCTCCGAGCGTGGTAGGGAGATGTAGTCGTCTGCGTGCTTCAGGAGGGCATCGAGCACTTGCAATAGTGTCCGTGAGAACAGTGGCTGAGAAATGCCATGCAACTGTCCGACTGTGTGCTGGTAGGTGCCTGTGGCCAGGAAGTGGAGTACAGACACCACCTTCAGTAGGGGTGGGATGGCGGTTGGGCTATCTATCATGCTGACAAGGTCAGCCTGTGTCATGTCCACAATGGCGGTTATGGTGTCCCGGTCCAGACGGTAGAGGGTGTGGATCTGCTCATCAGTGAGGTTGAACGGATGTGCTCGGAGGCGTGGGATTGCGGGCTGCCTGCGTGGTGGTAGTGGCTGTGCTGGCGGCCCTTGCTGGCCCTGCCTTGGCCTCCTCCTCCTCCTGCGTCTCCTCCGTGCGGCCGGTTGTAGTTGGTGTTCGTCTTCTTCTTGGAGTTGGAGTACTTGCAGTGCTATCAGGTCCCCCAGGGCCAACATCGCGAGTCCTGCCGGTAGCATTTCGGTGTGGTTGTGGGAGGAGACTGGCTGTGCAATTTATGTGTTTCCAGGCTGAATGGCCTCCACCTGTGGTGATTCATTCCACCTGTGCAAACTGCTCTCCCTTTTGGCCGAGCACATCCCGCGCACAACGCTGCAATTCGTGGAATGGCATCTTGCTATTGCAATCTTGTATTTGTACCCGATGGCCGTGTAACATTGGTTGATTTGTTCATTCTGCTGTGGTCCCATTGTTTCACATACTATCTGTGCAGTCGCGAACAGAGTTGTGAAGGGTCAGTGGAACGTAGTACTCGAGTAACGGTGGGCCCTCATTCATCACTGTACCGAGTTGCAAGGACGGGCGGGGCGTCCCATTCGTGGGTGAAGGCAGTTGCCATTTTCACACACAGCCGCACTCGATGGATTAATTAGTGTTTTCAAACGGCCACAGATGCCTCTTCGACGTGATGTTGCAAATGAGGAATTCGAAGGGCGGCGCTTTCGGTTTTCAGATAGCGGCGAGGAGATGCCCACAGGTCTGACTGCAAATATAACGTTCTATTGTTCAATGTCCTTGGGACAGGGGCCATGGCGAGAATGCTATGATTGATATGAATAGTATGGGATGCGCAATTGCGTAGTGGACGATAAGGCAGGACGTTCCCAAATACATGTTACTTCACTAGACTGGAATTACGTGCTGGGGCACTGTGGATTTTGCAGGCTGCATAACGCACAGACTCAATGGATATTTCTAATGTTATGTGAGTAAATATTCAGGCGTTTTCATTACGGGATGAGGGAATGATGAATGGATGCATGGGCAGGTGATTTGATACAGAGTTTGCCATGTACAGGGCTTCTTGGGATCTGTCCGCCCCCCCTGCGCTATGTGATGCAGGGCTGCCATAGTGGGACCATCGTCTATCTGGCCTTGTTGAGCCCTCCCTGTCTCGACGTGCCTTCAGACACTTGTGTCCATGCACGTTACCAATCCCATCTGAAGGATTCTGTTTTCACAGACGCATGCACAGGTACACTCGTTTGTGATGGTGTTTTCACCTCGATATAGATAGTTATGATTCGCAAGTGGTTTTGGGGTGGTGATGATCCTTTGGAGTGGGCTTGCATGCATATGGCTGTGGATCTAGTGTGATCATTGAAGTGAGTTGTTCGAATGTAGTTCTGATGGCCATTCTATTCTGTTTCTTTTCTTTTGGTTGACAGGTATCTCCTCCCCTTTTGCCACTGCCATCTGTATCCCACTCCTGCAGATGGGTTTTACTCCCGACACCTGCTGCTTCGTGTTAATCAGTGGAGCAGCATTACGATCTTATGGGACGATCGCCAATGGGCCACATGCCCTTAGGCAGTACTGGTGGCTCGGAGCAACATTTCGGCCTTTCAGCTGGACTAGTGCCTCCCCATTGGGACGGCCCTGCGGTTCTGTGCGCTTCCATGTTGCCTTTTCGTACGTGAATGTGGCTCTGTGTACCATGAGGGAACAGGGCGTCACACAAGTAGTGGCTGGTCATTTCTTGCGGATGCAGCCCACAATGGTGAAATGTGTTTTGGAGTTCATGGCCTGATGGCTGTATGGGCTTGGTGATATTGATGTGCATTAAAATTCTATTCTGATATGGGCCGTGTAGCGTTCTTCTTTGCAAGTGATGTGGCATATTCCTATTTGGGGAGCGATGTATTGTGAGGGGATCTGCATTGGGTTCCAGCTTCGGAGTTTTGTTGCGTGGTCCTGTACTGGGCGCGTTTGCCTACGAAGCCCGTGAGGTCAGGGATGGGGGCTGCCAATATGACAGTTTGAATGTTGTCATGCTCAGGGGCGGGGGATTGGGTTTTGTGTGACAGATGCCGGTCAGCCAGGTGGACTGGTGGAATGTTGTGATTTTCTGAATATTGCTGGTCACAGGTGCCTGTGTTTGCGTGCGTTTCTTGGTGGGGGACTGTGGTCATGTCCATTGGGATGGCTTCTGTATTCGTGCCATCTGTGCCCTGCAGCTCCCATTGGCCCCTCTTGAGGTTCATTTGTTCGTTGGCATGCATGGGTGACTTGTGCATTTCACTGGTTGCATTGTGGCTTCGTTGCACCTACGGGGAGTTGTACTTTGTGGGCAGGGAGCGGTGTACGGGCAGTCAGTGGGGCCGTTTACGGTTGATTCGCGATGCCGTACTTCTCACCATGGCGGAATGGTGCATTCCGCCATGCTTGATGGCGTTAGGTACATGTCCGCTGGGGTCGGAATTGGCGTACCGTTGCGCCATGGTGGTGTTTACGGTTTGGCATGGCGCGCGCGCGTGCTTGGTGCAGTTAGCGTTGGCGTTCACTACGGTGTCGCTAATGGCATCGTACTTTGCGGTGACGGGTCATAGTCGCACCGAGCGCTATTCGATGGCGGTATTGCATTTCCGCCATCGTTTTCCGAATTCCGCCAGGGTCGTAATGAGGGCCAGTGTCAACCATGTTAGTTTAAATGGCACCTGCCACATGGTTGAACAAAAATCTGACCAAGTAGAATTTCACTTCCAGAATAGCCAAATTCCAGACGTGACAGTAATAGCAGTAGGACAATAGACTGGTGATGGGGGGTCCTCTCGATTTCTGAAAATCAACCTTCCTTCCAGTTTAAGGTGGTATTCCACGCTGGAAGGAAACACCCTGAAATTCTATACGAATCCACAATCAGAAACTCCCACTCCTATAGTCCAGGAAGATGTGAAATCAGCTCAGAGCCTGGCTGATATTCAGCAAATTGGAGAGCAGTTGTTCATCCCTGTCCAATTAAATGATGGGAAGGACTCTGTTCTCGCTCGAGTGTGTGTGAACAACGGTAAGAGCTTCATCAGCGAAGCCATGTTCCGCCAACTCCCAAAAGATCCAGCCATTCCCACATTCAAACTGATAGACAAATGGGAAATGGACCTGGAAGCACCTAATTCCAAACATCTCCTGCCAAGCAGGTGTATGCTCAAAATCTCCATTGGCAACAAGAGCATAGTCCACAATTGTTGGGTCGTGCGAGACGTCCCTGCCGCCTTTTACTTAGGCAGTGACATTCTCAATCGCTTTGCCATTAGTTTGGACCTAATAAACTTCAAAGCTTGGTCCCGATTAGCGGATAATCCCATGGGCTTTGATGATCCAGAAAAAGCATTTAGGTCAGCTCAATTGCTACCTTATGCAGTTGAAATTCAGATCAAAGAGGAAGTCACCATCCCAGAAAGGACCCGACAATTCTCCCTGGAAGTGAAAGTTAAAAGGGGACAAGAGTTGAAAAACCCTGATGCTTACATACATCTAAATGCTTCTCTCCAACAGCAAGGGTTGGGGGTAAACCCACATTAGTCAACATAGAACATGACACCATTCTAATAGAGGTGGATAACAGCGACTTAAAGAGTATTACTCTAGCCGCAGGCACCATTATTGGAATGGCGGTTGATGACCGACATTTCTCCATTGATCTTGGAAATGAACTGTTAGGACCAATCCCCAAGGACCGTTTTGACAGTGACAGTGATGACAATGCAACACCAGACAGGATCTTTACCCGGCATGGGGGGAACTTCCTGGTGTACACTTCTTGCCCTTATGGTAAGGAAGATGTGACTTGTGACTTCAAGAGGGATGAGGTGATTTTCCAAGTCCATGAGGGCTGCCTTTCCCACCTGAAGCCTCCAGTCCAAATCAGCACTCTGACCAGGGACTTCTCCACCCAGCTGGAGGAGGCCGCGGAGATAGCCAAACCAGAAGTCTTTCCAGGCTTCAGGCAGATGGTGGAAGAGAGAGTCAACCTAGCTGACGCCTGTGTGACTCTGGAACAAAAGCAAAAGTTGAAACAAGTTTTCTTGGATTTCCAAGATCTCTTTGCGGTAGACTCATATGACTGTGGCCGCACCGACATCCACACAACAACAATCCCCACGGACCCTGGCATGACTCCTGTGTTTGTGAAGCAATATCGCTTGCCTCTCGCATCAATGGAGTCCCTTACTGAAATAATTAAGAACCTTGAGTCCAGGGGAATAATCCGTCCAGTCCACAGCACCTTCAATAATCCGGTGCTGGGAATATTGAAGCCAAACGGCCAGTGGAGACTCTGTGCTGACCTCAGGGAGCTCAACAAACGGGTCCATACTTCCCGATGGCCTCTGCCCTACATTGACCAAGGGCTGGCCCAGATTCAGGGGTCACAGGTATTCACAGCAATAGACCTGACCAATGGATACTGGACCGTGCCTGTCAGTAGGGAGGACCAATACAAGCTGGCTTTTACCTTTGGGGGCCAGCAGTATACATGGAGCCGGACTCCCTTCGGATACCTCAACTCCGGCAATGAATTCAACATTTTTCTACATAAGGCCATGCCCGACCTCTGTGCGAGGGGTAACCTGGCTTATGTAGATGATGTCCTCATCAAAAGTTCATCTGTGGAGGAACACATAGCGGAGATCCGTTATGTTCTGACGCAGTTGAGGGCCGCCGGAGCAAAACTTTCCTTTCAGAAAGCACAGTGGTGTAGAACCCGTGTTAATTTCTTGGGGCATGAGATTACTCCTCAGGGCCTCTGTCCCCAGGAAAAGAAAGTGGAAGCACTTCAGAAACTGAAAGACCCCACAACTCTGCGGGAACTAAGGAGCCTCCTTGGACTGACCAATTACAGCAGAAAGTTCATTGAGGGCTACGCAGAGATCACCAGACCCCTGATTCATCTCCTGAAGGGGGGGGGTCAAGTGGGAATGGGGTCCAGAACAAGCCGAGGCAGTAAGACAACTCAAAAGAAGCCTCTCACAAGCGCCCTGCCTAGCTTACCCTGTCAGAAACAAGGAGTTCTTCCTGGAGACGGGGTTCTCTAATACGTGCTTAACGGCAGTATTATACCAAAAGCATGACAAGGTCAATAAAGTAATCTCCTATGCGAGCAAAACTTTATCCTCTGTGGAGGAAAAATTCAACGATTGTGAGAAGGCACTCCTGGCAACGGTGTGGGCATTGAAGAATTACCGCCCGTTTATCCACGGGGAACACATCATAGTGGAGACTCCACACCAGCCTCTGCAATATCTCCAAAGTGATAGAATCCGGACCGGAAATGTGAGTAATTCCCGAATTACTTCCTGGATTCTATCAATGCAAGGCTTTCCTGTGGAGGTCAGATATGGCCAAAACAAGAAGAGTCCCCTCGCGCAAGGTCTGGCTGACTTGCATGATTGTGCCAGAGAAAACTGTCTCGAGGACGAAAGTCTAAAAATCAAGGACAACACGGAGGCATACCTTAATTCCCCACACAAAGTCTTTGAAGAGGACAAGTGTGAGGGAATGCCCACTGTCTATGTGGATGGATGCTCTTACCATGTTGACAACGATGGGGAGAAAGAACTGGTGGCTGGCGTAGGGAATGCATGGGTGAATGAGTCCCCAGAACCCTCCGCTGGATACAAAATTGGTCCCCGAAGTAGTCAGGTGGCAGAATTGATGGCTGTACATCAGGCCATCCTCACTGCTGTCCAGCATCAACTCCACAAACTGGTCATAATCACAGATTCGGATTATGTACGGAACGGGTTCGTGGAGCACCTGGTTAATTGGAAAACCAGAGGCATGTTATGTGCTAACAACAAACCCTTGAAACATGGGAAGTTGATCCAAAACATTGATGATCTGGTCACCTCGAATGAGATGACCATCTATTGGAAAAAGATCAAGGGTCATTCCAAAGTAGAGGGACCAGACAAAACTGGAAATGACTTAGCTGATCAGCTGGCCAAAACCGGGGCCATCCAAGGGGATCTAATTGAGATTGAGTCCCTGTTGGGGGAAATCCAGGTCACTGCTATCACTAGGTCCCAGACAAATGCTCACAACGACCTTTCAATTGCACAAGACCCCTGATGCTGATTTGATTACCGCTCAGAAGGGGGATCCAATTATTGGTAAGTTTTACCAACACGTTGAGGACCCTGAGAACTTTCCCCTGACGGATATCGATTACATTGGGAAAGAGGACCTAAGAGTGTTGATGAAATGTCCAAAAATGTTCCGGATCCAAGACGGTTTGCTGGTAAGGAAATCCCAAGCTGGCCACGATCAGTGGGTGGTTCCTACCTCATTCCAAAGCTTGATGTTAAGTCACGCCCATGATGCGGCCACCGCCGGTTATAGGGGGTTTCACACAACATTGGAAATCTTAAGAGAGGTTGCATACTGGCCACACATGGGGCAGGACCTCGACCAATACTTGAAGGGGTGTCTTGTGTGTGCACAATTTCAGCCATCATCCCTCATGCACCGTGCGCATCTCCAAAAGAGTGGGATGACACTGCCATGGTCAGATTTGTAGGCCCCGTGATTCGCTCTGCTAGGGGGAATAAGTACATGTTGACTGTGACATGCTTGTTTACCAAGTGGGTGGAATGTCTCCCAGCCCCAAATTGCAAGGCAGAAACTGCAGCTGCCCTGATGATTAACCACATCTTTTCCCGTTTTGGTCTACCTCAAAGGATTGAGTCAGACAGGGGTAGCCACTTCACCAGTGAAGTAATGACAAAGATGTGGGAGATACTGGGGGTCAAGAGAAAGCTACACATTGCTTACAGGCCAGCTTCTTCTGGGGCAGTGGAACGCTACAACCGGACAATTGTGAGCATTTTAAAAAAGTTTGTGGCAGATTCTGGGCCAAGTTGGGATATCCGATTACCTCTGGTCCTAATGGCCATCAGATCTACCCCTTCATCTGCAACCAAAATGTCACCATTTGAGTTGATGACTGGACGCAAGATGGTGCTTCCGCAGCATTTGTTCTACAGGACCCAAGAGCAGACACTGATAAATGCCTCCACTACTCATGAGTATGTGGAGAATTTAAGGAAACACCTCCAACATGCTTTTGCTTACGCTCAGCGGAATCTAGAAAGATCGGCTGATAGCATGAAGACCCACTATGACCTGAAGACTTCCAGGAAGGAATATCAGGTGGGGGACCGGGTCTATTTATACAACTTCCAAAGAAACCAGGCAAAGCAGCGCAAATTTTTGCCTACGTGGAAGGGACCCTTTGAGATCATCGACAAAATCCACATCCCCAAAGGTCCTTTGGCAGCGGGGGAAGACAAGTGGGTCCACATAAACCAGTTGAAATGTTGCCATCCCAGGCACACTCTGCAACAACTGGAGGAATCCTCTGGAATCCTAGCGGGTACTGTCTCAGATTAATTCAGTTCCAACCATAAAACATACCACATCTAGTCTCTAAAATATTGTGATTTGCATGAAACTGTCTCTTAGTTATACTGTTTTTTTTCAAAATAAGAATGTAATGTTTCGTTATGATGAAATGCATATGCTGCCCCACTATCTCAACAGTGGTGAAAAAACGTCTATGAGTAGGTATTGCCGCTTTTGCTTTATCATCCTAGGAGAGATGAAACCATGGAGAATGACCAAGGAGGATGATCCGGAGACTGGGAGGATGACACAAAGGGGCCCGGGGTACCGCCCAATATTCCCATCAGGACCGGCGAGGAGAACCGATCGGCCAGTACCGGATGGAGGAAGAGATGCTGAACTGGCCATCCACCGGAAGAAGATGAGAACTACATCCCAGATCTTGCGGTTCCCACCAGTGAAGGATCAGATGGCCACCGCAAGAAGGGGGGCTTGTGGGATGTATTTACCCATGCATCCGAGCCCTACCTCAAAACTGTGCAGTACTGACATGAAAACATCATGATGGCCAGAGCTTCCCAGAAAATGCACAGGGAAATGCATGAAGAATAGGCTGCCACTCATTTTTGCCGATGTTATGGGCACAGAAGGACACTGCCTAAAACCACCAGTGGACTACCCACACAGTAGTCTGAAACCATTGGGAGTGGCAATGCTGATTGCCAAAAGCAAACCCATAACTGTTGGGAATTCATTTTCTTAAATCCCAAAAAGGGGTGCAGTACCAGTACTCACCACTATCCAAAAGCCGGCGTTTTAAAACAACACCAGATTTTACTTTTTGTAGAAAACTGAATAAATGAACCCAAAACATGCCAAAGAAAGACTTACTGAGAGGTGGATCCAATGTAAAGTTATATTCTGAAGTGACTTGAAGGTTTATAACAAGACTGGCTGAGCTGTGGATTTCAGCAGTTTAAGTAAATTTGGACTGAAAGACACTACAAAATTTAAATGTTTAAAAGAAATGAGTGACCTACTTTGAGTGTCACATAGGTTGCAATTGTTTAAATGTCATAGTTTTAAACTTAGAATCAGCATCCTAGCTGCATATGTAAAAAAATGTCTTGACTTAAACTGGGTAACAAAAAGTGACATTTTATCTGAAACCTGGCTTAAGGAACTGAATTCTGCCTGGCAACTACCCCCATCAGGAGTGAAACTTGAGTCACAGCTGTGTTCCCAGGCCTATCTGCCTTTTGCTGGCCACACTAAGGATATGCCATCTCTCTGATAATTGAATTAAGGGGAGCCCCCACAGAATACAGGAGCTCTGAACAAAGCCCTGTCCTGACCCAGGCAAATGTTTTATTGGCGGCAGTTGTAAAAGTAGCTTCCTCCTGAAGCAAAGAGGAGGGGCACTGCCTGTGAGAGCAAGCTGGCTTGGCAGAACTGGAAAAACCAGAAATTCAACCTTGTGCTGGAGGAAAACCACACCCCTTTGGGGCCAGAACATAACTCTAAAAAGATTAATAACTCATAGTATGGACTTGTGAAAATTATTTAAATGATACCATAATTCTTGTGATTTTTCTGCCCACATTTTAAGAGGTTTTTAGAACCGGTGGCATGTTCAGGGGGGTTTTAGCGGAAAAGAGGATATTACTCAAAATGTGTGCATGTGAAAAATCTGACACTTCATCAACTAATGTCCATACTCCTTGCGCACATGTGTGTAAATTTGGGGTAATGTCCGGTATTGCAAACCAGTTAGAAAGTGCAAAATATTGCCATTTCTGAATGCAAGCTCCCAGGAAGAGCAGAGTTTGAACAGGGTATACCTCCTGTAATGCATGATGGGTGCATATGATTTTAAAACAATGTGTACCTCTGCAAATATGTATTTGGTTCAAATCTAGATTTGTGTGTAAGTTGACAGGAGGAGTGGACTTTCTGCAGGCTGTAAAATGACATCACTCTGACACAATTTAGCTCCCCCAATCAGGGGAGAAATGAAAGCTTGGCCAATGATAAGTGGAGAGGGGTAGGGTCTAGTGATGCTGCACACACACCCATTTTGAAAACACATAAAAGCAGACAGACAGGACAGATAGGGACCTTCAAATCCATTTGCAGCTGGAAGCTCTGCCGGGAAAATCCATACTTTACCTCCATCAACCTTCAGAGAGCAGACATAGAGACTTCAAATCTATCAAATTTCCAGAACCAGAGAGAGAGCAGAGCTGACCCAGATCACTGTGAAGTGCAGAGACCGGAGTCCACTCTAAAACCTGACCAGATCCCTGGCGAGGCCCATTTAACTCAAGAATATAGTGTGAGTACCTAGAAAACTGTGCAGAACCAATCTCTTAGTTAAAATAATATAATCCAAGCTATTTTAATCTAAGTAGAACTGCCTCCTAACTGTCAACTGTCATTTGTAAAGCTGTCACCTGTGATTTGCTAGTTGCAAGCTGCACTTGTCTTTTTGAACTTTAAAATTTCAAATCTGAAAAACGACCTTTATTTAATCGCTCATATCTCCGTGACCGATTGTGCTAGAGACTTGCAGTAACTTTCCTCTGAAAGCTGAGAATCGTGGCTTGCCAAAAATTGCCAAAAATTCGTTTAACCTGCTAGTTACACCCTAGATCCTTGCTAAAGTGAGCCTGGACTAATATTAACTAGATACCACTCACCCTGAACCTCTAGAGGGAATTAAAAGCATTTTAGCATATTTTTTTCTTCATTTCCAGCACATTTAAAAGCATTTGGGCCTGTGTTTTCAACTTCTGTAGTCTAAGTTGCTGGGGTGAACTGAATCACATTTAATTGCATTTCTGAGAACTGTGTGCCTTCCTTCCATTTCCTTGCATTGCATAAAAGGGGGGGGGTGAATTGTACAAGAAAGTGATTACATTGTCTTTGCTGAAATCCTATCAAGTTATTTTCTTGACTGCATTTCATTCCACATTGCATCCATTTGAAACCATAAAAGTATTGTTGCTATGTTATCCATTTCATGTCAACTCCTTAGTGATTATAAAGAAGTGTGCTAGTGCCAGATTCTCCGTTGTTAATCTTTATCATATCAGATTAAGTGTGATATTCAATTATTAATTTATTATAAAGCGTGATATATATATATATATATATATATATATATATATATATATATATATATATATATATATTGTTTAAATTATCAATTAAACCTTTTAACTTGCAAAACAGAACTACTTCTTGGCTCAGTGGGGTCAAGGGAATTCTGAGAGAGGGGTGTTATATAGGGGTAGTCATCCAGAACGCATGAACTGGACATAAAGTATATCAATAAGGGTTTTCATTCAGTATTATAGACTAGGCGTTGACTTAGCTGTAGTGTTGAATTGAATCCTCTTACAGTAAGTAAGTCAAATAAGCAGTGAGCATAGGAGGAAAGTCTCACCCATATGAATGGCACTCTAAAGGCACCCAGAGCACAACAGAAATGGTTGCACAGATGTAGGATACTGATACATTGCAAGTAAACTATTTTGTATTGCCCCAAAACAACACTTGGGGCCTCCACCCTTGCGGTATAACTTATATCACAAAAAGGGGGTGAATAAACCCAACACATTTTCAAATCAAAGCCCTATTTCTAAACTACAGTTTTCCCTCGTGAAGAACTCTCCTGTCCCTCGGGCTTGCGCCCCCTAGATCATGCTGCGGCGTCGCCTATCTAATAGGGATAGCAAGGAGAGACTATACCTATCCCTAAACTACACTAGACAATTTCAGGATTTTCCTTAAAATGTTTCTTATTGTGTATGAAGCAGTCATGCTAATTTCCTTCTACACCATACAACAAAGAGCCTTGTTTCTTCTTTAAAAAGATACCCACGAGAAAGGTACTAAACACTACTTTTATTCTGCCTCTTTCTGGAAGAAGTAATACAATGTAAACCTAATAGAACCACCAATCAGTCATGCCATAATCTTGGCAACTCTGATGGGCTACCAGCTCTCGGCAACATAGCCCTCCACTTTAAAAAGGATACCGGTTATCTTGGTCGGCCGGCCGGTTCAGTGGGCCAGCTTGCTTCTGCAACTTCTTCCATAACTCAACTCAACCATAAAACTGATATTTTACGATTATTGCATGGGGAACTTGGAGGGACAGAAAGGGGGGCAAAACAATGTGGGAGGGAGGGCTGGGAAAGAAATGAGGATTTGGAGGATCTTACCCTGGTTAAGCCCAACCAGATGTTTAATGGGAGAAAGGGAACATCATGTGCGAAAGGGTGGGCACTCCTGTTCTGCTTCTCTCCAACATTCATTTTTGGTAGTGAATGCAAAAAGAGAAGACTCCCTTAGGCCTTCTGAAATCTATTTCAGGATGGTTGCCCACTCTGATTAAGACATACCTTGATTAGTTACTTTTGCTTGATACAGATGGTTTGTGTATTTGAATTTTATTTTAGTTTGTAAAGTGGCCGGTTGCATTCAGGGCAGGATTTGCGCTCTATAAATAGAAATACTGCATCGTGCTGTGGACGCAGCTGCAGTCTACTTTGGCTGTAAACGGCCCTTAACATGGCACGAGTCACTTGGGCTCCCAGAATTGTAAACCAGTGTAGCCTGCAGCTGCATGCTATAAGGCTATATTGCCCTCCTGAAATATTAACCA
Source organism: Ambystoma mexicanum (assembly GCF_040938575.1). Taxonomy (NCBI): domain Eukaryota; kingdom Metazoa; phylum Chordata; class Amphibia; order Caudata; family Ambystomatidae; genus Ambystoma; species Ambystoma mexicanum. The sequence goes on from NC_090923.1 coordinate 605,678,774, forward strand.
GAACAAACGAGATTGACAGGTGGGGAAACTGCAAGGCATGTGATGAATGCGGGAAAAAAGTCAACGTTTTATGGAAATAATTGCATGAAAGATTTGAAGGCACAACATTGTGTTAAACTGTACCACACATTTGCGATCTACTCTTGAATAAGTCTGGACTAAAGGATATGATCAGTAACATCTGGAAACTAAAAATATCAACTGAAAATATTTTAGCTACAAACATATACGATCCCAATTAATTGGCAGCAGAACATGTTGTTGAATTGGTACAGCAGGGATTTTGCTGACTAGCAAAGGTGACTAGCAAAGGTGGAGTCAAATCCAAGAAAAGAGAGCAGTTTAAGTTTAAGACAACCACATTTATTTTTAAGAGGATTAATTCCCAATGGAACTCTCCCCACTGCAAATCAGCATGTTTTGTGCTGGGGTAAGTTAATTAAACTCTTAAAGCTTTGCCACAATTCAGTACCTGCAAATGCTACAATTAAAATATAAGTTTGGAAAAATATTTCTTAGTGTTCTACCTTGTAGATAAACTAATTGATCTGCCACCAGCGAGAGCATACAGGAAACATTTGTAAGGGAAACTGTTTTAACAGGGGAGAACAGAAGGGTCTACAACACTTAACACAGTGTTTAAAAACAGAAGACATACATTTACATAAACTAGAACATGACTGTAGACGACAGTCTGACCCAATGCTACCAGTGCAGGGTCTCAAGTAGTGAAGGTGTTACAATTATTCACTAAGGAACAAGTTACTTACCTGTTGTTAAGCGGAAACCTGTGCAGTTCCCTCTGGGACCACTGCAAAAGATTTAGGCTTACAGGTGTTTGGCAGTAAACCCACTTGGTAGCAGTCTGTACCTCACAGGTTCACCCGGTAGCTGTGGCTGAGCAGTCAGACTTCCCTCAAGAAGAGTTAGGCAGTATGTGGAGTATACAAGATAGGGCAATTTACACAGTAGAACAAGCAGACACGGAACAGAGCTTTGGTGTAAAGATATATAATTATTTATTTTAAGGACACATCTATGAAAACACTCTGGCACTAATACGGCAAACAACTTCAATTACAATACGTATATCAATCCCCTAACAATATTTCGACAAGTCTAGGTTCAACGGCACCACTTATTTGCAGACAGAGGTGAATGCTTTAACCTAGATGGCACTCTAATATTCGTTAGAACGGGAGAGAAAAGGCAGGGTATGAAACCAACTCGGTACCAACACTTTTTCGAAGCAAATGCAAGGCCCGCAAGGCAGGGTCTACTGTGGATTACAAAGTTCAGAGGCCGGGCCCACTCGGAGAGAGGCAAGGCGATATGTCCCAACAAGTATCACAGTGGAAACGCACTTCGAGTCTTTGTAGCAAATTGTCACAGAAAGGTTGGACCAGTTTAGAACAAAAAGTTAAGAAGGTCTGGAGGCGACCCAATGGAAAGGTAATGATTTAAGACACCTCACGCTAACCGTCACAAGGGAAGCCAGGTGGACACGGTACCTTGTAAGTGCAGAGACAGCTCCGGCGGGGGCAGTTGTTCCTGGTGGTGGATGCAAGTCGGGGCTTTGCCAAGAGATGAGATGATCTCGTTGTCGAAGGAAAGTTGAAGATCGTTGCACCACCAGGGAAGAGACCAGCCGCAGAGTGCTCCGTCACAAGGCACCACCTTTTGGTCGCGGTATGGGCTAGTGGCTATCCGGTTGCCGGGGTGCTCAGCATGGGCAATTCGACCACTACGCCCTGTAAGCGAAGAAAAAGCAAAGGGACTGGTTCTTCCCACCAGTCAAGGGGAGAAGACTCTCCAGCGGGGAGATCTCCTCTGTCGTTGGGAAGTGGTTAGTCGGTTCAGCAGGGCTCCACCGGAGGTGTCGTCGTTGCAGGTCGGCTCAGCTTTACCCTCGTCGGATTCTTAGGTCCTGTGACGACTTCTAAAGATCCAGTCCCAAAAGCCCTGCTTTTATGCAGCAAACCCCCATTCATTCAGCCTAGCTGTCAATCAAAACACGCTAAGTGGTGAGCTGGGTGGCTCACCACTTGGGCCAATCACACCAGAGTGCGACTTGAGTTGGCAAGGCAACTCAGTCCAGGGTGCCTAAACCCCCTCCCACACCCCCTGTGGTACCCGGACAGAATGGCACCACTTTGGAGAGCTTCTGTGCAGAAGCCCGCCAAAAGTGGAACAAAGGGCTCAACCTTTGGTTCGGAGTTACAGAGGTGAACACAGACGCCATTTTTAAGACCGAGTTCTGGCAGAAAATACCGACCGGTAGATTTATACCGCCGGTTTATTTTAGACAAATAAACCGGCGGTATGTTAGAGACTAACGGGAAAAAGTATTAGCCTCCAACAATGGGAAGAATCCCATAGAGTTATATTCAGGGTCGAATATAACAAGTAGTGTCCACTGCCACCAGCCAAAACTCGACGAGGGGGACGGGACAGTGCCCCCTCGAATAACAGACCCAGGGGAAATCAAATTACCCCTACTAGTACGTCCACAATAGGATGGTTTGTACTAGTTCCGTTAGTAAATTTAGGTCTAGTAAAGCCAATGGTGACTTTACATGCCCTGGGAGACAGTAGTCAGTCCCAGGGTATGGAGTCTATGGTGGGGGTCCTCTAGGACGCCCCAGTGTTACGGCACGGAGCGTGCGGTGTAACACACATAGTAAAACACATGAGACCCTATGGAGTAAATGACCCCATAGCCCATAGAACACATTGACATTCACAGGAATCAACCACATTCATGTCCAAGAGTGGGAGAAAAGAGTCTCACTCTTGGCAGGATGGCAAAAAACAAACTCCATAAATCCAGCAAAGCTGCTGGGGGACTCACTAGGTTAGGAAATTCAGCCTAAACAGAGAATTCTCCCTAACACCTGTAACTGTTGTTCTCCAGCATGGGTCTGGCATGGATTCACATGCTCATGAATATTCCCCGTCGTCAGGCTGGGAATCTTCGGTAAAGAAAAAATCAGTATCAGTTTTGTTTCTGATCTGTCTTTCTTAGTAGTAACCAATCACTGATCTCTGGGTCATACTGCCCCCAGCCAATGACTGCCCTCTCCCTAAGCCCCGCCTCTGGCAGCCATCCTTCTCCAGCATGGGGTCTGGCATGGATTCACATGCTAATGAATAAAAGAATACATAGCAGTATACACATGCACAACCACGGGAGGTGGCAAAGGCTCAATATTAAGCATTACATACATACTCAACATTAAGCAATTCTTACCTCCTCACCAGGCCCACCTTGGGCAAACAGGTTGCGCAGTACTGCTTGGCCGACCCTGGACTCCTCCCTGGAGTCCCGATCAACGCAGTAGAATCTTGTGAAGGTGTGCGTCGACCTCCACGTAGCAGCCCTGCAGATGTCCAGCAGGGGCACACCAGACAGGAACGCCGTGTTAGCAGCGATCGCTCTGGTTGAATGGGCTCTCGGACGGCCGGGCAGCGGTCGTTTTGCCAACCGGTGACAGTGCATGATGCAGCCGGAGAGCCATCTGGAAATGGAAGTCTTCGAGAGAGCCTTCGCTTGATTCACAGACCCAAAGTTCACAAACAGTTGTGACGTCTTCCAAAACTCTTCAAGCGGTCCACGTAGAACTTCAGCGCTCTAGCTACATCCAGCGAGTGCAAAGTCGTCTCGGCTGGCGTCGAAGGCGATGGGAAGAAAACTGGTAACACCAAGGGCTTGTTGAGGTGGAAGTCCGACGGCACCTTGGGCATGAAGGAGGGGTGCGTCCTCAGCACCACCCTCGTGTCATGAAAAGTCAAGTATGGAGGCTTGCAAGATAGGGCCTGGATCTCTCCCACTGGTCGTGCGGAAGTGATGGCCACAAGGAACGCTGTCTTCCATGACAGGAACTTCAAAGGCGCCAAATGCATAGGCTCGAATGGGGCCCCCATGAGCCTGGTCAGCACAACATTAAGCTCCCACGCCGGGGCAGGAGCCTTCACCGGCGGGAATGATCGGAATAGTCCCTTCATAAATTCCTTCACCAGGAGATGAGACCACAAGGACGCCCGTCCCGTAGTCCTGATATATCGGGAGATGGCAGCCAGATGTATTTTGATGGAGGCGTGAACATGTCCAGCTTTGGCCAGCGACAGTAGGTATGCTAGTACTTGAGGGGCCGCAATCCGCAGAGGGTTAAACTTCTGTGCACGGCACCAGACAGAGAACCTCTTCCATTTATGACCGTAACACTTGAGAGTTGAGGACGCCTTGGCCTTTGCAAGAACCTCTATGCAATCAGCCGGTATATCGCACCCTAAAAACTTTAGTGCTGCAGGAGCCAGGCCTGCAAGTTCAGCGACTGTGGGTCGTGATGGAGAATGGCACCTCCTTCTCTGGAGAGAAGATCTGCGTCCGCCGGCAGCTTGACTGGTGGGGAGGTTGACAAGTCCAGAAGGTCCGGGAACCAGATCTGCCTCCGCCACGCCGGTGCAACGACGATCATCCTGCACCTGGACTTCTTGAGCTGGTTGATAAGGCGGAGCAGCAACGGAGGGAACGTGTATAGAAACAGGTCGTCCCAGGGGAACGAGAAAGCATCGCCCATGCTCCTCGGCTGTGGGAACCTGCTGGCGAACCTCTGGCACTTGGAGTTCATCGCCGTCGCGAACAGGTCGATCTGGGGTTTGCCCCATCGTTGGAAGAGCCGATCCACTTGATCCTGGCGCAGTTCCCACTCGTGGCACGAGCGCAGCTCCCTGCTGAGTGAGTCGGCGATGGTGTTTTTTATTCCTGCCAAGTGGAAGGGAACCAGAAATATCCCCTGGGCGACGGCCCAGTGCCACAGATCCTGGGCCTCCTTGGATAGGGCTGGGGATCTGGTGCCCCCTTGCTTCCGTATGTAGAACATCGTGGTGGTGTTCGGTGAAGATCCTCACCACCTTGTGCTTGAGGGATGGAAGGAACGACTTGAGAACCCAGAACACTGCTCGGAGCTCCAGAATGTTGATGTGAAGAGGCCTCTCCTCCGGGAGCCAAAGGCCTCTTGCGTGGAGATCTCCGGTGTGGGCCCCCCAACCCTCCAGAGAGGCGTCCGTCGTCACCGTTTCCTGAAACGCCGCGGTTTGAAAGTCCGTGCCTGTAGTGAGGTGAGCACGGGTGCCCCACCATAGGATCACCCGACTGAACTCCTCGTCGAGAGGGATCCTGTCCTCGAAGCAGCCCGTCGCCTGAAACCAGCGGGTGTCGAGGAACTCCTGTAGCGGACGCATCCGAAGTCTGCAAAGGGGTACAAGATAGATGCATGAGGACATCATCCCGAGAAGGGACTTGATGGACCTCACCCTGGCCACGTCCGTGGCTAACAGGCGCCGCACCTTGCCCAGGATGGTCTTGGTCCTCTCCTCTGAAGGGGAGGCCAATTACCCCACTGTATCGAGCTTCGCTCCCAGAAACAGTGCTACTTGCGATGGAACTAGGTGGGATTTGGGGTAGTTGATGGCGAACCCCAGCTCTGTGAGCAAACGGACGGTCCTCGCCGTGTGTTCGACGGCGAGTTCCCTTGACCTTGCCCGGATTAGCCAGTCGTCCAGGTAGGGGTAGACGTGGATCCCCTGTAGGCGCAGCCGCGCCGCCACTGGTGCCAGGCACTTGGTGAAAACCCTGGGTGCCGACTTTAATCCGAACGGTAGGGCTCTGAATTGGTAGTGGCGTCCCTGAACCACGAACCTGAGGAACTTCCTGTGCCGTTTTAGAATGGGGATGTGGAAGTAAGCATCCTCCAGGTCCAACGACAATAGGAAGTCGCCTTCCTCCAGCTGTCCCAGCACGTGCTGGAGGGTGACCATCCTTAATTTCTGCGCCTTGATGTATTTGTTTAACCGACGCAGGTCCAGGATGGGGCTCCAACCACCTGTCTTCTTTCTGACGAGGAAGTACCTTGAGTACACTCGGAGTCGCGGAGCCTCCTGGGGACGAGCTCAATGGCACCTTTCTTGAGCATCGCCCTTAACTCCAACAGCAGTTGAGGGACGTGCTTCTCCTTCCTGGCCACGGGAGGAATGCAAGGGCACTTCTTTTGGAATTCCAGTGAGTACCCGTTGGCCAGGGTGTCCAACACCTAACGGTCGATGGAGATGGACTCCCACACGCTGACGAACATCGTCAGCCGGCCTCCGACCGGGGTGCTTCGGTGGGGGCCCGACAGCACGGCCGGGTCAGTCTTGCTTGGAGGCAGCCTTGCCGCCTTGGCCTCCCTGGCGATGACGGCGCGATCCCCCTTGCTTGCCGCAACCTCCGTAGGCCTCCTGGGAAGAGGAGCGGGCCGCCTGGCGGTAAGTGGAGGAGCCACCGCTGGATCCTTTGGAGGCACCCTGTCTGCCTCCGGAGCTCCGAAAGGGCCGTCGCTGTTGAAGCACCCCTAGGGCCCGGGCCGTCTCTGAGTCGGTCTTGATGGCCTGTAGAGACTTGTCCACCGCCTTACCAAAAAGGTTGTTGCCGTTCGATGGGCATGTCCAACACTCTGGTCTGGACGTCCTGGCGAAAGTCTGTCGCCTTGAGCCATCCTCGCCGTCGGAGGCAAACTCTGTTGCCCAGTTGGCGAAATCCGGTATCAGCAATGTCCGTTGCCACCGTTATGGCGTGATCCGACGCCACCTCGCCTTCCTGCAGAATTTCTAGGGCCTCCGCCCTCTTGTCGTCAGGTAGGAAGTCCAGCAGAGGAGCTATCTTGAACCAGAGCTCCCTGTCGTAGCAGGCTTCGATCGCTAAGGCATTGGCCGCCTTAATCGTTGTCGCTGCCGATGAGATGACTCGTCATCCCATGGAGTCCAACTTCTTGCCCTCGCTGTCCGGCGGGGAAGTGGAAGTTGAAGCCGCCGCACCCGCTGCCTTCTTCTTAGCCGCTGCCGAGATGACAGAGTCCGGCGTGGGCTGGGCCCTGAGGCACAAGGGGGCGGCATCGGGGACTCGGTACTTCTTCTCGTACCTGTCCCTCTTGGCAGGTGTCGTGGAAGGGTTCTTGAGGACAGCAAGCCCCTCGTCCCAGATGTCGTCGAGCAAAGGCACTGCGAGGACCGTCTTAATCTTGGCCTCTCGCCGTTGGTACAGAAACCCTTCCTTTTTTTTGTTCTTCAGGGCAGAGCTGGAAGAGCTCGGATGCCCTGGTTATCATGGCGTGGAAAGAGCCAATTTCGTCGGCTGAAGAAGCCCGCGGGGGGGGGGTGATGACGGGATGTCCGCTGCTGTCATCGTCCGTCCCCGTCGCTGTATCCGTCGCCGTATCCTCTCTGGGGTCCGGCGAGGGGGATGCGGGGTCCACAGGTCTCGCTGGCATGAAGGGCGGAGCGGGGTGGACTCTCCTCCGCTTGTTCGGAGGGCTTCCCGGCGGGCCTGGTTCTGGATCCTCCGTTGGGGTCCGTGGTAATCTCGTCCTTATCTCGGTACATAAGGATTGGATTGCCAACAAAATGGCCGCCGAGCTATCCTGGGGCTCGCGTAATGGCTGCGACGGACGGGATGGCCGCTCCACTGGGCCCGCTTCGTCGTCATCGTCGCTATCTTCGATCACGTCAGCAGGGACTGCACCTGGGATCGAACCTTCTTGAACCTCTCGTTGAGGCCTATGAACCTCTCGTTGAGGCCTATGAACCTCTCGTTGGGGCCCTTCTCGGTTTCCACCAGCTCCTCCTCAGAGGCTGATTCCGAGTCTGTAATGGCCACCGCCCCCCCCCCCTCTTTTTCTGCCGGGGACTTCACGGGGGTCTTAACGATGGGCTGGAAAGTGGATTCCCTCCACGGTGGCAGGGATACTCTGGGCCCAGAGGCCGTTTCCACTGGCGTAGTCTCAGCCGGCTTCGCCAGGGTCGCAGCGACCACTTCGATAGAGGCCTTTGCCGGCTGGATCAAAGCCCTCACCACCTTAGGTGCGCCTTGGGGGGAGGCTCATGGTCGAACGTGCTTGGGAAATAGCGCCCTGCCTAGCAGCCGAAGAGCCCCACCTTTCGGCACTCCTAGTGCCCGCTGACTCGCGGTGCTTGGCCTTCTGTTGGGCCCCCGTCGCCGGGGCGCCCTCACAGGACTTAGAAGCCCGCTCAGATTTTTTCTTCGCCTTCTCACCTGCTGTGCCCTTCTCCAGCCAGGCGGCGAGGCTGGAACGACGATCTTGTTTGGTCCGTTCCAAAAGGTTCTTGCAGAACGCACAGTCCTTCTCCACGTGCGTATTATCCTCATATAGGCAGTCGAGACAACGCGAATGCTTGTCCTCCTTGAAAACGTTTTGCAATCCGCATCTAGGGCAGCACCTGAACAGCTTGGATCCGGGCGTCGAGCTTCCCTTGTCCTGGGCCATGTCCGTTGAGGTAGGCCGCAGATCTTCCGGAATCCTCCAAGAAGTGTAAACTCGACGAAAATTTCACCCTTGAGGGGCGTAGAAGAATTCCGAAACGGGTCCCCATTGTCGGAAGTAGAAACGGTAGAGCTTGAGGCTCGATTAAACCGAAAAAATGAGAAATCTCCTGAAAAAGCGTGCAAACGCAGCAAGAAACTCGAGAGCTTAGCACGAGGACTCCCAACACTTGAGTGTGCGGTAAAAATCTGAGGATGGCTGCCAGAGGCGGGGCTTAGGGAGAGGGCAGTCATTGGCTGGGAGCAGTATGACCCAGAGATCAGTGATTGGTTAAGAAAGACAGATCAGAAACGAAACTGATACTGATTTTTTCTTTACCGAGGATTCCCAGACTGACTGTTGGAATTGAAATGATATTATGCCTCCTATCGCAGTATTTGAATGTGTATTGGCCTACGCCAAGTTGTCTAAAATATCATGTAAATAGACTCCGCGGCAGGGTCTTGACCGTAACGAAAAAGTAATGTAAGTCGCCATCTTGGATTTAGCCGCCATTTTAGGTTCTCTTGTAAAGTGGAAGTCACCCTGAACATCAAAATGGAGGACAAATGACATTCTGAGTGAGATTCTGGCCATTGTGACCTCCGCACACACGAATAATTAATATGCCTGCAGGCCACTTGTCGGGGTCGCGAACTAAGACCTTGTCCTATCACTGACCTATGTGTAAATGAACAACTGTATCAGCGGAACTGATCAAAATGCATACATTATAGGATTGACCTGGCAAGGAACCCTAGGCCTGGTCCCAAGAATGGTTAACACGTGAGGGGGTTGGCCAAGGGCTGGATAAAGGATATAAAAGCCCAAGTATTCCAATGTACGGTCTCTCTACTAATGCATCGAACCCTCGTTGAAGTTTGTTACGTTACTCTGAGAGCCGAATAGCTATCCGTTTGTCAATTGACTTTTTGGTAACTGTTGTAGCTTTTAAATAAAGCACTTGTATGTCCTTTGTAACCTGTGTTGGTGTGTTTCCTTTGGGCTTCCCAGCCTCATATCAATTTTTATGTTTTCACATGATGACGGGGAATATTCATGAGCATGTGAATCCATGCCAGACCCCATGCTGGAGAAGCATATGAACGTTCAGGGCAAAGACATGCACACACTGTCGACCTACTAAGAATTAAAAAAGTGGTGTCTGAAAACAAAGATTGGGGCTGGTGGGTGAGGATCAACAGAATGCTGGTGGACTTCCCACAGTAGGGGTCTGCACCCTGCAGCTTTCCAGAGCCTTTGGACTACACTTCCCATGATGCCTGACCACTGACAATGCCGGCAAGGGCTGTTTATTTATTTATTTTAATTTTTGTAACTCGCCACTCCCCCGTAGGTCTCAGGGCGCACACAGAAAAGACAGACAAAAGACTGGAATCTGAGGGATACCTTATGCCATATTAAAGAGGTGCGTCTTTATTTTCTTCTTGAAATCATTCAAAGAAGTAATCTTCCTCAGGTCAGGAGGGAGTGCCTTTCAAGCCTGGGGGGACTGAACATCAAAGGAGGTGCCACCAAACCCTTTTAGTTTAAATTTGGGTTGCTGAAAGCTGGCCTTATCAGCAGATCAGAGTGAACGGCTGGGATGGTAGTTCTTAATATGCTTGCAGAGATATGCCAGGGCTTGGAGATTCAGGCATTTATAGCTCAGCGTCAGGGCCTTGTGGATGACCCGATGTTTCACGGGGAGCCAGTGGCGCTCCCTCCTTGCTTGGTTGATATGATCACTTCTGGTTAGATGGCTCATAGCCCGGACAGCCCCATTTTGGGTCACCTGGAGTGCTGCTAGGTTTGCCTAACAAGGACCCAGTAGCAAACTGTTGCCATAGTTCAGGCCTGAGGTCACAAGTGCCGAGGCAAGGGACGACAGAAAAGGACAAATGTGACCTAGAAGTTTATTTATGTATCCAAAGGACGTTCGTAGGCAGGCTACTTGGGGCTTCATGGATAATTCGGAGTCAAATATGACCCCTAGGGTCTTGACACTATTGGCCACTGGAATAGTGGATCCAGCTATGCTAAAGTTTTTGTAGTCCGCAGGAAGTTTTGTTAGCCGGTGCCCGGTGGCGATGATCAGGATCTCCGTTTTGTCTTTGTTCAAGACTAGAGCGTTAGTTGCCATCCAGATCTAGATGGAACCATAGACCAGATTAACGGTCACTGTGTCTTGTGTGTGGATACCTGACAGTTTCAGGACCACCTGGGTGTCGTCGGCATAGTTCCAGTCAGCCGCAAGCCCATCCTCTTCAATGCTTGGCTTTGGATTGATTGCAATCTTGTATGGACGGGGTGCCACTATAGCTCCCCAGTCGACTGCACCATCACTGCCTGCCCCGCGATCAACTTGCTGCATTCTACAATGGGTATATGTATGACGCTGAGAAGTAGATTGAAGTATATATTGAACATTGGTCTTTGGCGAACAAGTCACACATTGTTATGTTTTGCACAATGATTGCAGTGAATGTGTGTGTTGATAGGTTGTGAGTGCTGTCCTTTGAGGAGTGGCTGTGTTGTGAGGGTGCTACAATATGAAATGAAGCTATGTTCAATGAGATGTATATATATTTGGGATATTCCCACACATTGGCAGAAAGCGTGATGAACTAAATTTGGACTTTTCATGATTAATAAAAGGATGGTCAGTTTTTCACAAGTGGTATTTCCTATGAATTACACTGTAGGGGGGGTGCAGGCTCAATTGTTTGTGTTTGAATCCGAGAAGAAAGCATTCACACTCGATTCTCTTCTGGTGTCTCTTCTTGGGTGGCCATGCTACATGAATTTGGCTGTGTCTGCCTGTGTTATTGCCTCGAGGCACTGTTGGAAGAGGGAGGGAAGATGGTGTCTTAATCATCAGTGAGCATGGGTTGTGTGGAAATGCAAAAAAAAAAAAAGAAGAACGCCCTTCCTCATTTACATAACATTTAAATAACATCAATGCACCAATGGCATGCACTGTAACATCATACTTTCCTCTCACCTGCTGTCACACTCCAGCTCTTCCCACCGGGATGTTATTAAGTTTGAAAGATCTGCGGTTGTTAAAAGTTAGAACTTCTAGACATTTTTCTCGTATGGTAGATAACCATACCACATCACACAACTCCCAATGCCTGTTTGGGGTTCTATGCACTAAATCTTGTGTGTGTGCTGTTTCACAACCAGCGCGCAGTTTGTTATACTCTGGCTGGGGGCGTCAAACGCAGGTCTTGGTGGCATCTGCAAAGCCACCAGAGATGGGCATAGTCAGAAATGGTCGAACTGAGGAAGGACAACTTCATGTGAAATGAATGAAAAGGTCAAAGAGGAAATCGTAAAATTCTTCAAGTTCCCCTATACTTTCCCATAGGGTTGGCATATTGTCACGGCTGTCCGGCATTATCTTAAAGTAGATAGACTCTTAGAGGTTCTTCATGTGCCCATATGATTCTTCACCTCTGAGCAGCCATCTTGTCCGAATTATATTACATGACAAGACAACCTTTGAATTCGAGCAGTAAAATACCATGCTCATTGGAGACGTCCTATCTGACATGTACAGCTCTGGAGAAGGTGCTCGTCACTGTTTAGTTCCATTTTGATAAAGCAGAATGATTCAAGGGGTCATGTAGGAATTTCAGAACCAATTGGCGTAGAATAATCCAAGGTCAGAACCCCCAACACCTGTGTTTAAATAGAATGGCCCAATAATTCTCTAAGCAAGCAATTGGCTGAAACGGATAGTTAACGAATTACTACCCTTATAACATGCATCAAAACATCTATATACAAATATCAAACCATGAGCATGCGCCCACAGGGGACAAACTTTTTTAGATGAAATCCAGGAAGGCACATTTTAAAAAGATGTTCACAACTGTAGACCTTGTCCACTCCTGCACCTGCTCCTTACCATCTCCTCATCTTCTGCTAGAACAAGGTCATAGGCACTAAGAGCTACACAGAAGATGATGGCGGTCACCCCCTCGAAGCAATGAATCCATTTCTTCCTCTCAGACCGCTGTCCACCAACATCAAACATCCTGTGAAATAAAGAGAACATGATTTCACTTAGCAGGACTGCAATATGCCAACTATTGGCTAGGCATTTAATTTAAATCTATTCTAGGGAAGTGTCTTGGGTCAGACAGCCTGCCTCGACTGGGTGGGCATTCAAGCATTTTGCATGCAACTTTCTCCGAGAGCTATCTCTCATTTGGGCGCTGCGCCCCATAGAATACAGTTGAGTCCCATGATACATTTGGCCCAATTGTACATATAGCCCTTCCACCAGTCCCTTCTCATGCCTTCCTGAGCATCTCGCCCTCATCCCAACTATCTAATTTTCTCCTCTCTACCACCTGTGAATTTTCCATCATAATTCTCTGTTGCCTCTCTGACGGGCAAAAGTATTTTGATGGCAATCTATGGCAGGGGGTGCTATAAAATGCAAGATAACATAACGCATCTCTATTGAGAATGTGTACACATGTTTTGGTCATTTGGTGGGGGAAGATGGCGGGGCCGGGATGAAGCAGCTGTCAGGTTGCTCGGAACGCAGGCTTGGATCGTGGGATTTAGCCCGCGATCCAAGGAACCCGATTGGTTGCTCCCCTCGCCCTGGGTGCTAATATGCTCTCAGTCCTTGGCATCTCTATAACCATCACATCAGGATTTGGCTGTGTAAGGTGGTTCTCCCAAAGAAAAAGGGGGAATGGCCAGAGTAGCTACCTGGAGGAGTCCCGGGCGAGGGATACTACAGCTTACCACACACATGTGCGAATGTGAACCCAGGGGGGATGGTCTGTACTTGCCCTGTGGGCAGTCCAGCCCCACTGGCCAGCTGCCCCATGTTTGTACCAGGTAAAATAAACAGTCACAGCCTGATAATATTTGGATAGAGCACAACTCCTTTTTATAGTCAGTTAAAAGAACAATTTAAATACCTCAGGGTTCCCAAGCTATATGGCAGTCATCACCTCCTGTAGTACCATTGTGGAACATTCTTATATTCTTACATTCGCCTCCAATAGTTATACTTCTCATTTACCCCAGTATGACACTGGAGGATAGCAATACCCTTCAAAATGGGATCCCACTACAAAACTGTTTACAGTGGGATCACTTATGACTTACTTACAGTCTCATTTGAATAAACATATAACTGATTCCCTTTAGTTGGGAGCACCCCAGCGCATTATGCAGCACATATGATAAGTAAACAACTGCTTTGCAGCCAGTAAGAAAATATGCTAGTAATAATTATACACGAGTTAGAAAACTAACACTTTACTTTCACTGGCAGCCTGTTTGACGAGCAAGATATATGTCCCTTACTTATGATAACCCCACAACTCGTTCACACCAGTGTTGCAATGGTAAGAGGGCTTACTCTCACATGGTACCTGGCAGGCCCTTTTACTACTTGTGGGGTACTTGCCACAAAGACTTGCCCCATAGATAAATAACCATTCTTTACTTCATGGGAGACATTGGTGAGCGTCGTTTTTTACACATTAGACAAGTGAACCCTCTTTCACTTCATGAAGCACTTTGGTGAACCTGGTTTGACACATTAGATAATTAAGCCCTCTTTCACTTCAGGAGGTACATTGGCGGACATGGATTGACACTTAAATAGGTGAACCATCTTTCACTTCATGAGGTACACTGGAACACATAGGTTGATACATTAGGTAAGTAAACCCTCTTTCACTTCATGAGGTACAATGGCGAACGTGCATTGACGCATTAGATAATCAAACCATCTTTCACTTCATGAGGTACATTGACGATCGTGGATTGACACATTAGATAAGTAAACCCCCATTCACTTCCTGGGGTAAACTGGCAAACGTGGGTTTAACACCTCAGGTAAATAACTACGCTTTCACAGTTTGGGCCCCTTCCCAGAGATGTCCGTCTACATTTACGCCCTCTCATAAGGTGCGCACTCCCCTCCAGTTGATCCCTCAGTACCATACAGAGCCCCTCACGATTAGCCACCTGCTCACGTTTCGAGAAAAAGAAAACAACCAGGGAAGGGGAAAGAAGAACTAATATGCAATGTCTGGCAAAGGACCCTGACGCAAGCTCAGAGTTCTGACAGAGAACTGACAGACCACTTTCTCTCCCATCGTACCATATTAAACGCAAGAGAAACTCCTACGAAGGGCCCCCCTATCTGGGAGTTTTTTTACCTTTCCCCTTCTTTCTCTCTACAGCTCTCCCCTTCTCTAACAGGCCACTTAACTGTAGTATACGCAATAACCAGTCAACCTGAATATTCTCCTTTTATTTTCTCTCCAATGTTCTCATACGTACAGCAGTGAACAGGAAATGCAACCTGGGCCGAACAGATTGTGAAGGCCAGTCAAAATACTTTTCTACTTCTCACGGGCCGCACTGGGTTGCCAGCTCCGGAGGCTTGTTCTCCACTCCGACCTCCAGTCCCAGGAAAATGGGGAAAGGCAGACTCGCGTCTGGTACAGTCTGTCTGCTACCGAAAGAGGCACACTCTCACGGCAGCTGCCAGCCCGAGATGAGCTGTCTCACTACCACGCCGGGTGCTTCATCTACTGTCAGCACGGTAGAGCGCAAGCCGGCCAGAAATGCTCTGGGGAACCTCGTCAGCACGGAGGGCCAGTATGCCCTACGCACTCTTCAGGGCAATGCTCTTTCCCGCTAAGTGGCTTGCCGCCACTATATCTTCATCATGGTCCTGTCCACCTATCACAAGGGCAGGGGACCGGTGACAGGATTTTACTCAAAATCACCTCATACACACTTTAGTTCCCCGCTGGGCAGGCCGTACCAAGTCCCCCGAGTCCTGAGAGGAAGACAATACCTGCAGACACAAAAACAGGACTGAACGCATTCACATATGAATCCCCCTTCATTCAATATAAATAAAACTCCCACGCTGAAATGGGTTAGGGGGTATACAACTGTGTCACTCAAACACCAGGTATTCTATTAAGATACCAGGACCTAAACAGACATGGAGACTGAGAACCACCTCACAACATAGGTGATTTTCAGGGAGAAACTAATGGGCAGTGCTATTGGCCACCTCCAAAGGCCTTAAAGGTGATCTGCACAGTGTGAGACACAGTCAGTGCACTTAGAGAGTGAAGTACACGCTTTTGCTAACACATGATGCAGACCGCAGAGACCAAAGTTCCTTTTTAGAATTAGGTAGAATGCTTTAATGATGCGGGCACAGTATTCTGGCACATTTTTACATATTTCACCCAATATCTATTGACTGCAAAATATAGCAATACTGCACCTTTGTTATGCTATTCTTTTTCTTAATGATGTCTTAAGTGTTAAAAAAAGGCAAGTAAAACCTTTCACCTTCCATGAAATCCTCAAAGGTTAGTTACCTACGCATTTCCAGGAGGCAGAACTGTAGCGCAAATGATGTGCCTGCCAGCCCCCTTGAATAGATAAGTGTAGTGAGATCGCTCCAGACATAGTGGGTCATTACGACCCAGGCGGTAAAGTACGCCAACTTTACCACCATGGTGTAAACTACGTTTACACCATGGTGGATGGCGGATTTACCGCCCCATTCCAAGGTGAGTGGGGCGGTAAATCCCCATTTCCCCTTTTACCCTTCCCATTCCCATTTTTGCCCCATAGGGCATAATGGGAGTGGGGAAGGCGCTAATTAAGCCACCGTAAATTACGGTGGCGTAATTAGCACCAAGGCGGTTTAGCGCCATGGATTTTAACGGCTGCTAAAAGCAGCCGTTAAAATCGGAATCAGGCGTTAAGGGTTAACGACGGCGTTAACCCTTAACGCCTGAGTTGTAATGAGGCCCATAATGTTTTACAGGCTCCCAGCATGCACAGGGGTGCTGGTAGGGAAATTCACCATGATGACCGAGTCCTGCAAGGGACCGGTCACTGTGAAACGTGATTAAAATACCTTTCAGGAAAGACCTTGTCCTGCAATGCGCACCCCCTGCACCTTTTGCAAACAGACGCATTCCTTCATTTTCTGTGCATTTAAAAGTGCATCCCTTTTGTGAATTTTGGATGCATTTTAAATCCACAGAAATGCTCTCTGACTTGTGCAGAGGGGAGAAAAGGGGCATGTGGCAAAGGGAGAGGAGTTGGGGTACTCCCTGCCACCTTCCCCCCTCTGGGGGAGGACTGCCTGTGGATTCCTACCCGTCAGGCTCTACACCCCAACTTGGGACAATATCCTGGTACTGCCCTTTACACGCTACATTAATGTCCCAGTAAAACGGGGTCTACAACTCGTGGCTCTTTAGATGTTTTGGACTATGACTGACGATCCCTCATCATGGAGAATGCTGGTCAAAATCTGCATAGCCCAAGGTCGCAACCCCAAGCCATACAAAAAAAACGGATTATACAAAATTGATTAGCTCAGTCCCCAATTTACATTTTCCAACATCGATCCCACAAAGTCTCCGCGGGGAGAAATCTGCTCAGTATTATGTTGAGTGGTCTTAAAATATTTACGCTTATGAATTTTGAACATGAAGCCTTTTTACTGAGAAGAAGGCATGGGTTATAATGGTGTGCGGTTTTGAAAGGCATTCAACAGACCTGAGCTAATTAATCTTGAGATCCACTGCAAAGCAGATGCTGATGGGTGCTGAGCAAAGGCCAACCAACTACTAAATAATGGCTGACTGGTGCTATTGTCATTTCATGCAAAAGAACTTGTGTAGCAGTATAACAGGTTTACAAAGAAGCTAATGCTTGATAAAATAATAAACAGTGAAGCAAATAACCAATTATTTCTCCCAATAACAGACATGGCAAGTGGGCAGCAATTTACCTGCACCAACAGCAGCTCTGAATTGAAGCTTAGTCTGATAAAAGTCACATGAAATAACACATATCTCCTCCCATGAATCGTTTTATAAGCAATCCATGTGAAACCACAATGGCCTACTTTGGGGTCAAACATGCAAAAATACCTCTGGTAGTGCTAAATCTAACACCAAGAGATAATTTAAATCAGTGGGTAGAGGAGAGTAGCCAGCAAGATAGCTCAGTGGATTAAGCGCTTGACAGATACGTGTGCAATTTGCATTCCGAGGAATGATTCTCGGTATAGACAGCTCCATCGTTCAGCTGTACGTGGTCCACACAGGGAGTACATTTATACAGTGATGATGCTTGAAGAAATCATATGCCAGAAACAACCTCACATTTCTCATGTTTATTGAACTTTTGTAAGAAGCTTATGCAGAAGAATTTGCCAGATCAGAGCATATGATGATAAGAGATTGGGTGACCATAAAGGGTGAAAGAGGTGGTGGCGGTACAGAAGGAAAGGCAAAAGATTGGTGCTATGCTAGGTCAGAAGAAGGTGACTGACTCGGAATAGACCTTTCACTGGTATGTTTATTAATGAATATGAATAAAGCCTATCTTTCCCTATTCTACAAGGCGTGCCTACCTAACGAAACTAAGGTACTTGTCAGTGAATGTCTAACTGAAACCATCCACCATCCAACTGACTACGTTGGTTGACTTGTTTCTCTGCCACTTTTCAATAAATGATCTTCAGATTGTCTCTAGTGATCACTTTTATCAGTTTGTATAGTTCTGTTAAATTGCTCATGGTCCTTTGTTTCTTTTCATGTATCCTTCTACAAGAGTTGATCCTTTTCTCCTTTGCCTGGTAAACTTAACCAACAATTGTCTTTTCCTTCTAGGTTACTTCTTAGCTTTTGAATATTTCACAGTCTTTAAGAGATTGGGTGACCATAAAGGGTGAAAGAGGTGGTGGCGGTACAGAAGGAATCTCCATCCCTAGGAAGGGACGTTTCTTTACAAAGTTCTACTTATTCTCAGGTTTCTCTTTTGTAACCTGTTCTTGTTTTTCACTTATTCTTTCTTGGTATGAATGATCATGAATTGGGTTATTCTCAGAGTATTTCTCTTTCACTACTCTTTGTACTGGCTGTACAAAACTCCCTTCTAGACTGCGACTAGTAGGAGTACTCCAACAAGGATTCTTATTTACTCTTGTTAGTTTCTCTCCCTCTATGGACTGTGACAAGTATGAGCATTCCAATAACGATTCTCCTTTACTCTCATTATGTTTTATCTCTCTTGACTGTGACAAGTATGAGCATTCCAATAATGCTTCTCATTCACTCTACTTCCGAGTCTTGTTATATGATCTTTCTCATTACTAGGACGACTTTGAGTGTTCCAATAATAGTTCTCGTTCACTTCTCTTTTTGGTCTTCTGATATTAAGCTTTCTTGTAACTGGGACAAGTATGAATGTCCCAACAATACTCAATCACTCACTCTTTTCCTTTCAGGTCGGGTGATATCAGTTTTCTCGTAACTGTGACAAGCATGAGTATCCTAATAATTCTTCTTCATTCTCCCGGTCTCCTGTTATCCCTGTTACCTTTTGTGTTGAGGGTTAACGTCACCAGGGTTCTTGTTTATTTGTTGAGGATCAGCTCCCTGTCCTCTTCTCTATCGTCTTGGGTCTTCTGTCCCGCTTCTCCTCTCTTTGTTCATCGTGGACGGTGTTCTAGGCTCTCTGGTACCGGCTTCTCTCGAGTCTGCCGGGGCAGAATGATTTTGGCCTTTTTATGAGGATCTCCTATCCACCACGCCCTTTAATCTCTGGCTTTGCTTCGTTAACACCTGTGTCGGGCTCCAGCTCACCTGACTCTTCTGCTACCAATGGTAGCACACCTGTCACCTCTCAGTCTTCTCTGGCTGCAGGACGTCATGCATCTCGCCTCTGCTGCTCTCAATGCATTTTGCTCTTTGACACTTGTGGGCTTGGTTTATTTCCACAGGCTCCTCCGCTTTCTAGATTGACATAGCTGTGGGGCTTAACCTGCACAAGTAGCTGTTCCTTTTTCTCAGTTGCATCGTCATCTCTGTAGAATTGGAGCT
The DNA here is from genome assembly GCF_040938575.1 of Ambystoma mexicanum. Classification (NCBI taxonomy): domain Eukaryota; kingdom Metazoa; phylum Chordata; class Amphibia; order Caudata; family Ambystomatidae; genus Ambystoma; species Ambystoma mexicanum. Next base: position 605,698,053 of record NC_090923.1, read on the forward strand.
TAAAAGAAGGTTTTCAATTTCACGTTGGCAATAACACATATTGGCCTCTTCATTACAGATGTTATCAGGAAGGTTAAAAGATGTTATTTTGGCATGGTCTCAAGGGAGTTCCTCCTGGGAACGGGAGTCCTTGTCCCCAAAGAGAGAGTCTCTCCTGGTGAAGTCCCACTTGCCTTTTCCCCTAGGGAGGGTATTGCAGAGCGGAATAACCTTCCTAGCCTCACAAAGGGGAGAATTCCTGTGATTCATCACAGTGAAAATCGATATAAAATGGAAATAGATTAGTGGGGGAGGCAAAACAGACACTTCGGTTTGAGAAGAGGGTGGGATCGTGCCACAGGACTGGAGCATGCACTGGAAATCTGTGACTTTGGAGGCGTTTCTGAAACCTTGGTACATCTCGAAGGGATCTGGAGGGCTGCTGAGTTCGAGTTGGGCGATCTAATTTCAAGCATGAACAGGGGAAGACCCCTCAAATGAGAAGGTTATCCCACCAGATGCCAGAAAGCATGCTCCATCTTTCAGTATAGAGGGTCCACTGACTACACTTCCCAGAATGCACTGACTCGCTCATTATTCACACCACCATGACAATACATGGCCAAGTGCATTTTCTATAACTCATTGCTGCAGAAGGGAGGAGACAATAAACCTCATAACACACTGTGCCTTATTAAGGAAAGAAGACGGAATACTATTTTAACAAAATGCACTGTGTCGTCCTAAAGGGGGGGCATGACAGGACTTCATATAACAGGATGTATAGTTCCTGTAGCGTCCCCTACTGACTGTGCTCTGTAGCCTGAAGTTTCTTGTGGTAGCGGTCAGATTTGCCTGTAAACAAGTCTGTTTTACTAATAATAATGTATTTAATGTGATACAGTTTACATTAATAAACTTTACACATAATCTCAATTTAAACATGTACATATGGTAGGGAAGAAAAATACCTATTTAGGTATTTTTTTTTTTACCACCATGGTGCTCTACCTCATTATAAATGTGAGACCATAAACAAAACCTAGACAATACAAGACCACGGAGCTCCTCACGCTTGACTTGGGGAAACCCTGAGCTTGAGTGCTGAGAACAAGGTATTTCAGCCCTTGTCTTTTCATTTCACACCCCATTTCCTTCAGGGCATGAAGCCCTGGCCTGATAATTGGAAAAATAAATCTAGAAAGACCAGATGCCTAAACCGATGCAAGCTGAACAACTCGCACCTAAAGTTTGCCCGCGGGAGATATTGGTTATTAGTCTTGTTTGAGCTCCATTTCGTGTGCTATTTTCGAAGGTTAATTTGGGAGGAATTACAGGCGAATTACAGGCGCGAGTAGGAGTCAAATATCTTACCTAACAAAGAAATAAAAAAGGCAAGCACTTGCCAACATCATCAGGTGGCACCGTGTTGCATTCACACAATATACAATATACAATGAATACTGTTCTTCTGCAGATGCAAGTGTAAAGTGCTGTTTTTTTCACGGAAATGGAGGACTAAATGCGATCCTGACAGCTTGTCTCAATTAAGCAACAAACCATACTGGAAAAACTGAGCAGTGCAGAGTAATGCGGGCAGTTGCATCCAGCCAGTTGTGCACAGGAAGTAAACATACAAAGAGAGAAGTTACCTAATAAGTTATGGAATCCTAGAACTCTTGTTTGTATTCAAGGTGGTTGGTTTAGAGGGTCCACGTTCTACACCCCATGGTATTACACAAAAGGAGGGGGATTCTGGTCAACTTCCTTTCTTCACTTGCTTTGAGATTTTCCAGGAGGTGTATATACAGCTCGAGTATGGCGGATGGGGTGCATGTGACGTACTGTTACCAGTGATACCTGTTGGGTTGCCATTGTGAAGGAGGCGTGTTGTATGTGCGAGAGCTAATAGTCCGATGAACTGATCTTCGGCCACTTTTCTGTGGACTACAAGAATGAGTTTGGGAGAATTCTGGGGCAAAACCATAGAAATTAGATTTCACTGTGAGACAGAGTAATTTACGGGCAAATAACTAAATTCTGCCATCTTAAACATAGCTTCTTCAGAGAAAGGGTAAGGACTGATGCAAATCTTTCCCGGTGGGAAACCAAGAATGCAGGGGCATGGAGTCGAGGCACAGAAGCAACTTCTGCATGAGAGATGTGCCCTCCAAACAGTGAGCAAGATTTAAAGAAGAGTGAGCGCTGCTCTCACTGCTTAGCACCCCCAACTCCACACAGGTATGGCTAATTGTGTTTCACTGTGCTGCAAATAATAATAATAATAATAATAATAATTAGGCTTTTATATAGCGCTACAAACCCTCAGGTATCTGAGCGCTGCTTATTATTACCCACGGTGTGTGGTGCTCATTTATCGACCTCGGAAGGATGAAAGGCTGAGATTGGCCCCGCCGGATTCGAACCTGCGTTAGCAGGCTCTGCACGGATGTCAAAGCGAGCGCTCTACTCGCTGTGCCACTTGACCGGCTATTTGATCAAACCCCCAAAGTATCGTCTTTCTCCCAGGATTCAAACTTGTCACCAATAGTTTGCACATGGCTCTCTGAAACGAGTGCTTATCTCAATGAGTTAACTCCTCTGCCACTGGACTAAGTGGGCTCAGAAACATAAGCCTCAAGTCTGTGAAGCTTCCCTGGCCAGGTTGTTATAAAGGGATAGGATAGAATAATGGCCCCGGTGTTAGCCAATAACACAGATTGAATGTTAAGTGGAAAGAATAACGTATTTGACAGTGAAAGTAAGGTAAAAACTAACAGAAGACATTTCAGATAAAGAAAGTAAAAATATCATTCAAATATTATGTCACTCCTTTTTTCATCAAAAAATTGTTTTGTTTGAATGTATGTATTTCTTTTAAAGGTGTTTTTGGTTTCTTGCTGCTTTAGAAATTAGTATAGGGGAACACTACTTGCGTGGCGGGGTCTCAAGGTGTGCCTTGAAGCTATACCTAAAACATACAGAAGACTATTCTTGTGGAAAACCTTTTTGTATCTACCCTGTTCACCTCAGCACCCATTAATTTGCAATTAACTATGTTCATGTGTAAAGCGTTGCCCATAATAACCAGACGAATGCTTTCAGCCCCTCCCCCTCCTTACCTGAACTAAACCAGACTCCCCCGGGCCAGTCACATGTTCCTTCTTGATCCATTTTATGATCATTTCTTTTTCCAATTACATTTTTGAAGTTGGGTTATTTTTTATTTCTTCATTTTTGGGGTAGTTATTTTAAATAGTAGTCAATTTGAATGGTTTACTTTCAGAACTTTTAATTTTTGTGGGGTAATTTTGACTGTGCACCGCTGGCCTCAGATAATGTTTTTAGCCGATACTGATGCCATGTTACCAATACGCATGGCTTTTTTCTTTGGAAGTTTCAAAGACTAAGAGCATGATATGATCATTTATAACACGCCTGTACACAAGTGTTTCTAGGTATGATACGATATGGCATGTATAACGTGCCGATACACAAGTGTTTCAAGGCGCGACGAGGCAAGGGAGGGGGAACAGAGGGAAGACAGACATCGATCCCCAGTTGTCATTCAGATCGTGCAAGTGCATGGGAAGGAGGAAAGTGCAGAGGGGGACGAGGCAGGGAACAGTGCAGTGCGTGGGATAATAAAATAGATAAAGTAAAAGTATGGCCAACAGGTGGCAAGTGCAAAGGTGTGTTGGGGAGGAGCGAGCGCCTTTGGCTTGCGCCTTCCTGCACCCACCAGGCGTTTTACAATTAGTCAAGACTTCTAAGCACTATAGCACTGGGAAAGCTTTTTTCATGCAAAATAATCACACACAGGCATGGCCAGTCACTAAATATAGTTGAAAAACACGTGTAAATGTTATTCTGTGTAGTTTTAAAAATCCAATGTGAAAGCACACGGTAAAGTCAAGCTGTGCTAAATATAGACCAGGCAGGCTTGAGCAGAGAACGTGGCTGACCAAATTGTCCTGTCAATCACAGGCCAATGGAGACTATAAAAAGATTCAAGGCACAACAGAATACTATGGGAAAACAGGATTCAGCAAGCACAACATAGTAGTAGAAAAGTGTTTTTCTGTAGAAGTTATTGGACCACATCAAATATAATTTTATGGAGTTAATGTTGAGAGAATGGCGGGAAGATGTGTTTATGTAGGAATGTTTATAACATAGTAAATTATTCTAAACAAGAGTGACAAAATATTCATGCATATACAGCATTAATGTTAAGTAGGGAACATGACCATGCAACACTGGAGCGTCTGCAACATCCCTTTTATGGCAAGAGGGATACGTTTGGAGGAGCTCCGTGGGTATCCAGTGACCAACTGAAGAGTATTTAAGCTTCAGGCCCAGGAGGAGTCTCCAGGAATTGGGAGCCAGCGATGACGACAGAATGCTGGCCTGAAATGGCAGAGCCCTCTTCTATTTCCCCAATCCTCATGATCTGTAAACATTAAAGTCTTGTCATCACCTGCAAGACAGCCTCATGACTTTTGATTCCCTATAGGGGTGCATTTACTCTTGTTTCTGGTGATTATAGGTCCCCTGTATTTTAGGGGTGTGCCCCTTTAAAATGGGGCTCGCTTTCAGGTGCAACAAGACAAGGGAGGGAAGACGGGGTGAGGACAAGACAAACAATCTTAATAGGCTTTGTGCCATTCAGATCCTGTAAGTGCGAGAACGAGAAGTGCAAAGGGAAAGGGAGAGGGGAAACATGGCAGCATTGCCCTGCATAAGTGTAGCCAGGGCAGCGAGGCTCTGGGTAGTTCAAGAAGAACAGCCCGTAGGTGCGTGGTAGGCCCGGGGGCAGTGCAAGGGTGACTGATCAAGAAAGAGCCTGGTATCCAGTGAGACTCTGAGGGCAGCCAAGCAACCAGTCGGTACAGCAGACAGGTAGACCAGCAGGGGAGGGAGAGAGAGAAAGCAGAGGAGAAGAGGAAAGTGTTCAGCTGCTTCCGGAACTTCAGGCAGTCCGGCTTAAGTTTGAGATAAGCAGGGAGGCCATTCCAGAGGGAGGCACCTGCTGAGGAGAGGTCTACCCCCCCCCACTCTCTGCCTGGAGAAGTGTCTAACCCTTAGAGAGTTGGAGGTAGCTGAGCATAGGGCTCGAGAAGGAAGGCATTGTGGAAGAGCGCATTGGATGTAGTTTGGGCCCTGGCCCCAGAAAGCCTTGTGGACAATGCAAAGGGTCTTTTGATCCTTGCAGCCACTGGGAGCCAGTGGAGAGATTTCAGGGCTGGAGAGATACGGTCCCTGGGCTTGAGGCCAAGAATAAGTCTTGCGGTCCTGTTCTGGATTATTTGCAAAGGGCAGAGAGTAGAGGAAGGCATATTGAGAAAGAGGCTGTTGCAGTCGTTCAGCCTACAGAGAACCAGGGCTCTGGAGACAGTGAGCTTCTAGGGGAAAGCGAGAAAGGGGAGAGTTCTTCTGAGGCAACGTCTGAGATGTGAGGAGAGAAAGAGAGAGTGGAGTCGAAGCAGCAATGGGGCAGCAATACAACCTTCCACCTCACCTTATGCTTCAAATCATTAACCATAACAAACTTTGTGTTTAGGCTGGCATCATCTTGGCGTCTATCACAGTCGCTGCCTGGGTTAGTGATTCAAAGGGCCGTCACCAAACCTGTACAATGCCACTTACTGCCCTCCATCCATGTCTGCAGTCACCATCAAGAAGAACTGACCCCACGTGAACAGAACAAGGCCACGGGCGTTTTATTGAGTGGACCATTATCATGTTGCACTAGGAACCAGTGTTGGAAATGCCTTTTTGGTGTCTGGTTTTCAAATAGCATGTCACTTCATCAAATGCATATTAAAAAACCTGCCTTTTGCAACCTTGACAGTGCTGTCTATCGCGTGCTCCAGGTGTCCTCTGATAAATGTTCAGTAAATAAATGGCTTGATTTTATGGGCCCTCTTTGTGTCTAACATGCCCCAAGTGGCTCAGCTTGGCATCCTCTGAACTGGCAACAAAGCCTAGCATAGAAGGATAAAGGTTGGTGGAGCAGGGGCTGCAGAATAGTACAGAAAACCTAGGGGTTCAGAACCCTTCTGATGCAACACCAGCTTGGAAAATAGTTATGCAAACATGTTGTTCCTGGCAAGAACAACTTGATTTGGTTATTGAGGGATGGGATTGACAACAAGGAGACCAAGTAAATGGCAGTGGAGCGTGGCATAAATCCCAATAACATCCTAATGCCTTGAGGCCATCAGCTGGGCAAGTAGACATTAGACTATTCATTAAAGCATTTAATAATAATAGCCTCATAATAGCCGGGAGGATAGCTCAAGGGCAACGCATTTGTCTTGGAAGCAAGACAGCGCTGAGCAACAGAGGCTCGTATCCCGGTCCCACGTTAAGAGACTGGTCTCCAGTATTGAGCACGTTATAAAAGATGAATTAATGAATGAATTCATTTCAATTTAACATCATTACTAAGTAGCATTGACCAAAACAATTCTGCTATATTATAGCCGACAAAATAATAGACTGAGATGTAGCACTGTTACATGCTCGCAGTCCACAGCCCGATGTGGCCTGGCAGCACAGTCACCCAATCTGTATGCAGCCGGAGTATATTCTGCCAAGGGAGAAGCCTGCATTAGTAGTCAGATCCACCCGAGTGGGCTCTATACTGAGTAGCATGCAAATCGCAGTCATCGCAACAGACCACCTGCTGAGATTTGGTTCTTGTGGTCAACCACAGGAGAAAAGTACTTGGAGCAGTAATTGAGGACACAGCACTGATTTGTTGAAGTCTTAAAGATCACAGTAAGAAAAGCGACTGCCACAATTTCTGACCCAAGCCGAAAGTCTAGAGACCTGCGACATCATATCCTCTCAAACACCACCATCCTATTAAGACCAACAGTAACTATGGGCCGTGGAATTTGCCATTCTGTTCCACCAACACATGCAGGCAAAGCCAAGCAGACCGAGCAGTGAGTGACTCTGGCCAAAATGTGTGCGCTCCCATGCCTTCCAACTGCTGTGATTCAATGACTGGGCCGCGAGGGCTCGCGGTTGAATCACAGTCGCTATCACTATCAAGAGAGATGAAAGCAGCCCTAAAATGAAAATTGGCAGCTACTTTTTTGTTTTACTCCAGGTTATTTCTGATCTCCTCCACTAGCATGTCCTTATTGTGTGAACTTTGAGATGGAGGGAATTGGCTGTTGCAGCTTGTGATGCCTAGGCTGTAGTACAAATAACAAGGTATAGTAGTTTGCATTACAAGTAGTAGTGTGTTTGTGAAGGGGAGTAAAGAGAAGGGCTGCAGCAAAAGTGGCCTGTATTTTTAAAGAGAAATGTTGGTGGCACAAAGCTTTACACCATCAGTTGCTTGCCAGCATGCTGGCCACCTTGAAGGGTTGTACATCTGGCCAGTTCACTGGACTGTATCCATCTACTGTTATGATGCTTCGCCTAATTCTAATAGGCTCCAGTATTACCGGTCTTCTCTCGGTGTACCCCAACAATCATGATGGCTCCAACCAAGGAAGCTTCTTGTTGACCCCGCTGAGGAGGGTAGACGCCTTTCTCCAAGGAAGAGGATGACACCTTCCTCCAAGGAAGAGGAACCCTCCCTGTGAGGTCCCCTGGGACCGGTGATTCAAAAGACAGCCCTGCCGGGACAATGTCCATCTGATACAAGGGTGATGATTACTGGAGTACTTTTGAAGTAGGCAAAGATAGGAAGGGGGCAGAGTTGGAGTAGCCCACAGGATAGGTTCAGATCACAGTGGGATTTCACCATTTTGGTTTTTGATTGGCCAATCAAACCTCCTGTCATCCCCTCCCCAATGCCTACAGACAAGGCACTCTGTGCATGACATCAAGGATACTTGTCACAGCAGCCAGGGTTGGAATCGTAACAGACTTGCTGTGCACTAATCTACTGTAGCATTTTGATTATAAAAAGGGGAAGCCTTCCCCTTAAGCAATTCATTTTTGGATGTTAAGGAGAATTCTTTTATAAGGCTAATTTCCCAAACCTAGTGAGTCCCCCAGCAGCTTTGCTGGATTTTTGGGGTTTGATTTTTTCTCCTGCTAAGAGTGAGACTCTTTTCCTCCCAATCCCATGATGTGAGGTATGTCGTTGACTCTGTGTTCTTATGGGCTATGGGGTTTTCTTTTTACTCCATAGGGTATCATCTGTTTTGTGTATGTGTTACACAGCACCCTCAGTGCAGTAACACAGGGGTGTCATAATGACCCCCAAACATAGATTCCATACCCTGGGACTGACTACTGTCTCCCAGGGCATGTAAAGTCACCATTGACTTTACTAGCCCTAAATTGTGAACAGAACCAGTACAAAACATCATATTGTGGAAGTACTGGAAGGGGTTAATTATATTGCCACTGGGTCTGTTTTCAAGAGGCACTGTCCAGTCCCCCCCTTGTCGAGTTTCAGACTGGTGGCAGTGGTTACCACGCAAAATATTCCACCGGAATATTCTCTATGGGATTTTCCCATTGATTTTAAACGCACCACTTTTTGGTGCAATGTTAAAGATACCGCCGGTTTATTTATTTAATATTAAATCAACGGTTGGGTCTTTTTGCCAGAACTCTTTTCTAAAATGGCGTTCGTGTCCGTCTCTGTAACTCTGACCAAGGTCGAGCCCTTTGTTCCACTTTTTGGCAGGCTTCTCCACAGAAGCCCTCCAAATGGTGCCACTATGTCTGGGTTCCACAGGATGGGTGGGGAGGGGAATTCGCACCCTGGACTGCGTTGCCTTAGCAACTCAAGTCGCACTCTGTTCTGATTGGGCCAGTGGTAAGCCGCCCGGCTTACCACTTAGCATGTTTGAGTGACAGCTAGGCTGTTTAATGGGGGTTTTTCTGCATAAAAGCAGGGCCTTTGGGACTGGAACTTCAGAAGTCGCCACAGGACCCAAGAATCAGAAGAGGGAAGAAGCTGAGCCATCTGCAACGACGACACCACCGGTGAAGCCCTGCTGCAACTACCTCACCACTTTCCCGACGACAAGAGAAGACCTTCTGCTGGACGAGTCTTCTTCCTCTGAGCTGGTGGGACCAACCAGTTCACCCCTTTCGCCTTCCAAAGACGTCTCTTGGTCGAATCGCTTGTGCCAAGCACCTCGGCGGCCGGATAGCGAAGCTTCACCACTTTGACCGTGAATAAAAGGAAAGCACCTTTTATCGACGAACTCTGCGGCTAGTTTCATCCCTGTGCAGTGCAACGACTCCACGTTTCCTCCTCGACGAGAACCTCTCTTCCCCTGGTCGAAGCAATGAACTGCAACCACTGCCAGGAACAACTGCCACCGCTGGAGCTTCCTCTCTCTTAAGGTACTGTGTCCTGCCTGGCCTCCCTTTCTTCGGTTTGCCCAAGGTGACCCTTAAATCCTTGGCTTGCTAACTGGGTTGGCCCCAGACCTTCTAACTTTACCTTCTTGAATCACCCCCAACCTCTTTTGAACATTCTGCAAAGACTTTTAGTGCATTTTAAACCGTGTGATCCTGGGCACATTTCGCTTTGCTCCCTTTAAAGTGGGCCTAGCCTATGCACTTTGGCTCTACAGTATATACTGCCTTTATTCCCTTGCTGAGAACTCCTAAAAGTGTTGGGACCTGTTTTTATTCTATGCTCTGCCTTTTTCTCTCCCTTTAACTGAACTATTGGAGTGCCATCTGGTTATGCGCTCACATCTGTTTAACAAATCGTGGTGTTTTAACTCTGACTTGTCTGATAGTTATCAAGGGAGGTGTGTGTATACTTTACCTGACTGTGTTTTAACTTGCTTTTGATTTAGAGTGCTAGTATATTGCCCAAAGTGTGTTTTAAATAAATAATTGTATACTTTTTATACAAAGCTCTGGTCAGTGTTTGCTCTACCGTGTATTTGGCCCTATTGTGTATACTCTATATACTGCCCTACTCTTCTTGAGAGAAGTCTGGCTGCTCTGCCACAGCTATCAGGTAAATCTGAGTGGTGCAGACTGCTACCAATTGGGTTTACGGCTTACTCCTGTAGTCTTAATCTTTTTGCAGTGTTCCCCAAGGGAACTGCACAGGATTCTGCCTAACACTGGATTCAAAGAAGGATTCACAGGAACTCTTTTGGTGGTACAGTCTGCTCCATAGTCCTCTGCTTGAGCGGTGAACACAGAGCTAACAAGAGCTAACCATCGCAAGAGCTAATTTGGGATGACCAGCTGGCTGGACAAGGCTTACTGCAACTCGAACCCAGGATCCTGATCACTGAAGGTGACAGAACCCTGCAAGTGCTCTCGAAAAAAGCCCATAAGAAAGCTCTTCTTTCCCTCAGACACTGGTCTGGGTCCCACAGCAACCACAGAACCAAGGAAGCATCCACCGACTCTCCCTGCATCACCAAACTGCCTTGATGCCTATGTGGCCACCTTCTACACTGCCCAAGCTGCTGCAAGCCAACTGTCAGATTAATCTTCCAACTAGACGCTCAACTGTCTCCACGCCTCAGAGCTCCATTGTGCAATGACTTCCAAGCACTGCTGTTCCAGCATCTGAGTCCCTACCGTGTCTTCTAGCATCCCCCACTCAATACCACCTCCAGGGTTACCAGCTTCTCCAAGCTCAAATCAGCCAGCACTGCAGTGCCAAGACTCCATGTTGAGCCTGCAGACCCCGCTCGCCGCTGAAGACCAGTCGCCACTTCTCAAGACAAGGGCCAGCCCAGTCTTTGAGTACAGCCAGACACCGCCTGCAGTTCGCAGCATCTTCGACTGACAAGACGTAGCTGCCAAACAGCACTGCATCGTTGAAGCTTTACGCAGCCACTCCCAAACTGAGCGCAAAAAGCACCCAGATTCCCGGTTCAATGCTGAAAACCTGGGCTTGATGCTGTTGAGCCCCAAACGCCGAAGTGCCCTTTTCCACCTTTTGAGAGACATCACTAAACCTTGACATTTTGCTTCTGAAATCTTGGCCTGAGCACCCCTGTGTAACAGCACACAGTGCCCCTTTGTTCTAAGTCTTTTTCTGTGTTTTCCATTACGGGAGCAGACCCACAGCATTTTGTGTTAGTTGTGTGCATTTCTGTTAGTTTGAAGGTCATATTTTTATAGAACCTTGGTTGGACTTTTTTAATTGTGATACCCACTTACTATTGTTGTTGGAGTTGCATCTGTGCCAGCTGACTCCCCTCATGAGGAGTGGAGCCTGCCCTTGGCCCAAGTTGTCAAAAGAGGCAAAGGAGTTGTAGCAGTCAGGCTGTGTGTGCTTCACCTCTATGACTGGGACCACTGCTGGTTTAGTTGTAGTGTGAAGCTGACCGGGTGCTTCAGCCACTACTCAATTCCTTGCACTCATGCAGTGCATTAATCATTTCTTCCAGAGGTGGAAAATACAGATTAGTGGATACTTTTGTGCTCCATTTAAAGTTATTTCCCACCTGCTTCCACCATAACATCCTATCCTGTCCTCACTTCAAGTCTATTGTATGTGTCCCATCCAGTATTTATGCTTCCATTGTAATATTATAATAGGGATACACCCTCCATTACTTACCATTGCCCTGTGGAGACTTACCCCTCTTTTTTTGTGTCCTTCTGACATTTAAAAAATTCTCGTGAAATTGAAATGAGTTGCCTCTCGAAACCACATGATCTCTTTCTCCTAATTACTCTACAATTGCTTATATTCTCAAATTTTTTCTTACCTTTGTTTTCAAACTTTTCTGTTTTCAAACATTGTTCAAACGTAAATCTTAAAGGCGTTAATTTCTGAATTGAGCACTAAATGCCTAAATGTAGAGACAGTGAAGGCTGACTGCACCTGAGCGCCTGCACATCTCACAGAGGCGGAAAGGGTCTTTCTTTTCTTTCTGTCCTGTCGCAGAGGCACTCGATGGAGCGGATCTCGCTCTTCCCCGGATGCACGGGAGAGCGACACACCCAGACGTGCAAGAGAGGCACCGGGAGCTAAGCCGCAGAACTCGGAGGCAAATTACACATCACTAGCTCAAGTTCTTTACATACTTGCCAACATTCTGTGACCAAAAAGATGTAGGATGTTTCAAGTTTAAAAAACAATTCGCATAGCAATGACATCACAGTAAAATACAAATCATAGATTGTTGGCATCATTGAAGCATCCTAAAATACACAACCCCTCAATCAGCACAACATGGAAAGATGTTCAAATGTTAAAAATGTATCATTCTGAATGGTAAGTTAACACCACATTAAATTACCTAACTTTACAGAGGGTAATCACACACAGTTGGTAGGCAACATTCGCCACTACTCTAGCAGCATCCTGGGCAATACATATGTATTCCTGCAGTGCAAGATGAACACTGAATGACATGGAGACTAATATCCCCTTCAGTCTGATAGGCAGATGCTGTGTGATTGTGGTACTCTCTGCCACTTGCCTTCACTGGTGGTTCACCTAAGGGTTGTACTGGCAAGAGTGCAGGACAGAGTCAGTAGCTGTCAGGTCAGTGGATTGGTCTGAGCCCAATCAAAGTAATCACCTACCAGCCAACTGTACAGACAGACTAATGTGGTGCATGCTTTGTCCTGCAGCCTGCCTTAGAGTCACAAATTACCTGCCACTGTGTAGAGATATCGAAGACCTCCTGGTCTCGCGAGATCTCGGCCGGAAGGGGAAATACGGCTCTCGCGCTTCGCGCGAGGCAGACGCTGGGAGCAGAGACACGGAGCAATATCGGCTCCTGTGTGCTCTTCCATTGGACTGGCCTTTGTGCCTCAATAAAGACTAAAGACTCACACCAGCTGCACCAGAGTTTAAGGGCATGTTGCCCTCTTGTTGTTACATGAGTTAATATGCAGGTTTACGTTTGAATAAAGAAACATCATCTGCAGCCTCCTGTGCATCATTTCATAATTACAGAACACACTGTAAAAATCAGTAGGATCTGTAACCCAAATCTGTAGGCGGTAGGACTGCTTAAAAAGCAGTAGCCTACTGCCTAAATCTGTAGGGTTGGCAAGTATGTCTTTATGCATGAGTGAAGTGGAGCGTCCTGTGAACGTGAATCGACGTGACCCAGACACCTGTGAATGTGGATTGGGTGGTCTGCAAAGGTCTTCACTCTGCTACACCATAGTTCCTACGAACATGGGGTTCTGTGCAAAGCTATACAGGTCAACGTCCTCGGCGATTCGTTCATATGGTAAACAATATAACCAGAGGCTAAGCATCGCTGAGTAGCACATGTGTCCCTGTGATAACTGCGGAGTGGGCGGAGCCTACAATGATTCCTTATGGGGCTAAAGGACGAACACACAAACGCCGTTTGGACTTAAGGGAGTTGAATGTGCTGTTTTGGAAGCGTTTTCGAGAAAGTCTATTAATTGCATGCAACTCTCCCGCAGCAAAGACAGGCGCACACAGGTGGGGGTGAGAGACACTTCCTCTTCTATTCCTGATCTGGGGATATACGTAGAAGACTTCAGTTGAAGGAGCTGGGCTGTGTCAAACTGACATCAGCACTAAAGTCACTATTCGGTGGTGTAGGTAAGATCATTTCTCGTGTAGGTTATACAACGAAAGCTTCTACTGCCTACTTAGCTTCACATTGACAGCAGGTGGACCTGAAGGGGTATTTCTGTGTCTAAAATGGCGACTACCGGTCAAAACAATGTTGTGAGGGAACAACCGAATTTTCGAGAAACAATACAGGTTCTCTTTACTTCACTCAACAGCCCGCCTTCTCTGCAATCAAAGCCTGCCAGCTTCACTGCACCTTAAACCAAACCTATTTGTAGGACGTGCTTGTGGGAAGAGAAAAAGGCGCGCTCGTAGGAGGACTTAGGTGCGTCGTCTTGTGTGTTAATGATTACCTCCAATCTGTTCAGCTCCTTCTCCCCGCAGGCTTGGCAACGGCCAGCGGCAGTGGGAACGAGTGGGAGACGAGTAAACGTACCACTTTCCCCATCTGTCAATGGCTGGTTAATAAGAAGATATTTTTATTGCTTCGCGTCAGCCATGGTTCTGCGGCTGGCAGCGCTCCCCGGGCACAGTACGCATTACAGTAGGGGCTCCTTCCCAAGAGGCGAAGAAAGTAGATTGATGGGAAATAAATCACCAAAGGGAGCGTGATAGTCTGGGAATTTAAGACGCAGGGCCTCATCACGAGTTGGGCGGTAGCCCTTAAATGCGGCGGTAATGCTATTACCACCGCATTTAACAGTCCGCCCAATCAGGAGTCTGGCAGCAGCCCCAAGCTGGGTGTAGGTGCACCGACTTAACGCCCATTTTTGGGTGAAATTATCGTGCAAATGCCCCATTGGGTCCAATGGGGAATGGGGAATAACCATTACCGCCCAACCCTTGATCGAGCGCTAATAGCGCCGGACCGGGTGGCGGTAATGCTATTAGCCCGGGCGGTATCCTGATGGTAATAACGCCGGGATCCCACCCAACTCGTGATGAGGCCCACAGTCTGTCAACTCTTTAGGCCTGATCACGAGTTGGGCAGTATCCCTTAAACGCGATGGTAACAGTGTTTGTTACCGCCATATTTCAGGGTTCACCCAATCTAGAGTCTGGCGCATTTACCCCCAGTTCAGAGCTGGGTGTAAACATGCCGGAAAAATGCCAGTTTTTGGCGCAATTACCGCTGGCGGTATTACCGCGCGGTAATTGTACTGAAAATTCCCCATTGAGTCCAGTGGACCCAATGGGGCCCTAACAGTTAGCGTCCAACCTGTGATCCAGCGGTAATACCGCCGGACGGGTGGGCACTAACATTTATAAAGTTGGGCGGTATGCCAGCCGGGATACCATCCAACACGTGATGAGGGCCTTTGAGTCAACATGGGTGAATGCTTTTGATTTTTACTATGGGGGAACTCCCCCACCCCCTCCCACTTCCCCGTGAATATGAGCAAGCAACAAATCTCGACCCTTTCCCAGGTGAAAACAGTGCATTTTACAGAAGGAATTAGGAAAAATACGAAGGATTTAGAGATATATATATATATATATATATATATATAATATCTCAGCAACAGTAGTCATATCTGCTGTGCTATCTTGCAGCTTTCTGCTTTGTGGACTGTCATTCAACTTTAAATACTTCAGTACTGCTGGTGGATCCCTGATGCTGATCAAAGTCACAGCACTAGAAACAATGCAGTTTTTGCACATGGCTTAAAAGCCAATCGTGTTTCGTCTCCTGCAGCACTGGCGATGCAAGCAGTCTCATTCGGGGAGTGCAGTCAGCAGGTGAACAGTTTAAACATCTCTCACGGGGGCAAAGAGTGGTTCCTGCCCCCGTTGCCGCAAAAGTAAGGGGGCGGTTGACCCCTTTGCCCACCTGTACCCAGCGCCTAATGGGAGTCAGTGCAGTGATTCGAAACCAATGGGGCAAGACCCCAAAGAGGGTCGTGTAATTTGGTTGGAAGGGTACCGGTAGAAATGCTAAAGCCAAAAGCCAAGGGCATAGTCTGAAAAATAAAGATATATTTTCTGGCATAAATGAAAATCTGCCAACATGATAGGGATAAAGGAAGGCTGTTCCCTGGAACAACGGTATCTTTAACACAGCATATGGTTCCACATAAAATAAAAACCCACAACTCACTCACCCTAGTGTCAGACGTGAAGGTTCCCTGGTGGCTGGATAGAGATGAAAATGCCACGAAATCACATTTACAAACTGCATTCTGCACCCTTTCTCACCCATAGTGCAACCGCAAATAGTGGAATGTATCCTACATTCGGCACTAGCCGAATAAGCTATGAAAACCCCAACACTCAACTGAGGAAGTGCTCAGATGTACAATATTGCAGATGATAGCAACACAGCCATTTACTGGTAGAATTCTTTGCAATCTTAACAGATCGGACAGAAATCCACATGTGTGAACTGTGATTAAGACCTGCCTCGTTGTCGGAAAACTCCAACAGGGTAAACAAGTGGGGCGACGCCCCCCAAGCTAAAGGAAGATATTCTTGGGGTGGATGCCTCCTGGTGAACCCCACTTAGACCCCGTTTCGGAGTAGGGGACAGATATTACCACAGACACTCCCGTCCCTTTATAGGAATCGAGGAATGACCGTTTCCGGAGAACCAACCGAGCTTTCACACTCAGCTCCCCTTGTGCAAGTGCACCAATCGTGCAAGGGATGGGAAGAGCCAATCCCAAGACCCACATCAGAGCTGTAAAGCCATCACCATTGGAGCCAGACAACAAATCCCCCATCCCAACTAACACACCCGTGTCCCTGCTTTTCTCACAGAGGGGCTGGAAAGTGGGGCCAAAGCCCTATAAAAGGTCTGGGGGGGTGGATGTTTGGAATACGAGTTCGAGAACGGAGAGTGGAGACAGGAGTTCCTTTGGACGCACTTGGAGGAGGGAGTCGGAGATTGAGCAAGTGACAGGGACTGGCGGCTCTATCCAGGAGTAGACAAAAGGAACCGGGCCAAAGGAAATTTTGACCCTGCTCTTTTTGTTTAATGGTGTGTTAAGGCCCGTTATTACATGGCCTCAGTAGTTGAGGTTCTGCCCCTGTATGTATTAGCGTTCTCCAGTAGACTGTGTGAGGCCTGCCAGGGGGAACCTGGGGGTGGATAAGGACCAGGGCAGACCAGGAGGTGCTGGATCTGGAAAAAGACCTGGGAAGCTGGAGGAGGGACTCCGGTGAGGCCATGACTAGTGACCTGATCTGGATAATGACCTGCAAGGCTGGAGAAGAGATCCAAGAAGCTGGGCCACACTGGAGCTGGTGGTCTGGAGGGTTGACACAGGAGAGTGCAAAGACCAATATGTTCGTAAGAGATAGTGAAAGAGCATAAAAGTAACAAGGGAAAAGGAACCCAGAGGTAAGGGATGAGGAAAGTGGGAAAGAAATAGAGGTGTTTGGGAGTCAAAGTAGAGATGTGGTTGGCGCCGTGAGTGCCGAAGGAAGTGCCCTGAGGGGTGAAGAGGATGAGGGAGGCTTAAGCATTTTTGACAGGGGATGTAGGAATTAGAGTGGCACTCACAGGAGCAAAGATTTAGATTTTAGTTACACTTTCGACCCAATGAGTCTTCTGTGACAAGAAAATACAGTGCAAACGCAATAATCTACAAAAAGATGTTAATTGCTTTCTGTCATCTCATAGTACCACCTCATAGTAAAAGTCTGTAAACCTTCCCTCAAAATCACTCTAGTCAAAACACTCATTTACGAGTAAAACACTCACAACTCATATATAACAATTTAAGGTTTTGATGTATCTTTATGTAAAATATTTGAACATCCAGTAATATCTTTGGACTTCAACTCCCATAACTCCTCAGGAACTGAGACGAGGAAGAGGAGGAAGGAGTTTATGCAGACCAAGAGAAGCCTGAAGTCTAATGTGCAGGCTAGTTGTTTTGATGGAACCAAAGTAAGGAGGACCTTTAAAAATGGCAGAGGCAGTGCAGAAGGGGGCTACTGCTGTGCAGGAGAGAACGAGGGACCCCATGTTGGGGGTCCTAACCACAAGGTATACCGACCGGTGTGGCAAGACGGAAAGTGGGGCAAAAAGGAAGGAAAGCTGTGTAGAGGCTGAAGGCCAAGCAGAAACTCCAGGGAACACAACTGAACAAGCAAACAGAGCTCTGCGGTCAAGGGAAACCGGTGGTTGCTCGCAGAATCACGTTGGATGCTGACATAGCTTTTGCACAATCCTAGAGGGGAAGAAACAGCACAGTGGAAGCGCAAGCAGATTTGGAGACGTAAAGAAGACCCAGTGAGTCTGCCTAGAGCATCGGGAGACCCTGGGGCATTACAACCTGCACGCCAGTGAATGTTTGAACTGTATGAAGTTGCAAATAACAGAAAGGCACAATGCTGGTTTAAATGCAATCAAGGAAAAGCACAAGTTCAAACGCCAATGAGAAGAATGTTTGAAAGCAAACAAAAGAAAGTGCCACAACAAGCTACAGGTAAGCCTGGATGCATAAGATGCCAATGTGTGAGAAAGTTGAAGGAAGCGCTACCACAGGCAAATATACCAAGCACCTGAGGGTATATGCTACTGTTGTACAGTGAAAAGAACAGTAAAACAAATAAGAAGTCTTGGGAGATGAGAACGCCAAGCAGTTGGGAAGCAAAGCCGGACAGTGGAAAAAGAGGATCGGGGGTTGGGAGAAAGGAAAACCCTCACTTCGTGAACTTTTGCAGAAGTCCTCCTGGCTCAGGAGTATATCAGATACCTGAAGTTGTATAACGAGTTTGACATTGTGGGAAGATACTGTTCAGGGGGGTATACCAGGGGATCTGAAAACCCCATAGAAGGATTCCTGTCAGGGGAGTGTTCCTGGCAATCCACAATAATAACTAGAAGAGCTAAAGAAAGACTGTGGTGGAATTTATTGTTTGAAGCTTAAGAAAGACTATTATGGGATTTATTGTTTGAAAAAGAACACCGTGAACCCCAGTTCCAAAATCACAAAGGATCTGTTGGATAAAGAGAGACTTTTTGCCATCCTACCTAAAAATCCAGGGGCAGGGAACCACCCTCTGGATCCAAGCATCTTTTTCTTGCAAGCCCCTTGTGTTGGAGCTATCCTTGTAACACTTTTTGCTAATATCAAGTCAAAGACATTTCCATACACCTTTTGTTTTTTTGTTGCTAGTGTGAGGGTCATCTTAGAATGTTTTGGACACACTGCCCGACTACTTGACACAGACAGATCCTTAGTTTTAGCTAGTCAGGTAGGGATAATCCTTTTTAGAATAGGGCTAGAGAGGTCTTTTTCCAACCCATTTCTGTTATTAAAATATCTGACTTTGAGAATAACATAAGTTTGTGTCTGCCTCTCATTTCTGGCGCCTCACACACAGAAGACGTTTTTAATTGCTGCTGCGTAGTTGTCCTTGTATTTAAGGGTTAACGCGATGATCGCTCAGCCAGCATTAGAGGCTTTTCTGCAAGCCAGCTCAATATGGGCCTCCCACCAGAGGTTTGATGTGAATGTCACTCCTAAATAGGTGAAACTATCTGCTATTTCAGTGAGTCCCCTCTCTAACATAAAACTGGGTTTTGACCCAACCCTGCTTGCATTGATCAAGAACATCACTTTTGACCTGCTATTGTTCAAAGGTAGGTGATTGTAAGTACAATAGGAGGAAACTGCCTGTATCTGGGTTTTGAGGGCATAAGGAGGCCTTGTAAGGAGTTCAGAGTTGTCAGCATAAAGAAGCATAGGCACTGGCCTTCCATTTGTATTTGGGATGTTCCTTGCAGCTTCCCCCACATATTTCAGTCATTTAAATATAGTCCAAAAGGATTGGGGCAAGTAGACATCCCTGTTATTTGGATGGTAGTCTTAGTATAAAGGGCCCTGATGATGTCAAGCAAGCTTCTTTCTATCCGCATGACAGCAGGTTTCATCCACAGCATCTCTCGAACCACTAGATCAAAGGTCGAGGACAAATCTAAAAAAGCAACATAAGGGGCATTTTCTTAAGCAAGTCCTACTTATGCGAAAGATGGCAAAGAACAAAAGCCCGATCGATGGCAGAAAGCCATGATCTAAAGCCATCCTGGGCACCGTCTAAAACTTACTTTTCATTAATCCACCTGTTTAATTGCTGATGAATTATGTTTCAGAAAATGTTACAGTTGATATTGATCAGGTTAATGGGCAGATAGGACTTAATCTCATTTGTGGCTCCTTTTGTGTACAGAGGAACAACAACTGAATTCTGCCAGGATGAAGGGTATACCCCACTGCTGACAAGGTAGGGAAGAACAATGCTGGAAATGCTAGCCCACCAATCCCGTAGGGCTTTTAAAACTTTGTCAGGATCCTGTTCAGGCCTGGGGTTTTGCCGAACTTCATATGGTCGATTGATTTTCGAACTCCAGTAAAAAGTGATCTTTCTGGTAGACCAGTTTGATCAAGTACAGACTGTCCTGCCTTGATCAATGTGAGAAAAGGTCCCCTTCTTAGAATATCTATTTGCTCTGCGGAGGCTGGGCCCAATTCATTTCAGTGAGGGTATGATGCCCTTTTTCTAATCCCTCAAAGATTTGTGAAAAATGTTCAACCCAGTCTGCCTCGGTCAGGTGCGTTTTAATACACGATGTATGTGTACTGAGACCCTGTGCCACTTCCCTCCACAAGGATGTTGCGTCTTTCTCTTTAGCTGCTTTTAGCAATTTCTGCCAACCACGGTCCTCACAGTCTTTCTTTTTACTTGTAATCAGTGTTGTGTATGCTTTGCTCGCTTTACAAAACTCTTACCTATCCCCATCTTGTGTGACCGTGGATTATAGCAGACTCTACATTTCTGCACATTCAGCTAACCATCTCTTTATTCCCTTATGTGAAAAAGGGAGCACGGAGATGTATAGTCGATAGTATAGTACAGAAACATTTGCCTCAAATTATTGTTTAGGTTCATGCCCTACCTTCAATGGGAAGCAACAGTGCAGACAGGCCCCCAATTCCTGGCGTGCCCTCTAACCATTCTGGGAGGGTTTCTTCTAATCTGGGGTCCCACCTGACTCTAAACCTCATTTGTCACATTCATGTCTGCCGCTACCTCTGTGTAATCTTCTGTAACACCATATGCCATGAGCTATCTGAACAGGCAGAGAGCATTGTGGTCACGTTCAACCCTTGGGCAGATTTCAAAATTGCAGTAAGAAGTCCACGAGTCGGACTGGAGGAGTATGTAACCGATTACTGAGTTCGACCCTCTCACTTCTTAAGTAGGCTTTAAGGTTGAAGCTGACACTATCGAGTAATGTGCTGAAAAAGTCCAGATCCATGCAGAAACTTCCCAACAATTTTCCTTTGGCATCATTTTTGGAGTGGCCATTGCTCAAAATAGGGATTCCCTGAGCCGCCGATTTTCATGCGAGTCTTCATCCACCCCAGGGGCCTATTTTGGCATTTCTTGTCCCCACAGATGATCAACTCCTGTTAGGCTTCTGCAGGGATGGCTGCTTCCGCCTCGATTGTAGATAGAAATGAAGTCAATTCTGCTGTGTTTTTGCAGCTGGCATAAACATTGATGATTCTAAGCGGTTTCCCATCTAAGAGGGTCATGCCAAAAGACACTGCAAATTTGGCGGACAATTCGCGTTGCAGAGCCTGACTGGATATTCCATTCCTGCAGGATCTATGTAGGCCTCCCATGCGCCATGATGACTTTCCTCTTTCTGTGCTTTAGAGAAAATGTACGTAACAGTTCAGTGACCATGGTTCCAAGGACAAGGTTTGATGCATGATGATAATATCAAAACTGTTGATGTAGGCCTTAGAGTCTGGATCCCCAAATTCCTGTGGGAGGACTGCCACATTCCAACATACTAGCTTAATAGTAAGTCTTAAGGCAAAATCATGTCTTTATATCGAATTTTGTATATTGAATGAACAGATCTCGAATATTTTATATTGAAAACTTTTATAGTGAATGCACTTTTTTGTGGGGGGGGGTGCCCCCACAAACTCCCCTTTCCAACCACCCCTAAAAACCCACCCGGGCCATTTCCCAAACATATTTTACCCGTTACTGGATCCCTAAATGCATTTACTGTAAAGGTTTTCAATATAACACATTCGATATATGGGCATTCAATATAAAAAATTAGATATGAACATTTTGTACCAAATAAAGGCCCCTGGTGGCTAGTCACCTTGAGGTTGGTTTAGCAGCAAAAGGTTTCCGTAGAAACGGCAGGAACGAAGAACATATCCAAAGGGGTGAAGGATGAGCACAATGTAAGATGCCGCTAGAAGGCATTATTGATGAGGAGGAATGTGCCCAAAGGGGTGAAGAAGGTGGAGGAGACTAGAGACAGCTAGTTGAGTTGGGAGCAGGAGGCAGAAGTCCACGTCTGGGGCAAGAACGTGCCTAAAGAGAAGGAAACGATGGAAAAAGCCAAAGAGTTTCATAATGCTGATGGGCAAGAAAGAAGGGCCAAAAAGGATTGAGTAGGCAAGCGACTGTCAAGAGGAGACGGAAGCATTTGAAGAATGGTGATTCTGAAAGGAGGTACCCAAGGCTGAGGAAGATCAGATGCGTTTAGAAGAGTTCATGAAGGAGGTGAGCAGTATAACGCCAAAAGAAGAGCATTAAGATGAGAATTTGTGAAATTACTGTGAGGAGTGAAGGTGAAGGACCAGAAAAGGGGGTGGAAAGGAACCCTCATACTAAGAAAAAGGAAAAGCTTTATATGACTATGTCAAGCATGGAACATAGATTATCTGTAGATGTTTGCAATTAGTGCCCTACCCATATTCTGAGGCATTAGTCATTATTGAAATCTGAGAAGCCAGCCTTTAAAAAGAACCCCCGGAAAATGACTCATCTCCTGGATCCCATCATGGAGCAGCCGAGAAGCCAAGCAAGGCAGACACAGTGGTATAGTTCAAAGGGTTTAGGCATGGTTACAGTGTTGGGCTAAAGTAAGAAAGGATCATGAAAAAACAACACAATGGGCCTCATTACACGGATGGCGGTAAGGGTTTATTGGTACCAGTAAGGGTACCAATGCCGGTAAACCCTTACCGCCTTACTACGAGGTCTCTTTGTGGGACCCTACCTTAACGGCTGGTTTTACTAGCCGTTAAGGACCGGACCCGCAAAGGGACCTAGGAGGTCATTACGTTACCGCAATTTGCTGTACCGTAATTACTGCCTTCCCCATTCCCATTGAGCCCTATGGGGGCAGACATTGGAATAGGGAAGTGCCATGGTGAATGGGGAATTACCGCCCCCACACACCTTGGAATAGGGCGGTAATTCCGCCATTCACCATGGCGGACTCGGTAAAATACCGGCGGCAACCATGGCGCTAATAGCGCCATGGTTACCGCCGTCCGTGTAATGAGGCCCAATGTGTTCTCCACAAGACCAATTTAGTAATTGAAGTCTCTCAAGTCTATGTTAAGGATCACACCCCGCCACATGCTGGCATTTCCCAATCATTCACATTCTTGGGGATTTTAAGTGTTCCCCAGACTACTTTTCTGTCTCCCGTCACAGATGGCCTCAAGACTACACCAACTCTTGGATACAATACAATTCAACGGTTTTTATTGAGATAATTGTAAGAGGCTCACCAAGGTCGGCTCTGTCCCTCTCTCCATCTCTCTCTCTCTCCTCCCCTTTGAGATTACCTCCCTAGTCAGGCGTCCCTCTTCCACACCCAGGATGATCACTTGTGTGCTTTAAGCCCGCCCCCTTTTCATACGCGGCCCGCTGGCATTTAAGAATGCCGGCCTGCTCTGAATGCAAAGTCCCAGTTTGTGTGCACTTCAACTCCCACGCACTGCCTCTGTGGCAGGTCTGGCTCTGGAAATAAACCTGGTATCCCTTTGGCTTGGGTTGAAAGGGGTCCCCTATCTTCTCTTGACAGGGTCAGATCCCAGACACTGTAATATTCTACATTCTGTAGATTCAAGTCCCCTTGATCTCTAGATCAAATCCTCCAGGGTTCTTGGGCTTAAAGTGTACTTGCACTCTAGGCCAGACCATAGTGCAGCTGAGGCTGTGTGTTGGTGGACAAAATACCAAAGCGTCCCCCAAGAGATGGGCAATGTTAGTTTATCTACAGGCTAGGCAGTTCAATTCTTAGCAACAGCCTGTGTTAGGGCCCTGCCTTAATTCCCAACAGATGGAAATATTTGCATACAGCCTGCATACTGTAAACTAATGAATCACTCGCTCACTCAGTAGATTAGCAATTCAATTAAGTGAGTTAAACCACTCCAGGTATGTACATAAATCACCTATGAGAAAAGGGTTGGGGACAAATAGCACCAATTTAATGTTTTGACCTTCCTCACTTCACTCCTCACTGGGTCAAACCTGTCTCACAGATAGGGGTACCTACCATGCACCCCCTTGACACCCTGGCTTTCCTTTTCCAGCAGTGCCTCGACACTTTGCCACATGCTCATGACTTTCATTCTCAGTATTCACAGGCTTTGAGAATGCCTTCTCCTCATTTCACGTCTTCCTTATCCTCTCCAACCTCCTCCTTAATGCTCTCTTCAAGTTCCCCGTCAATGCCCTTTTATTTTTGCCTGCTCCAGCTTCTTCCACCCAACCTCCTTTCGGGGTTAGCTCCTACCATCTTCAGAACGCACCCTTCTTCTCCTGCTCCCTTCGTCTCAGGCTCCCTTCGTCTCAGGCTCCCTTCCAGCCACCTCTCTTTGATCTCTACCTCCATTGCCTGGTCTCCATTTCCAAGAATCTCCAACAATTGCTCGCCAACTCCTTACTACTACACATTGGTCAAACTGCCCGTTCCTTTTATAGCGAGTGAGAGAATACAGATTGGTGTAATTCGTGTCTGAAGCGGTCTCTGGTTTTTCGTATTGTAGTACGGCTTTATGCGTTTAGCAGCGGGCAGAGGTGCTTTCTTCTCTGCTTTGAGCTCAGAGTGTTTATGAGTTGCTGAGCGGTGAGCGGCGTGGCAGGGCTGAAGCAGAGCCTGCCTCAGAAGGTTTACAGCGGCTGCAGCGTTTGTGCTCACGGTCCGGTCCTCTGGCCTGGATGCGAAGTAGGGGCCGAGCCTCTGTTGAGTGCTGGGACGAGCCAGGGGTTACAGTATGTATTTTGTGAAGGCCGTAAAAAATACCCAGCTCTTATATTTAGCGTGTACAACGCGTTGTGCCCAGAATATATTCAGTGCAAGTGCAGACGTCAGGAATAAGGCGGCCTATCCTGGGATGTTTGCCCAACTCATGTCCCTGCTCCCTTCTTCCTTGGTTCCTTCGTCCCCCTTCCTGGGACAGCTGTGGGGGAGAGGGGTTGTGCCTGAATGTGCCAGCCTAAAGCCCCCCCCCCGCATCCCACCTGTGAATCTCCATTCTTTTCCTGTCATTTGGACCCTGGGAACTAGCTTGTCCTCCTTCCTCTTTCTGTCGCTTGGACAGCTGTGTTCATCATGGCCCCACCCCCTACCTCCTGGGACCCTGCGGATGGGCTCTGCAAGGGTTGAAGCAATAAGTGGACAGAGAAACAGTGTTGGGGCTCTTTTTTGTCTGCAGTGTTGGGCGCGTGGCTAGGGGCAGGGGAGCTACAGAGACCTAAGCATGTACACTTCTCCCTTTCCTTGCTCCCCAACCTGCTCTCCTCTGCCCCCGTCTCTGCTCCTGTGCTTATCTCTCTGTTTATCTCCGTTTACCACTCTGTTTGTCTCTCTCTCTGTCACTCTCTGCACCCCTTACTCTCTCTCTGTCTCTGTCACTCGCTGTGCCCCTCACTCTCTGTGCCCCGCCCACACTCTCCCTCGCCCACCTCACTCTTATACCATTGAGCGCGCGGATGGGGGCACGGGCGCTACAGAGACCCAAGCACGTACACTTCTCCCTTTCATCCCCTTGTGCCCCTTCCTCCCCAACCTGCTCTCCTCTGCCCCTGCCTCTGCTCCTGTGCTTATCTCTGTTTACCACTCTGTTTGTCTCTCTCTCTCTGTCACTCTCTGCACCCCTTACTCTCTCTCGGTTTCTGTCGCTCGCTGTGCCCCTCACTCTCTGTGCCCCACCCACACTCTCCCTCGCTCACTTTCCCTCATTCTCCCTCACTCTTCCTCTGGGTGTGCCTAGCCAGTATTCCTCTCATCAATACCCCTCCTTGGGCCCGCAGCCCCCTGCAGACAATCATTCATGTATAGCGTGCCTAACTTACTCTGCTGGCAATGAGCCTACTTCCTTGTCTGTAATAAATGTGGTTCCTGATTTCTGCAAGACGTTGGTGCCTTCTTTTGTGTTTTCACTTTCTTGGGTAGACTGCCTGTTATTGCCAGAGTGGGGACCCAGTCCGCATACACAATGCACACCTCACCGGGGTCCGTTAATTCCCTGATCCAAAACTGTGGCTCTGCCTGGGGTCTTCCCCCACAGCCATTCCCACTGTACTTAGGGCTGTGAGCCCTTTAGTAGCCCAAATAGGAGCAGCTAGCAAAGGTCAAATCTGGCCGTACGCTGTGTGCAATATTGGACTCCAGGCTATATAGACCCAGGATTTAACCACCTTATGTCGTCAGTGGAAAGTAAAGCAGAGAACCTGATACTGGAATATGAATTATGAGAAATTATGGAAGTTAAAAGCATACGGGGAAATATTTGAGAGCATGCACAGGTTTCCAACTCCTCAAAGATTAGTGATTAATTGCACGGCAGAGAAAGATTTGTGTTACTACTTAGAATCTACTTGTCTTGAGTGATATAGGTCTGAGACCGGGGATACAACTGGAAGATAGGACATGCCGAATATGAAAAATACCAAGCAAATTGGAACCCCCCCCCCCCCCCGGCATGTACTGACGCCATGCCAATAGTATGGATGGTTGTATAGGAGTGAGCTGGGCAGGTATGGCCATGATCTGGACTCCATAAAGAGGCACATTGCCTTGCGACAAAAAACCCCACTACCCATAATGCACTTTTCAGAATATGGATTGTAGTTGCTGCTAAATTAAGTATTGAGAATGTTTAGGAATGTTTAAAGGAAATGTTATTAATGTGCATTTTAATATGTGTATTAGTAGTGTGTGCATGTATAGGAAAAAGGTTAGTCATGGATATGTTTTTCTTTGTTTGTTTTACTTTGTAAGTTGTGATGATGATGGGAAATATTGTGTATTTAATAGTGTTGTAAATTGTCTTTGAAACGAAATCACATTAAATTATAAATTATAAATTAAATAAATAAGGGGTGAACGCCTCTCCCTGGGCCTTCTTTATCGCGGCTGTGTACACCAGTGCAGTTGGATTCACCCAGAATAAAGGTATTTGTTTTCCTGCGGCTTTTGGCTGCGCACCGACTCTATGAGAAGTGTTATTTATCTGTAGTATTTGCTGAATACAGAATCCCTTTCAGGATCCTCCACCTGTATGAAGAAAGGGAATGCTCTGGCCGAGATCAAGACACCCGAAAAGATCAAGACACCCGAAAATGCAGCGACAGATTTCAATTGCCATCTTTCCTAATGACCGCAAAGGATTAATATCCGAAGGCTGCGTATTGTTCCTCTCTTGCTGCGGTCCCCGACAATGTGCAAGTGACACGCACAGGGAAATGTACATGCGGCGGGTGACTGTGACGATATGTCCCCATGAGCACAAGCATCACGGCAGGACAGTGCCGCAGTCTGCTAATTGCCATGCTCGAGAGCAGACACATGGCCCTCAGCTGGCGGCGAGCCGTGTAATCCCGCCCTTTCCCCTTTGGCAGGCAGAAGGGTGTGACTCCCGGCTCAGCATGCAGCCATGCCACCGCACAGCATCCAGTTGTAGAGCCAGGGGCGATAGATAACACTACACAAAGGCAAACGCTGTAGCGCTTGGCCCAGAGGTCACACAGAGCCATTGAACAAGAACTGCCACAGAGGAACAATGTGATGGCAGGATCCGGCGGGGAGAATTAAGAGTCCCTGGCTTTCCAGTCACAGTGCGGTAGAAAAGGGAAATGCCAGCTCTGCGACCTTTCTGTGTCTTCAGTCCCAGCTATACGAGAGAAGAGCTGTGGTCTACGAGCTAAGTTACTAGGTTCTAATCTCTGCTTCCCCCCCCAATTGACCAGAATGTTTGATCCTGGGCAAACAACTTCATACAACTTGAGTCTTGGTTCTCATAATTGCCTTCACCGGCTGGTGCCTGGCCCTGCCCCCACTAAAAATGTCTGCAATGCTCGATAACCTGACCCTCAGCGCCGTGAGCAAGGCAACCTCCAAAGGCAGAGACTCATAGGAGGAGTGAACTCCTGCAGTAACCGGCAGGTTGACTGGTCCACGGCCTAAGGCACATTTGCACACATTAGCCAGTTCTCCCTACAGCAAACCATGGATGCCAACATCCTCGGTTTCACGCTTGGACCCTAGTGGCACGTAGAACCTAAATATATCTCCCGACTCTCACACTACAACAAAGACAGAGACCTCTGATCATCAGCTAAAAACCACACGACCCAACCAACCCACTGTATCCAGGGACAGATCACCTGGAAGTCATCTAAAGTTAATCTGATTCCTCCAACCGTTGTCAAGCACTTAGATACGAATGACAGACTTATCACCGATTTAAAAACTGCGTTACCTGGGAAGCTGCCACACAACTTGCATGTTCCTGTGGATGCTTTCCTGATTTGTGTTTTTTTTGTATTTTCTATCTATTTACCATCCACAACCCCATTCCAATTTTTACTTTAACCCCTACCCTTATCCATCCCTAAAATCCCTGCAGCTGTAGAGCAACTTGTTTTGCATCGGGCATGTTGAAAATTGCAAAAGTAAATACACTTACACCCACCCCGCCCTCTCCCCCAACCCACCGTCGCCACAGAGGATCGAAATATAATCCTATTTCACCAACCTTGCGAAACAGCTTTAATACCTACAGCAGAGATGTAATACACATTTTAAAACTGGGTTACCTGGAAAGCTGTGATACAACTGACATGTAGTTATGTATGCTTACCTCGTGTGTGCTTATTTGCATATTATATCTGCTGCAACCTGCAAGGCCAAGGCTGCAGCGCAATGCTTCTATGCGCGGGAACAATCTGACAAGGAAAAGGCTTACGGGCATGTATAAATGCAAGAGACCTACTTGAAATGCAAGTCCTTGAAGGTGAAGTGGGTTTCGACGATGCCGGTGGTCTTCACCCTTGTCCGCAGCACATCCTGCTGTGTAGGGATGTAGTCCGCTCGCGCTATCCTCTCCAAATCGTTTAGGTAGCTGCAAGAAAACACGACAGTGGGGAGAAGTCAGGAGGGGGAAAGCCACGGAGCATAAGTAGAGGTTACGCTAGAGACAAAGCACGACCAAGCCTACCACTATGAGTACGAAGCACGGACCATGCCTACCACTACGAGTATGAAGCACGGTCCAAGCCCACCACTACGAGTACTAAGCACGGACCAAGCCTACCACTACGAGTACAAAGCACGGTCCAAGCCCACCACTACGAGTACTAAGCACGGACCAAGCCTAGCACTACGAGTACAAAGCACGGTCCAAGCCCACCACTACGAGTATGAAGCACGGACCGATCCTACCACTACGAATACGAAGCACAAACCAAGCCTACCACTTCGAGTGGCCATTTTGTTAGTAGCAAAGAACTGGGCAGACCCACAAAGGCTGCTCTATTCGCTTTGCAACTAAGATGGGCACAGTCACAGTCAAGGCTGAGCATGATAAGGTAGCCTGATATGGGGGAACAATGGTCAGCCCCTACAGGTAAGGGGTGTATCAGCCACTTTTACTGCCTAAAAATTGGCATATACTTCCAAAAAATAAAACCAGAGAGTAAAAATACTCCCAACGCAAATAGGAAAAGTCACATAGGAGCCTGTTCCCTGCGCTCATCCACACAGTTCCATGACTATGTTTGGCCCAGTTTACAACAGAGCACCACAGGAAGAAGTTCTTCTATTATGACAGCCTGATCTGAAGAGGTAAAACTTTATCTTTTTTAATGTTCAGGAATACCTTTGTACAAAGAAATACTAATTACAAAACATTTATTTTACAGCTGGAACCTATTTTACTCGCTTATAAAATACTCTCATGGGGAATGAGCCATGTTTTACTTCCTACAGCCGGTAAGATAGCTCAGCGGGTTGAGCGCTCGCTGCTGCGATCTGAGCGTGATCTGCAGGTCGCAGGTTCGAATCCCGGCAAGGCCAACTCAGCCTTTCATCCTTCCGAAGTCGATAAATGAGTACCAATTTCGGTTGGGTGATATTGTATGTAAATATGTGCTCTGTACAGCGCTTTGGATTAAGGCGCTATATAAATAACACATCATCATCATTACATTTTTACTTCCATCTCCAAAAAAAATAGGAAGTAAAATACTCCAAAAGGAAACGTGACAATTGTAGCATTTCAAATAGTGGAAAGCAAAACAAAAATAAAGCAAAGACACTGGTGTCTGCGAAAAGAACTTCAACATTCAACTTCATTTTCCACATATGTCATATGCTCGACCTTTCCAAACAAAGCTCAAATACAGTAAGTGGACCATCACACACACATAGTAGTAATGCATTGCACACGCACCCATGATACATCAGCTACACGAGGAGGATGCAAAGGGTACACACAAAGTGCTGGAGCAGATGCAAGCAGGCACATAGCAGCTATACACGGCTGCAGGGCAGCTACCATATGCACATTCACAGGCCTGCCCCACACAATGTGAAATTAAACAGTCACACAAAAACCACACACAAGGATCAAGGTCCAGCCGTGATATAAGCTACAGATGTAGAATGGGGGTGTCGCCGCTGCTGCGATGGCACAGATCACTCAGTAGTCACAAACTGGCAGCAGCACACACTTACAGATGAACACATGAGGTCACCACTGAATTCAGCCCAGAGGAACAGAGCAGCCAGACACACACAAACTAATGTAGCCAGCGGTCACCATGCTCAAGCAATCACAGAGCAGTAGCATAAGGGGCAGTGACCCTGGTGATCAGCAACACGCCTGTGTTACAGCGAGTCCTGCAGGTCAAAAATAACAGAAGCACACGCAACAATTCTACATAGGCAGCCATACACAGGCAACCATCAACATGTCACACGTGGGAGACCAAATACCCGCCCTTAGCACGGCAGTAAGCCAATCACAAAGCATCTACAAAAAGACAGCCAATGATCCAAAGTTAACAGAGGCTACACATGGAAAGGGACAGAGCAGTAGAATACACGTTTCCAAAGAGAGACAGACTGAAAGAAAAGACATAGACCACATCAGATGGTAAGCAGTTACTTCCAGGATAGGGGTATGGTGCTTGAAAAGCACGGTAACTGTGCCACTGTCAGCCTCTTGACTTAATTCTGGAAGAAAACTGTGTTTAGTTAATACATTTTCATAAGTACGGAAAGCGTACCTATTGAGGGCATCGTGAACTATACTGGAAGGAGCTCTCCATCGCCAAGGTACATTTTAGGGTTTGATCGATAACCGATAATTGATCTTAACTCCAAATTCAATCAAAGAGCAACAAACCTCACAGAGATCAAAATAATGCACACCCGAAGAAAGGAAACCCGTCAGCATTCATAAACGCCATGCGCGGCCACCAGGTACCAAAAATGAAATAGGATGGCTAGAAGGAGAAGAGGCAGAACAAATACTCTGCAACAGAAGGCTACATGTGCCTTATGCTCCAGGCCATGTTCCCGCCCGACTCAACGGTCTCAATCAAACCCCAAAGGTAAACTAGCAGTGATCCCAAAGATGTGTGCACGGTTCCTCCCTCTGTCCTGGCCCGCATGGTAATCACCCAAACACTTACCTATTTAACTGGGTTACCGGTTGAGGTAGCGTACAGTGTATTTACTGGCAGCAAGGCTATACTGGGTTGCCCATGGTGCCCTTAGAAAATGCTGTGTTTGTGGAACTAGATGTCTTGGTTGAAGTAAGCCTGCGTCTTTAGTCTGAAAGCTCGCCTCAGGAAGCATAAGCAGAACAGTCCAAGCCAAAAATCCATAAACGGATGCATTCAAAATGGGGCTGTATGGGTTACGGTTTGCAGACATTTTACTGTTAGGGTGAGAGCTGTGACCAATGACCAATGAGCACTACACTACAGGGTGCATTACTTGCTCAGAGGGGTTGCATGCCGAAATCATCACAGACAGGTTTCAAATATAAAATTCAGTGGTAACTCTCTGATGCTCCCACAATGCTCTTTCATTTCATGCAAATTACCAGAAAAACAAACGCCTGCCATTTGTCCCCACACGCTTTCACATAGATGATTTATGTAGATAATGAGAGTGGTTTAACTCACTTACTGAACTTTTAATATACTGAGTGCGCGAGTGATTTACTAACAAAACAAACTCCAGGGAAATGAGTGGACAGCGTGCAGGCTGGATGCAAACATTACCACCTGAGTCCATGCTGAGTGACCTAATGAGATCTCCTATCTGTTAAAGGTGCACTTTTTTCTTTCCCCACGGGATAGCTTTTACCATATTTTCCCACCAGCTTTGTGTGTAAGGTTTCACGCCACTGCAATCTATGTATTGACCTGCATGGGTAAAATGCAGTAAAAGGTGAGCGATTCAAGCGACATCACCTGCAGAATATAGTTCAATCTAGTCAGCACTCTCTGCACAGGGATAGAAGATCTGGGTCTCACAAGGTCCCACTGCGGAAAGGCTCCCTTGGACGACCTCCCCAAGATGCATTTCGCCTCATTAAATGCATCAAGGCCCACTGCAGCTCTAGAGTCTTCAGGCTCCTACCGTTAGATCTACATGTGCCCAACCAGCCCTACAGGTAAGGGGTGTATCGGCCTCTTTTACTCCCTAAAAATAGGCAAATGCTTCCATTAAAAAATGGGGAGTAAGAATACTCCCAGCAAAAATGGGAAAACAAAGACATAGAAGCATGTCCCTCTGCTTTCAGCCACACAGCCCTATGGCCATGTTAGGACCAGAAGTAAAGTAGTGCCAGAATAGGAAGCTCTACTATTATCACCCAATACTTTGGATCAATACGCTTCCCATGTACTTAGCTTACCCAGCACATCCCTTCTTTACCCAAGTTTATCAACTTCCTCCTCTCTTTGGCAGCCTCTAGTTGAGACTCCACACCTTCACCCTGAACTAGAAGGCTGACTGCCCTGTAATGGAGCGCCCTTTCGCAGGGTAGTCTCGACTGTCCAAGTAGGCTGCAACTCGAAAGGTTGTGAAGTGCTCTTAACTGCTCCCCAACTCTGCTTCCCTACTCCTTGATGATGCACTTTGCAGGTGGGGTACACTCTTCAACATTTAGATGTCAACTACCATTTCCCCATCCCAACACTCCCAGACCACTCTCCATGCTCATCTAACCCTTATGACATTAAACCAACCTTCTGTAGCCGCTTATCCCCAGACAGTGCACCTAGCGATGGTTCCAGATTAACTAGAGGTGGCTGATCAGACACTCTCAGGATACAAAACTAAGACATTGTTCAATCTTGCAGAAATGATGCACCAAATGATGGCACAACAATAAAAACAAATGAAAATACAATAAAGAGCCAATCGGAATGTTTAGAGTGCAGTCGGTAACTACTGGTATTGACTGCATTCTGAAATATTCTGTCTTCAGAAGCAGACCGGGGAAGCATAATGCAATTTTCAGTCAAGATTTGTTTTCAACAAGACACTCTTCGAGAGGAAATTGTCTTGCTGTTATATGCTATTTAACACACAAAAGAGAAAGCTAAAACATTGGAAAATGCTTTCAGTTTCTTATACAAAACAACATTTACTTTTATATGACACTTAATACATGTTCACGTTAAATCTGCTCCAGTTCAACTAAGTTGCAATTTAAATGCTTAACTTAGGAATACAACCATAATTCACAACAATATTACAAAATAACCACATTTAACTTACTAACTCCATCTATTTACTTTACTCACTATTAAAGTAACATTATTTGTTTCACCACCAAAATGCCAAAATATTTACTGCTACTTCCACCATGTGCTAATTGCCTTAAAGATCTTGGGAAGGGTTATTAATGTGTGGGATAATGACCCTTCCCCGATTTATGGCCCTCTCTGAATATAACCCTGCTAATAAATGGATTACTGTACAGAAACCTTGTTCCCGTAACTTCCAGTGCTGCAACTTCTATTGCAAAAAGAGTTGATTGGGCTTGTTTTTATGTTTTTGAACCAGTTTTCTATATTTTCATTCTGTCTGCTGCAAACAAGTAAACAGAGCCAGAGCGGGTGGTTCCAGCATCCCATATTTTGCACCCACACACTGGAATGCCCTACCTCCCACAATCCGAGTTGAGGCCTCCCTCATCGCTTTCCGTAAAGCTATGAAAACCATCCTCTTCACATAAGGTCCATCGTATCAGCATGAATACTATACATATGACCCATTGCATAAGCTGTAATGTAATGACCAACTGCATAAGCTGTAATTATAGAATTATGTCTGTAGTATTTATAATGTACCAAGGACTGCTACCATTCCTGTACCTCTGTAACTAAGCTCTTACAAGTAACAGCGCCTCAATGCCCCTGGGCTGTCTGCACGCTATATAAATATAAATACATGAATAAATAAACATTTTCTTTGTTGCCCTCTAGGGATTGGTCCATGCTCTAGGTAAGGGTCATATCTGAGACTATCTTGAGAGTCAAGACATACGAGATACTCAGATAGGCTTCAGGACCGAGAGATACCAAACGTTTACCTTGGTATATGTTCAGGATGATCTAAGATGGAAACTGGATTCTGGCGTCCCTTTTGATGCCATCAACCATGGCTCCCTCTTTCCCAGACTAGTTCGCGTAGGGGAAATTGTGAACTGCGGGTTGATTTGCGCGAACATGCGAAAACTCAGCAACCTTAGATGCTGCTGAAAAACAATAGCCCTGTCGCACTTGCAGGGGAGATAGAGGTAAAGCAACACACATCTAATACGTGCTCCACATGGTATTATTGTGTATTTTCATTTTTTTCATGCACGATGGATGTGAAATATGTTTTATCTAACGGTGTGTAACACTGACATGTTATGTATAGCCCTGGTTTGATAAAGACATTTAAGCTTTGCCGAAACACGTGTCACCCACAGAGGGCATGAGGAACTGTATGTGATAACAAACAGCAGTTCTTGAATCACTAAATACAAGTGTGGCGCATCTGTTTGCAGGAGGGTGTGTGTCGTATTACTCTAGTTCATGTAGGGATTTCTTGTCTAGCACTGAGTTTATTCCACTCCTCCTGCCATGATCCAATTCAGGCAGTGCACTTGTCATGATATCCTAATTTCTCGTAGAGCCCTGCATCGTCCTCTCCATCACCCATCGTGCTTAATCTCGCCGTTTGCCCAGTCCTTGTTCCTTCCTTTGACTTTACTTTTTTAGACATACACTGACAAGATTCTGCTCTGTTGGACCAGAAAGTGCAAGGTCAAAAACACCTTGTGTCAGGACAGTCTTATCAGTTTGTAACTGTATGACCACTAAATGGTTAATTTTGAATGCTCCAAAAACCGAGATCTTGGGTGCTTGCAGAGCCACTTATCTATAGACAGTGGATGTGGGCGTGTGTTCCATGACTGGCTAAACTAGTGGGAAATGGTGGAGTTCTCTTGGCGGAGGCTCTTTGTGTCCTGAGATCTAAGCAGCTTCTAGAGCCTGCATTTTAAATGAAGAAACTATGTGAAATGTTCCCAATCTATTTCCTCTTCTGAGAATGAAGCACTGGCACTTGTGACTCTGATGGCAATGGTAGATTACAGGAAAAGCCCAAGTATTGGTCTTACTCATTACCTGATTAGCAGGATAACAGCGGGTCCACAGTGCAATGGCTTGTCTGGTCTCTGGCACCTAATTTCAATCATGCGTTATATCTGTTTCATGAGCTCTTCATCAATTGGCCATTGATGGTCTTATTTCTTTCTTTAAGGCTCACTGTTTTAGTCAATTTCCCTCTTGATGGCACCGGAAAAGCTTTTTTTTTCAGTTCTAGATTGAATTTCAATTGTCTTTCTCATTATTTTTGATAGATTCATTAGTACTCTAACTGAATCAAAATTAAAAAAAAGTCAGATGGGAAGAGGCGTTTTTTGTGTCATTGTTGTGCTTCTCTGAAGCTCGTTACTTCTTCCAATTCCAACTTCAAGGCCACCTGTGTATTTTCTAACATGTCTCTACTTAAAGCTCTTTGTATTAAACGGCTCATTTAATAACATTAATAGAAAAAAAAAATTGCCATAACATGTCAGTGACAACATAAATATTCATACTAAAGGCTCTTCCAGGCAGTTTCCCTCTCTCGCTCTCACAGCAAACATCGGTCATGTTGTGTAATCATGAGTTGCTATTTTGTGGTCAATTACTAGCATTATTGAATTTACTTTTGTATAATGAGAGGGCTTTCCAGATTGGTTAATTGTAGGGCCTGCCCCACCCTCATGCACCCAGGACAGCATGGCGCATGGGACCACCGAGTCGTAAGGCAAATCTTTATCAATGTCAAGCATGATGGTGCGTGACAAGCAGCTGCATAGCAGGAGTCGAGCATAGGGCTGAGCACTCTCACCTCTGCCTGCCGCCTCCTGCCCCAATTGTGGCTACAATATTATGCATGCTCGCACCCCCTTTAGGAGCAGGTCTGCCCAATCGTGTCACGCCACACGAGTGTGAGCCACGACACGAGCAGTCGCTACCAACATCTCTCCCTCAAAACACATATGTATTTATTCACATATACAGCTCGAACTATGCACTTTTGATCACAAAAGAACATACAATAGATAAGAAATCAGATTTTATGGGAAGCAGCGAGCCTCTTACAATGGGGTCAGTTTGGTGGACATTCTGACCAGGTTGTGGAGGAGAGTAGATAGAACAGTCATTGGGGACAATACATAAGTGGACATACGTAGATTTAGGGCAATGAACATTGGACATTTTTAAGTGCAGGTAGGCAGTACTGCCAGCTGTGCTCGGGATGCGAACATGATTGGTGAAGTGCCAGAGGGGAGGCAGAGGAAGTGAGGGACAGAGACAGATTGGAGGCAGGGGAAAATGTTTTCCTGCTGACGAAGAGTTCACAACAAAGTCATGGCCCTTTCCTGGCTACCGCCTCTCGCATTGGAACCTTCACCCTGGACCTTCTTCTGTCCCCGCATTATCCACGGGGATAATGATCACTGAGGGCTGTGTGGAAAAGTTAATGTTCTCAATGCATCTGAAGACTCTCTTTGAAGGCTTCTTAAGCATTTCTACTGAGCCGACTCCTTACTGATAACTTGTCTCACCACAGGGACTTCCTGGCAGGAACGTCTCTCCTAAACAGTGCTTCCTCTCCTATACAAGGCCATCTTGTCCCATGCAAAGCCACCTTCTGCAGGTTTCATACCTTCTGTGTCCACACCGCACGAGCTGAACCTGGAAAAGGTCTCCTCGTTTCTTCTGTTGTACTGCCTTGATCCAGTCTCCTTCTCTTACGTCAGAAGTGGGGTGCAGGTTCCGCACACCATATTGTTCCTTTCTGGTTTACTGTTTGCCCACTCCCTATTATGTCATGGAGAGATGCCCTGGGATCACCCATGATAGCTGGAGGCCACAGAGGGATGAGGATCGAGTAGGCTCAATGGTACTGCTTCAGTTGAAAGGGTGGCACTCCCGTGATGGTGTTGGGGGGAAAGCTTGGGTGCTTTGATTGCCTCTGGTATGCCGTCATGTGGATATGTGCACACAGATATGCCTAGTTGCACGCTGCCCTTTATAAAGTTGTTTGCCCTTTCCACTTAATTATATGCGGTTGTAAAGAATTGGCTTGCAGTGGGAGATGTTCCTTGTGAGCAAGTCGTGCATTGCACTTGAAATCAATTAAACACCATTGTCGGTAACAGACTTGGGCAGCCCTTCTCTGGTGAAAATACACATATCACAGTGCATGTGGTGATGTTCGCTATGAAGTGAGCCTCAGTCTATTTAGATAAATAGTCTACCGGCACGCCACTGCACTGGTGCTCTGAGTAAAGAAGACTTAGAGGACTGATGCAATAAAAGTCCCACCTTCTTCCAGGGTTAATTTGGTGTCTCAATGTTGTGAAGTGGCGTTTGTCTCATTTTTAGCCCTTTGTTGCCGTTCATTCATGCAGGTCAATGGTCAACTATACATGTTATGTCAGAGGAGCGCATGCCATGATGCCATCAGTTGGTACCACAGAAGTGAAAATGCCTACGGGCATGCACATCTTGCTTCATTACAGTCCTTACTGTCAAATGTCATTCAAAACACATTACTGAAAGGTTACTTTGTGCCCCAAAAGGGTGCTCTAATTCTGTCGAGAAGCTGCATTCTCGTGTTCCTGTAGAGCACTGGAACTCCACCCACCAGTTAGTGAAGCATGTGGGCACATCATCTTAATGTCGATGGGCGAAACAATCACCTGCCATCACCCACTGCAGCTCTTTACTTCCTCATGTGTTTCAGAACCACCCCCACCATACTATTCCCAAGAACCACAATCACTGAAAGTACCACACTTGCACTTCTATAGCAGTCTCTGCAGTGAGGTCAAGGGCTATAGGAACATTGAGTGTATCAAGGTTAATGGCAGTGTGAGCAGCCTAACTGCTGTGATGGGTGTCATGCTACAGGACTTACAAGCCAGCAAATTTCAAGAGAAACAAACACATACACTGAATGCACATAAGAACACAAAAGGCAATTTAGTTTATATCATGGGATAAGAAACAAAGGTCAGTTGCCATCAGCGTATAACCACATAACTGGCAAATACGACCAAGACCGCCGTACGGTACGTTTGCACGGTATGTGAAAAGATGAAATAGAGCATAAAGCAACTATAAAGAAGACAACCACAAAGGACTGGGACACACAAAACTCGGGAATGCTTACCTTCCCTGACATGTAGAGTAGTTCCTTACACAGCCATACAGAGGAGCTATTAACAAAAGGCTGGGGATGGAGAGTGTTCTGAAATAGCACTTCATGCATATTCCTACAGCTTCTAAGCACTGAAATTAAAGTTTATATTATCATCACATTTTAATGGTACTTCATTTATCAATTTGGGAAGGGGTGAAAGGCCAAGTTGGCCCTTTGTCTAGATTTCAATTTAGGATTACAGGCTGCCCTCATGCCTGAGACAATTTCTGAGGTATCTTTCTAGACAATGCAGAAACAGAGACTGCGCAGCTAGACCAGCACAGGGAACAGAGGCAGAATAATAAGGTGCCTCTCAGGGCTACCTTTGGCTGTCCCCATGTTTTGAACTATGACACTCATGATCCTTCGGACTGATGATAGTGTGTAAGTGCCACCAAAATTAATCCAGTTACAAAAAATAATGGAGTTCACCAATGCAGGGAAAAAACGGCTCTATTTACTTTATTTTGCAAAAGTAACGACCAGGAGAAAAACCAAAGAACTCTCTCAGCCCGCCCACAACACCGGGACAAGGAATATAAGGCAGAAAACAAACCACTAAATTTACATATTTACAACAAAACATTTTATAAAATTCTAACAGAGTAATTAATTGGCTACTTGAATCAAGATCCTATAGAACCCTACACATTGGAATCTACCATTGGCTAATCCACTATTCTCTGAATCACCCAAATTCAACCCATCAACTATAACGTCATCACCACCAGCATCATTAACTTGCTGCTTGATTGGCTGGCAGGTTTCATGCTGACAGTGATCAAAAGTCTTTGGGCCTCATTACGACCCAGGCGGTAAGGGGTTAACGGCAGCGTTAACAGCGCCGACCCTTACCGCCTGAGTACGAGGTCCCTTAGCGCCATGGCGCTTTTAACACCTGCTTCTAGCAGGTGTTAAAATCCATGGCGCTAAGGGACCATGGAGTTAATTACGCCACCGTAATTTACGGTGGCGTAATTAACGCCTTCCCCACTCCCATTATACCCTATGGGGCAAAAATGGGAATGGGGAAGGGTAAATGGGGATTGGGGACTTACCGCCCCGCCAAGGTCGGAATGGGGCGGTAAGTCCGCCAACCACCATGGCGTAAACGTAGTTTACGCCATGGTGGTAAAGTCACGGCCCAGGCGGTAACTTACCGCCTGGGTCGTAATGAGGCCCTTTATGCCATTGGTTGGCACTTCTTAAGGTGGCCTTTGGTTGTTGCATCCCTCCGAGAAAACCCAATTGGCAGCTAATTTGAACAGAGAGATCGAAACTTGGCTTCAAGAAAAAACAGATACTCGTATCTCACCTCCCATGCTTGGGCTCCAATGATCCCAGTATGTTCCCTAACCTTCATTAGTACCAGGCAGTCCTATCCATGGGATTACATTGAAAGATGATTGGTTCATTTCTGAGCCCTACCTCAGTGTAATCCCGTGGACGCACCAACATCGTTCGCATGCTGGGTACACTGTTTTCAAGGCAACCTTGGAAAGGGAGTAGCCCCTTCTCCCTTTTCCAAGGTGGCCTTTTTTATTTTTATTTTTGTCCTATTCATTAGCATGGAGCAACTTCGCCCAAAATGGCACCCTGTTGCTCTGTACTAATGAAGCAGAATGTGCAGTCTAGTGTTCCTAGAACCAGCGCGTACTGCAATGAAACCTTTTCAAACAGCAAAGACATGCCGCTTGAAAAGGTTTCATAAGCCATTAGTGTCCCAGAGCTGCAAACTCGGGAAAACCAGTATCCGAGCCTGTAGACCCCGGAATACTAATGGCAATAACCGCCTTATGGTAGTGCCCCCGAGGCCACTGTGTCACTTGAGGACCAGGCATTAGCTTAGGTGGTAATGGCCCGCTGACTCAGCGGTTATTGCCACAATAGATCATTCTGCAACTCTCGTCTTGATACCTGCTACCAACGCAGGTACAGAGTCTACTAACAAAGTCATGGGATGAATATCTGTTTAAGAAAAAACTTGACGGCCCTGTGTGCAGAAAATAATTTCTCATTTTATTGGTCTCACCAATACATTCTATCAAGGGTGTGATGGCACTAACTTGTCATTGGGGGCACTGTGTATGCAACTTAGCTTAGTTTGTTTGGCAATGTTTCTACATGGATCATCGTGCAACTGGTGATCAAAGTTCTGTGTTTTCATCTTGCTATTATCTGGGACGTAAATAATTGTTACACATCTAGTTTTGAGTCCTGGAAACAGCCAATTCTCACAGCTTCAGCTAACACCATCCTATCCTCCCTTCTTTCCTTTCCTTGCCTGTCTGGTGTTTACCAAGCAGAAGTGGAAAGGAAAACTTATAATAAACTAATACATTTTGCAGCTTCGAATGAGGGCCTTGTCTCAAAATGGCGATACTCTTGCTCAATGTAACCAAAAAGCTCAACAAAACTAATGTTCTAATATGTACCCTATTCAGCTATACATGCATGTGTATTCAGCAACCTAAGGTTCACTGAAGTGCATTAAAACTAGTTCCCTAAAGTGTGGCAAAACGAACTCTGTTTTACTTCTGTCCATAATCTCCAAAACAAAATGGCCGCTATTCAACCAACAAAAGGCATAAAAACATTTATTGAAAGAGTTTTCTGATTTTATATTTCCGCTCTTGCTTGGGAGGTCTGGGAGGCGGTGTGTGACATTGCATCTGCCCTACCTGCACCATCACAGTAGTTTTAGACAAAAACATCTGTCGAGCCAAACGTTGCAGTCCCCTGATTTAGAACCTTGTAAATCTGTAAGTCACTGGCCGATAGAGGGTAATTGTATGGGTTTGTCCCAAGTCACCAGAAGGCAGTACATGATTTTACAGACTGCGCTGCTACAATCATGCATGATAGATTGCCGCTATTCACAGCTAGCAAGAGAGGAGAAAGCAAAACAAACAGGAGCACTCCAGAACACCTCGAGCAAGCAGCAGGAATCATGCCCACCAACAGCTTCAAAGCACAAAGCAACCACAGTCTCAAAGCTGTACTGTAAGAAAAAAAAATAACTTCAATAAAGAACTCGGCGAACACCAAAACTGAAGAGAAATGTGCCAATCTCTGGAGGAAGCACCTATAGAGAAACAGTCACAGAGCAGTCACAACACAGTCATAAAATCAGACTTTAGCCTCACATCCAGGCAGGTGCTGAACTACCGCCCAGAACGAACACAGGCCATCACAGTAAGCAGAAGACAACCAACATTACAAAACAAGACGGGCAACCTACACATCTCCAGATGCGTTGGCCTGCAACTCTCATCAGACCTAGCCAGTATATTTAATAGTGAGGTATCATGGGAGTCGTCGTCGCACACGTCTAGAGAGCCACAGGTTGCCTACCCCTGAGGGGGCTACCTGTGAACATTCCAGAGGACGAAACAGTCAAGTTACACAGACAATACTCCACCACTCAACACCACACAAGTCTGTAACAGAATAAAATTCACAAAGTGAGTACATGCCGAGACACGCTACAAGGTGCAGGCACCGTGCACTGGATACGTGGAGCTTCACAGACAAGTGCCTTCAAACTAATTAAAGCTAATGATGCCACTAACCATAGTCAGTAGAACCCTCCCTAGACACCAGGAACCTCTGGGGAATCGGCAGGTGCAAGTTGGGGCATGTTAAAGGCAGCTGGGGCTGTGCTGTTATTGTACATTTTTTTACCCAGCTCTAAGTAGTCATATGGGACAAGTTAGAGTAAGTGCAATGCCCGAGGGTGTGGAAACCTCTTTACTCCAATTAAGTAATGAATATTGATTTACACTCATTACAATGTAAACGGCTCCATTACCCAGAAGGCCAAGGGAAATAGGCGCCTCACGGAGAACAGTGACATCAGCGGTATTCTCACAAGTGTTCTGCACGCTGAAGATATGTGGCTTTCACACCCCCTCCACCCCAATGTGTCATATGGATTTATTTATCATAATGAGAAAACGGGCCACGAAAACGGCTCGATTTTCGTAAATTAGAGCACCCATGGCCGTGCAGTCAAATCCCACTGATGTGTCACTGTTTTATGTATTTTTTTAATGTTAATGACTTGAATTGCAAAGAAGCATGCAAAGCAGTGCCACGTGGAAGAATGAGAGGCAAGCTCAGCTCTGTTGTGGATTCCAGGGGGCGTGCACTGTACTGCCAGCTACCTAGGTGGCAAACGATGGTGGCTAGTCGGAAGAGTGGCATCTAAGGACATGTACAGTTGAATCTAAAATCCAGTACTGGAGCAGAAAAAAATAAAATTAAAATAATCACATGAAAATGTGCTGCCTCTCACCTTGACTATCCTCATCATAACCTTCTAAATGAGCACTTGTTCAAATTCTGCAAGAACCCTTAACCTTCCACTGAGCCAAGGCCGATGAACGTTCTACTTCGGCAAATTGAGCTACTGACGAACGCCCCCTGGGTAGACTACACTGCACCTTCCAACCCATGGAAGGTGTCTATGTTGATCCACTTTACCATCCATAGCTTCACCAGTACTTTGGCTTCAGATGCAAGAGAGGCTGAACAATGCTGTAAAGCATGGTCCTGGAGATGTTCAAATATGTCCACATTCCGGGCTTCCTTCCACAGACCAGCTCTACCATGTACCCATTATCAGTGCACACAAAGCCAATCAAACTGCAGGCTCGGAGCCTTCATATACCAAAGAGTATTCCTTCATTTAAGTAGTTGCAATAGTTAGTACATCAGACACGTTGGTATGGTATGGTGGTAATAATCAGAGCTTGTGTTTACTTGAAAAGACAGAACATTGGCTGCCTGTGAGACCTGCACATGCATCAAAAAGAGAACACAAACTATCAAACTGCTTGAATTAAGAAAGCACACAGTCATGTTTTACAATAAAATACACTGCAGCGTAATGTTGGCCTCGCTGCGCTTGGCTCTGTAAGAAACGAGGTTAAGGTCTGTTAGTCAGATAGCGTGAAGTGTGATGAATCCTGCAGAGTCCTCACAGAAACCCTACCTAAAGTCTCCTCCCAGATGACCAGGGGAAGGCAGCCTTTTCCTGATCCTACCCTGGGGGTAGTATTAGCCGGGGGGATCACCTGGAAGGAGAAGGGCCCCAAGAAAATAGGACTCCTCTGCTGAGTGAGACACAGTGTTCGTCTTCCTCAGAGTGATGCCAGAATATGTACTGGTTTGTTGTCAGTGAGATTTTCTGTTCTAAAGCTACCAAAGCTATTCATTTAGGGATTGCAAAACGTGTCCTAATCAATCATGTATCAGGCATAGAGCTCCCCCTCATAAAGTTGCCTACATCTATAATGGTCAAAACTCTTGTAGTCAACAAGAGGAAGTTAAATGTGGACAATTCCAACTTAAGGAGCCAATGCTCCTTTGATCCCAAAACAATTGACTCCTTTTACATTTCCTCCTGAAAACATGATTAATAGTGGAAGTGAAGTAAATCAATGCAAACATAATGTGCAGATAGGAAAGGCTAATTGTAACATTGGGGTCTTCAAGTCCCACAATGCTCAAAGTACTGGGACGAGGAAGAGGGATTTGGAAGCAACACACTGCAAGGTGCAGTCTAGTGATTTTAATGACCCACAGCTGAGAGCGATTAGTGAGTATTAAAGACCCCACACCCCCTTAGGTGCAGGCCATAGTAAGTCACACCAGGAGAAGCAGAAGGTGGACTAACAGTCGATACACCACGTGGCAATGGCAGCAGAAGTTGCAGGAAGGCAGAGACACCGGAGCCACCACTGTGTGTGAAGTGGATGCCGGCTTTGTGAGAGTATCTGCCCTTCGAGACCTTGTATTCAGAGGTTGTGCAGAGGGAAGCATTGTTTGGTAAAGCTTTCCCCCTAAGGACCTTGTATGCAGAGGTTGCGCATCGGGAAGCGTTGTTTCAGAAAGCTTTCCCACTAAGGACTTTGTAGGCAGAGATTACGCAGTGGGAAGTGTTTATTTGAAAAGCTTTCCCCCCAAGTAGCATGTGCTCTGGTGGCAAGCTAGTGCTGCAGAGCTTGTGGAGCGAGGAACGCTCCTCTCCCGACCGGCACTGGCCACGGGAACAGGAATGCAGTATCTTACCTTGAAACAGGAAGCGGAGGAAGCAGAAGATACGAAGGCACTGGAGCGAGCGGACTGTTCACTAGTTGTATGTGACCCGGTAATGCTCTGTAATCGCCTGCTAGCCGGCTATTGAATACTGAACTAATGTAAGGAAGCTGAAATGGCAGATGACGAATAATTTTGCATACCAATCTGATGCTTACCAGCTAAAGTGGTAGAATAAGAACATTGGGATCAATTCTAATTTTAAAGGTAACACAAACCACCATTGCCAAAGCGAAGAGAGGGCACTATTAAAAGACATTACCAACAACCCATATTGCCAAAACCTAAAGAGGGCAATTAAGAAAACAGGCCAATGGTGAACCCTATTGTCACAGAGAGGAAGAGAGAATAGTTTATAAAGACCCAAACCAGCATGGTCTAAGTCAAAGGGGAACAGGTGTGATAAAAAGACAGTATCAGCATTTCGTTGATAAAATGGTGGCCAGCATTCAGCAGGAGAGGAGCATAATCAGCCTTGCAGGTGGCAATCCCAAGGGTGGGACAAACAACATC
This sequence comes from Ambystoma mexicanum, assembly GCF_040938575.1. NCBI lineage: Eukaryota > Metazoa > Chordata > Amphibia > Caudata > Ambystomatidae > Ambystoma > Ambystoma mexicanum. The sequence continues at coordinate 605,743,040 of NC_090923.1, forward strand.
AATGTGTTTTATGTTTTCCCAGAAGAAGTAGCCCATAATGAAGTTGTTGATACTGATATTGTTGAAAACCAAAATACTTTGTTGTGGCAGAAGAGCAGTCCTCCTGATAAAGAGTATTCAGGAGAAGAGGAGCATAATCTGCATTACATGTGGCATAAACAAAACCAATGTGGTTCATGCCTTTTCTGAAGAAATGTCCATTACTGAAGTTAGTGAAAGTCATCAGAATACTTTACTAAGTTGCTTGAAGTGAACTTTACCACAGAAGTTCTTGCAGTAGAGTTAGAAGCTTTTAGTCCTGGCAGGCGAGTATACCAGGGCAAGGGACTTTGCAGTGGTAGACCAGGCAAGTGAATGGACCAGGTAAAAGATATTGAAATACTGTGCTGTGGTTAAAGACTGTGGAGAAGAAGTGGCAAGTTCAATACATGATTTTGTAAATCAATGCAGAATCATCCTGACAAACTATTTCTGTTGCTATCAAGGTACTGTGAACCTTTTTTTGGTTCTTAAGAGGTTGTGTTGAACTCATTGTTACAAGTGGAGAAACTAAGATTTGTTATTTTCTTTTGAAAGTGTTGGAAAGTCCCATTGAGAGACAGTTGGAGCAAGAAATACATCATTACCAGAATGTTGTTATAAAACTGAACTTTTCTATTTGAACTGTTACAAATTCCTGCTTTGAATCTGGGGAAATGGACATTACCCAGATGACAAGGAGAACAGTTACTAAGTTTGTGTTTGACATAATTGTGGTTTGGTTATATTTTGAATTTCTATATATTCCCTTCATATGTTTGTTGTATGTGTAAGTGTGAGGGATAGATTCCTTTAGTTATTTTAATAGGCAGGGAAATTCTCTTTAAGGTAGGGATCGTGAGGTGTTAATCCAACCTTTTAAAGTTAATAGAATGGAATCTTATGGATAACCTTTACAAAGTTGTCCTCCTTGCATTTCTGACCCCTCTCAGAAGGCAGATGCAGAAACGTCTGGTGTTAATGGATGCAGGTTGATCGTAACAGTTACCTGTGTGCTGATATGAAAATCTCTGTATCTTTGTGGTCGATACCGAGCAGGTTAGCTGTCAGCCCCCGGATTGTGGAGTGCTAAAATGAACATCATGGTTGTTGTTAGAAGATGGACAGGGTCTGAATCTTAATTACACTAGACCTAGAAGGTCATCTGAAGGAGTGTGCAAGGTGCAAAGATTCAACATTTTATTAGTGAGGATTCAGTTGAGAGAGAAGGGCAGTGAAAATGGTGGGTGTGAGGGTGTTGCCACTTCGTGGCTCTCGGTAATAGATTTCGCAGAGATTAAGATGTGCACCAGTGTTACGCAGCAGAGGTTCCATTCCATGAGTCAAATTGGTTTCCCACAGATGGTAGTGCCACGAGTTTCAAAAATTGCTTGTTTTAAATTTGCCCAAGTTCGGGGCACAGTTTTTAGGTGGTTGCTATTATATTTCATTTCTTTCCAAGTGGTTTCCTGAAAGTGAGGTGGTTCACTTTCAGACGGAGAGGTTTGGGTACGGTGTTCCACAGCTTCATGGCCAGAACTGAAAAGGAGGATCCTTCATGGTTTTTGAAATACAACTTTATTATGGTCTAAACGAAAAAGGAACTGGAAAGACAGTAACAAAAGAGGGCTCACCACTGAATGTAATTGTAGCAGTCTTTAAATTCGATTTGAAACTCGAGGGGTAAAATTATTGCAGTCCAAAACATCGAAATACGCAGGTCCAAAAAATGAAGGAATTCATTTTACTGCCACATCCATTCCGAAGCCCATTCATCTCCTTCAGCATTTCAAAGATTTAAGCACATGTTCTGCTCAGCTAGATAACAAAGTGGCAAGTGCGATGAATGATGCACAAGGTTTTGCAATTAACTCTTTTTTTTGTTCGGTAGCCAGTGGAGAATACGTAATGCTGGCGCAATAGGTTCAAATAGCTGCATTCTGAGAAGTAGTCTTGATGCTGCATTTTGAACTCTTTGAAATTTCCAGATTAAGTCATCTGGTTTTCTGAGATAGAGGCTATTTGCATAGTTGGGATAGTATTAGAGAAATTATGGCCCTGCCCTGTGGGCGAATATTACATAAAGTAAGATGCGGCATTGCATGTGCAGCTTGGGGATACAGCTTTGGACGAAGGTTTCGGCTGTTAGAGGTCATCCATGCATCCACCTGTGCAAAGCTGTTTTTTAATGTATAAGGTGGTTCACAAATTTGTAGATTATTTGTGTGTCATCCGCATAGTTTTTGATTGATTGATATTTTATTTCTATCGCGCTTGCACACAAGTGTTTCAGAGCGCGAGAAGGCAAGGGAGGAGAACAGGGGAGAACAAAACAGCTATCTTACTAGGCCCAGTGACATTGAGGACGCGCAAGTGAATGGGAGAGGGGAAAAGTGCATGGAAGGAGGGAAAAGTGGAAAGTGCGAAGCAGAGGAGAAACAGATAAATAACAACAAATAAATGATAAAGGCAACAAACAGTGGTAATGCTGCCAGCAATTTGCAAGTGCTAGCTTTAAGGCAGCAGACAGGGTAGGTCTGATAAGTGCAGGAAGAAAAAGGGGGGGCTGTATGGGTACAGATACAGGCCCGAGTGCAAGGGGTTGCCCGGAGGCAGTGCGGGAGGGTGGCAGGGTGAGCAGGTACCTGGGCCCGAAGGACAGAGGGTGGCCAGGTGCACAGTGCCAAGAGAGAACAGATCAGCAGGGGAGAGGGGGAGCGAAGGCAGAAGAAAAGAGGAAGGTCTTGAGGTGCTTCCGGAATAGGAGATGGTTCCCCTCAAGTTTTAGAGTGGCAGGGAGGCTGTTCCAGAGGGAGGCCCCAGCCGAACACAGATCTACCCCCAGCTCGTTTCTTTGAAAAACGACTGACCCTGAGGGAGTTGGAGGTAGAGGAGTGAAGAGCTCGAGAGGGGAGGTATTTGCGGAGGGATAGCTGAAGGTATTTTGGACCCAGGCCCTAGAAAGCCTTGTGGATAATGCAGAGGGTTTTGAATTTAATCCTTGCATCCACTGGGAGCCAGTGGTGACATTTCAGAGCTGGAGAGATACGATCCCAGGGCTTGAGGCCAAGGACAAGTCTTGCAGTCCTGTTCTGGATTAGTTGCAGAGTGTGGAGAGTAGAGGCAGGTAGATTTAGAAAGAGGCTGTTACAATAGTCCAAGCTAGAGAGAACCAGAGCTTGGGATACCATAAGCTTCTGGGGAAAGGAGAGGAAAGGCAGAGTACCTCTGAGGAGGTGCAGTCGGAAAGGTGACTTTTTAGAGACCTCAGAGATGTGGGCGGAGAAGGAAAGGGTGCAGACAAAGATGAGCCCGAGGTTCTTAGCCTCGCAGGTGGGGGTAGGAGGAGGGCCAAGGGAGGCCGGACAGAGAGTGAGGGGAAAGGATGGTGAAAGTGTGCCGATGAGGAGGATCTCCGTCTTGCTGGCATTCAGACAAAGGTCATTGGCGGAACACCAATCTTGAATGGTAGTTAGGCAATCGGAGATGAGAGAGGGAGAGGAGGTGACAGAGGGCAGCCTTAAAATGAGTTGAGTGTCGTCAGCGAGCACTGGAAATTTGAGCAGAAAGTGGCAATGCAGTGGGCGAGAGTTGCCAGTTATTGGTTGAAAAGCCAGGGCGAGAGGTTAGACCCCTGGGGAACACCACAGGTAGAGAGGAAGATAGATGAAAGGAAGGACACAAGTTGGACCTGGGAGGGTCGATCTGAGAGGAAAGAGGTCAGCCAGGCCAGAGCCTGATCAGTGACACTCAGGTTTTCATGGAGACGGTTGAGCAGGATGGTATGGTTGACCGTGTCGAAGGCAGAAGAGAGATCAAGGAGAATGAGGACAGAGGGAATGTTAGAGTCAAGGTTGTAGAGCAGATCTTCACAGATGTTCAGGAGAGCGGTTTCCGTGCTAGATGTAGCAGGGGATATCAGATTCATTGATAATGTCTAGTAGGGGTGTCACGTAGATGTTGAAAATTAGAGGCGAGTGTGTGGATCTGCAGGTAAGTGAGTGAGGCTGGCAATTGTTTGGGCCCAAGATAGTGGTTTCTGTTCTACCAGTGAGGAAGGAGGTGATTCAGCATAGAGCGGTTTCTTTAAAACCAACATCCTCCCGTCTTTTTAGAAGGATCTTCTTGTGACTGATGGTGTCATAAGCGCCTGAGATGTCTAGCAGGATGAGCGCACAAAGTTTCCATGTGTATCGTTTTTAAGTGTATCCCTGACAAAGATAGAGAACAGAGCTGATTCTGTATTGCTATACGGTGGACATATGTGCAGTGCTTCAACCGGGAGTTCAAGAAGTAATTTAAGAAAACATTTTCACTGTGCTAATCTTTCTTGGCTCCCCCTTTGGCACTCTATTTCACTCAGCCAATCAGGAATTAGGATTCTGAGCAAATTCTGTGCACTGTTATATGGTTAGCCACTTGGAATCCTTTTTCTAGACAGACTGAGCCAAGTGGCAGGCCCATGATGTCTGCACCCTACCTCTTCCCATTACTGTCCTCCACCCTCTATCCTGGCCCTACAGTTTCCCCCTTTTCTCCCATTTACCTTTCCTTTTCTGCTCTGCTGGGCGTAGGCCTGCAGCCTCAGTTCTGTCTGGGGCGGACTGTGGGCGGCTCAGCACCATCTATCCTGCTCACCATACCCTGGCCACTCTCTCTGTAACGCCCTGTCTGAGGCGTCCTAGGTCGCATCCTCCTACTTCCCTCAGCCAGCTCCTGGTACCTGAGCAATGCAGCATTGCAGGGAAATCAGAACTTCTCACAAGGGTTTGGGGGCTGTTATCCCACCACCACGAGTGCTAAAAGGCGTAGTGCTTGTTGTATGTGGCCAGCATGCCCCTCTGGCCCCCGTGAGACCCCCTGTCACAGAGCACACACACAGACGTGCTTGCAATCCGGGCTCCACGGTTGCTCTGCTGCTCACAGGGGTGGAACTTCCGGCCTTTATGTGCACCACAGCCCAACTTAACTGCCCTTACTTCACTCGTGCTGTTGAGTCGGGCTTTCCAGGCACCTAATGTCCGGGAATTACATTGCAGGGCACTAAGTCTTATTTAAATTGTTATGTACACGCAGTCGGACGGGTGGACCCCTCAAGTCTTTCTTGTAATAGATCATTAATACTACTGAGTATTCAAATATAAATTGGTATTTCAAGAATCGCACTATTACCCGTATTAAATATTAATGTTGTGCATTAAAAGTAAAATGTTCCAACTGAAGAACAAATAAACTTGAGCCACATTAGAATGAATAGGAAGCATAGTAAAGTCGTTTTAAAACCCATTTCCCGTAAAACAGAAATGGTGGAGAAATAGCATCACGAAAACTTGAAAGGAAAGTCAGACATTGAAAGAGCGCATAGGTCAAATAGATGACCAAATGCCTTTCTACTTCTACATTACAAGACATGTGGAGGAAATATCCATCATTATCCTAGAATAAGTGAAATAAGAAGCCACTGCATACACGAAGCACAGTTGGCAGCGGCCTACGTCATCAGACAGAAGCAAGCATTCCACTTTCCTTGTGACCCGCCTAGCAGGACACCATTCACACCTATGGTGCTGCCCCTTTAAGGGCGTATGCAGGCAGCAGAGTGACGTTGCACTCCGCCATGTGTAGTATAAATAAAGGGGGCATTCCTGGCTGCGATAGAGCGTCCGGGGAGCCCGAACCATACACACGTGTGTGTGTGTGACTGTGTGCAGGTGGGGGCTCACGGGAAGTGCTAGATGTGACTGGAGCACCACAACACCACCAATGGTTTACGAACACATGAAGAGCAATGGAGCTGCAACACCGAAAGGCTGCAACACCCGAGGTCCGAAACAACAGTGAAAAAACGGTGTGGCCGGTAGCAGTGTTGCTAGGTTTGGCCATTCAAAAACAATACGCGCTAGCGGAGAGTAGTCGCCCTACGACCCTTTTAGCTTCTCTCCTGACGAGCAAATCCGTAGGGGATCTGGCCCAGTATGCCCAAATTCTTTTTTAAATCCACTTCATAAAGTTAATGGCACTGGGGATATTGTTACTGACGTCCCGGCATCCCCGCCCTCTCTAGAGACTCTCAGACAGGCTCATTAACAATCAGGCCAGGGCAGACCAACACTATCAGGAGAGTTTTGACCTTCTAGGCAGTGGTCCGGGGAATCGAGCCCTCCCTCACGGAGTGTTACAACCATATAGAAAGAGTGAAGATTTACAAAGCTTTTTTTATAAACTGAGAGGTTGGCAACCCAATTCCAATGGGAAATTTACTTAAAGCATGTTATTTAGCCTTTTACTAAAAGAAGAGTTACAACTGTCCTCATCAGGTGTAAGGTTGTGGCAGGAGGAGACTGACACACAGTTGGCATTCTTTTGGCTATAGACTTTTATTGGTTAGAAAAATAAAGAGAAAACCCTAACTTTACCTATCTTCTAATACAGGTTTTCCCGGCTCAACCAAAAACACTCATGAGTCTGTCAGGATGTCCAGGAAAATTAAAAGTCCACCGCTGGTGTCCGAACCACATTTTCTTCCCTTATACGTATGACTAAAATAAAGGATTGGGGAGTCTTCTTAGTGCAGAAGAATGGCACCCTTCTTCTGGAGAGCGGGCTCTGGTTCCAGAAAAAACAAGTTACTGTTACCCAAGGAAATGACTCCCTTCCCCAGCTCACAATCCTTTGCCAAGGTGAAAACAAAGTTCTGAAACATCAGCATTCCTTACTGACCTTGATTACTGATTTTACTGTTCGATCCCTGGAGAGTGTCTCCCCTCTCCACTTAATTTAATCAAACATAAAAATCATTCACCTATGACCAACTGCATGGATCTAACACACAAAAGAAAAGACTTAGATAACATTCCTGGTAGTGATTTAAGAGATGTGCTGGCCACTTGTGACCTTCCTTCTGAATGTGATGCCTTTTTCAGGGAGGGGGCTTCAATAACCTGCACTTCTCCAGAGTCATCATTAATGTCTACCTAAATGGCACTGTCATGGTCCTTGACCCTCAGGCCAATCTCCTCCTCTTCGATAGGTGCTTCCCTCGCCTCATCAAGTTCCTTTCATCTCTGGCTGTCCCTTCCTCTCCTTCCTTGACTACCTTGCACTCTCTTCCCTCCTCCTCTGCCCCACCTCAGGCTCCCTCCCCACCTCCGCAGGGTGTACCTCGGATTTGTACCCCTCCGCACAAGGTCTTTAAGGCTGGCAACCTTCTTCATCTTGCCACTCTCAACTCACGCTCTGCTGTCAAACACTCCTCTGACATCTGTCACCTCCTTGAAGAACTTCACCTTAATGTCCTTGATCTTACTGAGACATGGTTCACGGCCAGCTCTGTCACAAGCTTTGACACTCTTCTCCCTGATGGCTACAAGATCCTCTCCGCACTCAGATCCACCCGACCTGGAAGGGGTGTAGCCTTGATCTTTCCCGAGTGGATTCCTGCCTCTTTCATCCCCACTCAGACGTAGTCCTATTTCGAACGACTTGTCTGCAGACTCTCTCTCTCTCTCTCTCTCTCTCCTAGCCACTCTCATACTGTTGCTTCTCTCTACCGGCCCCCTGGTCAAATCCCCTAATTTCTCTCTGAGTGGGCAAACCTCTCATCTTCCCTTCTGGCCTCAACCACTCAACTCCTACTCCTTGGTGATCTCAACATCCATCTAAATTCCCCCTGTTCCTCATCTGTGCTCTTTTGTGACCTCTGCGATTCCCACCCCCTCTCTATTCTCCCCTCTGGCTCCGACTCACTCTGCAGGACACACACTGGATGTCTTGATCTCATCTGGCCTAGCCCTCTCTATTTCTCTGACCACTCCTCTCTCCTGGAGCGATCACTTCCTCCTCTCCTCTCTCCCTCTATTCCCCCCAAGCCAAGCCAAGCCTGCCCCAAGATTGCCACCTACCTTCTCGGACATCCGGCCCATGAAGCACGTGTCAGTTGAGGCTTTCGCTGCCACCTACTCTCCCCCACTCTACCCCTGGCTGACTCACACCCTGACACAGCCCTGTTCCTGCTCTACTCTTCTATTTCTACTACTCTTGATACTCTTGACCCTGTCATGAGGATTCATTTGAAGTTCAAACCCAAGTGCAATTCCTGGTATGACTCCAACCTAGCTACACTTAGACGCAAGTGTAGGGTGGCTGAGAGGAAATGGAGGGCTTCTTGTTCATCCTCGACAAACTGGCTTGTCGCCTGCTCCAAAAGCAATACCGACTCTCTGTCCTCACCAAAAAGAGAGTCCACATTCAAGCCTGTGTCTCTGCCGCATCTAACAACTCAGCCAAACTCTTTCAAATCTGCAAGGAGCTGGCCAACTCTGCTACAATCTCTACCCCTCCTCTTGCTGCCCAGGCTCTTTGCAATGCCCTTGCGTCTCACTTTATCTATAAAATCCAGGACATCCTGTCCACCCTCTCCTCCCCTTCTCTTACTCGACGCCTGCGCTTGCTGACCCCCCTTCAGCCACCGCCCCACCCTCCTACTCATCCTTCCCTCTTTTCTGCCCTGAAGAGGTTGCTAGACAAGTCCGATCTATGAAAGCCTCATCAAAACAGGTTCATCCCTGTTCATCTAAAACCAATCAAAGACCACATTGATACCCTCGCTCCAGCCCTTGCCGATTTCTGCAACCTCTCCTTTCCCTCAGGATCCTTCCCCACCCCTCTGAAGCACTCCCTTGTGCATCCTCTTCTCAAGAAACCCACAGTTGACCCTTCTTGTCTGGTCAACTATCGTCCTTTTTCCAAACTCCTGGGAAAGCTGGCCATCTCTCAGCTTAACCTTCATTCTGATTCTGTTGCCTCTCTCAACGGCCACCAGTCCAGCTTCAGAGCTGCCAGAAGCACAGAAACTGCTCTCCTGAACATCCCTAAAGATCTGCTCTCCAACCTTGACTCTAACATTCCCTCTGTACTCATCCTACTCAATCTCTTCTCTGCCTTTGACACGGTCAACCATATCACCCTGCTGAACCATCCCCGTGATAACCTGGGTATCACCGATAAGGCTCTGGCCTGGCTGACCTCTTTCCACTCTAATCGACCCTCCCTGGTCCAACTTGGGTCCTTTGTATCATCTATCTCTCTCTCTACCTGTGGTGTTCCCCAGGGGGCTAACCTCTAGCCCTGGCTTTTCAACCAATACCTGGCAACTCTCGCCCGCTGCATTGCCATTTTCTGCTCAAATGTCCATTGCTATGCTGACGACACAACTTATTTTCTGGCCACCTCCTCTCCTTGTCTCATCTCTGATTGCCTAACTGCCAGTCAAGGTTGATGTGCCAACAACGTTCTTTGTCTAAATGCCAACAAGACTGAGATCCACCTCTTCGGTAGACCTTCGTCATCCTTTCCCTTCACTCTCTGGCCGGCCTCCTTTGGCCCTCCTCCTACTCCTACCTGCGAGGCTAAGAACCTCGGGGTCATCTTTGTCTGCACACTTTCCTTCTCCGCCCACATCTCTGACATCTCTAAAAAGTCAAACTTACTACTGTACCTCCTCAGAGGTACTCTGCCTTTCCTCTCATTCCCACAGAAGCTTACTGTCTCCCAAGCTCTGATTCTCTCTAGGTTGGACTACTGTAACAGCCTCTTTCTAAATCTACCTGCCTCGACTCTCCGCCCTTTACAACTAATCCAGAACAGGACTGCGAGACTTGTCCTTGGCCTCAAGCCCTGGGATCATATCTCTCCAGCTCTGAAATCCCTTCATTCGCTCCCAGTGGGTGCAAGGATTACATTTAAAACCCTCTGCATTGCCCACAAGGATTTCTGGGGCCAGGGGCCAAATATACCTTCTACTATCCCTCCGTAAATACCTCCCCTCTCAAGCTCTTCACTCCCCTACCTCTAACTCCCCCAGGGTCAGTCGTTTTTCAAAGAAACAAGCTGGGGGTAGATCTCCATCTTCGGCTGGGGCCTCCCTTGGAACAGTTTCCCTGCCACTCTGAAACTTGAGAATAACCATCTCCGGTTCCGGAAGAACCTCAAGACCTTTGTCTTTGCTTCTGCCTTTGCCCCGCTTCTCCCCTGCTGATCTGTTGCTCTCTCGGCACTGTGCACCTGGCCACCCTGTCCTCCGAGCCCAAGTACCTGCTCACCCTGCCACCCTCCTGCACTGCCTTCAGAACACCCTTGCACTGGGGTCTGTATCTGTCCCCATACAGTCCCCAATCACCTTTTTCTTCTGCACTTATCTGACATACCTTGTCTGCTAATTCCAGCACTTGCCAACTTCTGGCTGTACTTCTACTGCTTATTGCCTCTATTTAATTATTTATTTTATTAATTATTTTATTTATTATTACTCATCTAGTTTCTCCTCTGCACTTCCACTTCTCCCCCGTCCATGCACTTTTCCCCTTTTCCCTTTTCCATGCACTTGCACGTTCTCAATGTCACTGGGCCTAGTAAGATCGTTTTTGTTCTCCCTTTTCCCCCCTTGCCTCGTTGCGCTCTGAAACACTGGTCTACGAGCGCGATATAAATAAAACATCAATTCAATTCAATTTATTTCAATGAACAATTTGTGTACCACATATGCCTCATAAAGAACAAAAACTCCTAAGAGAGTCTCTAAAGCTTGGTACACTGGCTAGCTACTAGATTTAAAGAAAATAGACAAAGGACTCGAGAGAAGATGCCCTTCCACAAGATTGCCTGAATATGCCGACATGGCAAAGGCAGCCCAAACATAATATAAAAAAAATAATTTTTAAGGCAAAATCCAATTTCTTAGCAGGAATGTTTACACCAGCAGCTAATCACTCTCGAACGTTTCAGAGTGATAGCTAATTTAGTGTGTCCCAACAATATACTTCCTGCGAAGTAATTGTCGATTGACCAGGCTAATGCCTTTAATGCTTTCTTCATGGACAAGATCAAAATGATCCAGGAAAGTATTAAACTTCAAAGAGAATCAGAGGAAATGTTCTCCCCTAATTGTCCGGACATCAGGATTATGCCGAAGAGAGGAGGGAATCCCAATTACTCACTTTTTGTTTTTAAGCCAGCGTCAGAAGAGAATATCCTTACGCTCCGAACAGCTCTAAAACCTACCAATAACGCACATTTTCTCCTTCCTGCATGTGGAGCAAAGTGTATGGCCTCGGACCTAATCCCATTTGTAACTAATTTTATAAATGCGTCATTTAACTCGGGGAATGTTGTTGATGAAGCCAAACCTGGACCCAGACAACCTTCAGAACTACCGCCTTATTGAAGGTCTTCCCTGGCCTGGAAAAGTTTTAGAAAACATGGCCACCGTACAATTGCAAGACTATATCGAAAGAGAGGGATTTTTAGACCCCCTACAATCAGGGTTTTAGACTAAATTTAGTATCGAAACGGCACTGATCGCTGGGTGGGACGAGTTATTGAGAGCAGGAGATGATGGTAAACTATCCCTGCTCGTAATGCTCGACCTATCCGCAGCTTTTGCCACTATGGACCACAATGTTCTATTGGAGTGTCGGAAAACCACTGGAAATGTTTCAGAGAGTGCTCTTAAATGGTTTACTTCCTTCCTGAATGGGCACAGACAACAAGTGCAACTGGGGGTTTCTTGTCTGAAACTCTCCCACAAATCTGCAGCGTCCCACAAGGCTCTGCACTTTCACCACTCCTGTCTGTTCAATCTGTACCTCTCCCACCTGATGGACATTCTGAGAAAACATAACATCAGTTTTCAATCTTACGCTAATGATACTCATCTGTATATCAGGCTTCACGACGTAGAATATTCCCTTGTCAGGGTGGGTAAGTGTTTGGAATGAATAGGGGCATGGATGGTGTCTAATTGGCTGCAACTCAATCCAAGCAAGGCCGAGGTGAAACTTTGTGGAAAAAAACATCTACTGGATTTGAATAGCTGCCCCCCTATTCCTTCATTTTTGGGCTCTAAATTGAACTATGTGTCCAAAGTAAAAAACTTGGGAAGCGTTTGGCAAAGCGACATGGTTTGCGACGTGCAGCTTTCAGCAAAGGTCCAAGCAGTATTTCACAATCTATGCTGCTGTGACAAGCTTTTCCTCATGTGCCTGAAAAGGATTGTGCCACAGTGGTGAGCCCTAGTGAACTCCAAGATGGACTATAGTAATGGCTTACACGCTGGGGCTCCTGCTAAACAAATCCATCAGTTCCAAAAGGTCTTTGGGGTATCAAAATTTTCCCCAACCTCTGGCCTTCATCACTCCCTCTATTGGCTAGCAGTGGAGGATTGTATTAAGGTCTTATATTCAAGTGTCTAAATGGCCTGGCATCAGGATATTTGTGGGACAAGTTAATACAATATCAACCCACTTGGCCCTTAAGATCAGAAGAGAAGCACCTGCTTGTTATCCCTATGGCAAGATGAGTTTTTAGGGAAGACTGTAGATTTCTGGTTTTGGGGCCCAGATTGTGGAATAGTCCTACACTGGAATTTCGGAAAGCGGAATCTCAGTCTGCATTTCGAAAAGGGTTGAAAACTCACCTTTTTAAATAAAACTCTTAACCATTTTAGGTCACTGTTGATACATGATTGGTGATGATATTTTCACATGAAAATGTTATGTCAACTGCGCTGGGATTCGATTAGGTTTGTTGCGTGTGTGATATAAAACCCTCAATCAATCAATCAGGTGTTCTGCTTCTATTCCAGGTGGTATAACTCGCTTCACCCTGGATCTTGTTCAAACGTCCTTCTGTGTGGTGTCTATTGTGCAGCACAAGATGTAATGTCTTTTCACCACCAGGGGGTATGCACTTCTTCCCCTGGTTATTTTCAAGCTTCTCACAATGCCAGGGGAAAGGACTCCCTTACCCCTGGCTTTTCTCCAGCTTCTCGTAACACCAGAGGGAATGAATCCATTCCCCTGGTCTTTCTCGGCCTCTCTGCTCATTGTGAAGCAGGCCTGGTGCACTAGCCTGCCAGGTACTACTATTGTCCATGCAACTGCTGTATTTCTTCTTCTCTACTCGCGGGTCTCAGACCTGTACTTCAGGGACAACTATGTGTTCACTGTCTATTTCCCAGGCTTTCTTCTCAGCCCAATTCTCTAGGGTACTTCCATCATTCCTTATAGAGCCCCAGGCCCTTCTTCTGTCCCCACCAGTTAGCGCCCTGCCTTCAGGGAGCTTGCGTTCGTCTCTGCCCGGTCCCAGGCCTCAATCTCTTCTGACTTATGCTCTCCGCCTGGTCTGCTCCATCATCTCCACAGCTGCTGTTCCCTGCTGGTCTGGTTTTCCGACGTGGATAGTGTGGTCCCAGCTCTTCTGTCCGTACCGGCAACTTGCTTCAAGTCGGGGAAAGGGCTCTCCAAGGTCGGGCTGAACACCATCTTCAGTGGTCCTTCCCTTTTTATGGGCCTCATCACGAGTTGGGCGGTAGCCCTTCAATCTGGCGGTAACGGTATTACCGCCGCACTTAAGGGCTGGCTCTGTCACAAGTCTGGCTGCATTATCCCCAGCTCTGTGCTGGGGGTATGTACGCTGAAAAACTTCCCATTGTTGGTGCAATTACCACCGGCGGTATAAGCGCGCTGTAATTGCACTGAAAATTCCCTATTTGTTCTAACAGACCCAATGGGGACTTACAGTTAGTGCCCAACGCATAATCCGGTGGTAATACCACCGGACTGGTGAGCGCTAACGCTAATAAAGTTGACCGGTATTACAGCCCAGATACCACCCAACCCCTGATGAGGCCCAATGTTCCAGTTACAGATTGTCCATATTGACTAGAATGCTCTTTTTGGTTCCATAGAGAGTCTTCATTACTCTGCGCCTCTTCTTCATCTTGGTACTGATGTTATTATTCTCTACTTGGGTTCTTCTTCGTTCCAGTTTTCTTACATGACTCACATAGGTCCTTGTCTCAGTACTTTTTAAAGTGGGTGGATTATCTACTTTACTTAAGTACATGGAAGTATGGGGAATTATATTACCCTGCACTGGGTAAGAGGATGAGGGAGGTTGAGGTATGGCCTGGGTATACCGCGTTCTAGCCGAATAGTCATCCCATGTCCCATAGGGGAGATCCCTTTCCATGAGAGCCAATGACTGAGTACCACCCCCAGGGGGACTATTGGGTAGTGGCCTCACATCCCTGGCTTCATGGGGAGGGGGTCCGCTTAGAGGAGAAGCGACGACATCCACGGATTAGTCACACACGTTACTAATGAGAATGGTATTCAAACTGTGGGGTTGGTGGAAATAAACTGAAAGTGCCCTGCACCCACAATCATTAGGTTTTTCGTGTTGCGTGCGCGTGAAAGGAAACAGAGATATTCCCCAGCACTGTTGTAATCATGAGAGAAAAAGACTTTCACACAGTGACTGTGCCACAATTGTATAAAACCTTGTCTGGTTTTATTGATTAGTAATATTAAACTCCCTTAGAGGGGTCCTTTCTGAGACACGTGTTTTGGCACGCCCTGTACCTTCTTGAAATCAGGGCAGTAGGTGTTACAATATCACACATTACGTTATTTCCTTTGTTCGCGTTTGCTTGTTCTTAGGTCTTTTGTCGGCAAAAAATGCTGGGTTAAATCCCACCTGCAAAGTGTCAACTCCCGTCTATTCGCGTCGGCTCTCCAATTGGCTCTCCAAAAGTCTTTTTCTCTACTAATGAGAATGGGACTTCTCCCTTTAGTGACATAAAGACTAGCCCTCTCGGGGAAGGGCAGAAGGATGGCGTCTTTCTTTCAGAGGAAACTCTGGAATACCCAGTTACTCCTCCATAACCCCCGATGGATTTAGCCAGAAGGATACAAAATCTAGTAAACCAATGGCTAGGAAGTTCATACCCAAAATCCTAGAGGTACTGGTGCTGGAGCAATTTGCCATTGCTTTGCCCCCCTCTCCAGAGAGCAGTATTAAAACAACATCAACACTCCATGGAGAAGGCCATTCAGATCGCCTAAGCCCACCCCGCAGCTTTAAAGTTTTCCACCAAAATCACAGGTATCCTCTGAAGAGAGCCTAGAACCACTGTTAGGGATATTCATCCTTCCCCGATCAAGGGTCAAGAGATTCTACCTCCCCTTATACATAAAAAGAAAGAAGAGGTAGCCTGGTGACCAATAGCATCCCGCTACCTCCTCAAAACCCTGAGGATTAACCAAGGAACCTGCTAGACCCATCCCCATACCATTTCCACCCATTTCTCATGCAGGGATGAAAGGGCATTTTGCCTGCACGTGTCCCAAGAATCGACCTGAAGAGCCCATGGAAATAGGTTGGCTAGAGGTAAAGGAATGCAAAGGCTAGAAGGATACCATGGAGGAGGTCACAGAAGAAGCCCGAGAACAGGATCGGGTGAATAAAACTTGGGCTACTGCCCTAATTGATTGCAGCAGCAGACAGACTGCAATTAGTTTTTACCTGGGATATACTGACAAGCTCCACCGAACAACATGGTAAAGATAGCTTTATATACCCTAAGGTACCGCTTACCTTAGCGGTCAGGGGAGATCCAACTGCCCTGAGTGTAGCCATCGTTCCAGAGCTACATGGGGAAGTAATTATAGGGTCAGATTTCCCAACATTCCCTCCGAACTTCATTTAACAATTACTAGAATTGAGGTTGCTTTGACATTTAATGTAATTGTGCTCTAATTAGAATTGAGGGCATCGAATGAAATAGATGACTTTTTTTCCTCGCTTCGGCTTTTCAAGGGGTGCTATTTCTCCGTTTGTTCATTCATTCATTGAATTACTGACTCCAGTAGGAAACTACAATTCCTAGCGCAACATGCGGCTATTTTTTTACATTAGCAGGCGCGTTAGCGGCGGTACGTTCCAAGCCGGTTTGTGCCCGGCTTATAAGCCCTGAGTACTCACCGTATAGTTTCGATTGATTGATTGAACGCTCTGCATGGCAGTGCTTTGCGTGAATTGTATAACATTTTACTAGAGTTGAATAATTCATTGAATTACTGAGATATGAATCTACAATTCCCAGTGCAACGTGCGCCTATTTCTTTACGTTCCAGGTGTGGTGACTAGCGTCCTTGTTTCCATGTCCTCGCTCAATATTTCAGGTATGCCCAAGTACTTCTTGAATACTGGTGTGTTTAACCATGACACCATGGCAGTAGCTGTTGGAGCAGACCCTCTGGGTGCAATTAACAGAATGGTCTCAAGGTTAGAGCAGAACGCTGCTCCACATGTTCCTCCTCCCGCAGAGCCTAGCTCAGCAACAGGCATCTTTAGTCGCTACCTATCATTAGAATTTAACTCCACTGTTACTTCTAACCATGATATAGTTTCTCCTGCTTTGCATTTACCTGTCGTTCTTAATGCCACCATTTTTTGGGATGGATACGGCTGCTTATGTGGATAATGGTGAATCGAGTAAGATTAATAGTACGGTTAAAACAGATTGTATTTTTGTTGCTAATAACCGTGATCGTATAAGCTCAGAATGCTCCCCTTATTGTGCTTGAACAATCTGACATTATTGACAAGGCTGAGTTGCCAGTGTCAGGGTAAGGTAGAAATACTTTTGACAACACTGATTTAAATATTGCTGACAGGGGTGGCCAACAGCTTGATTCTGGATTCAGCATGTTACAATCTGGTAATGACACTGATAGCCCTACACTTTCCTCTCAGTGTAGTCTGGAACACCCTGTCGCTCCTATGA
Organism: Ambystoma mexicanum; assembly: GCF_040938575.1. Lineage (NCBI taxonomy): Eukaryota > Metazoa > Chordata > Amphibia > Caudata > Ambystomatidae > Ambystoma > Ambystoma mexicanum. The sequence goes on from NC_090923.1 coordinate 605,759,685, forward strand.
TAGATGATATTTTATTTGTATTGCACTCATACACAAGCACCCTCTTTATGCATCAGGACAAAGCAGGTACACACTCATTCTATGAACTGCGTATTACTAACCACATTGTCTTTAGTTAAACACGCGATGGATATTGCGTACTACATTTTTGCTCATGGCATCGATATTCTTGTCATTTCCGAGGCATGGCTTCACAGTGCTGCCGGTCCATCGCTTGCTCTGGCTGTTCCTTTGGGATTCAAGGTTATTGTAGCAGATACGAATGGTGTTAAAGGAGATGGGTCGTTGCCCTTATCTTTAGGTCCTGTAAATGTGTCGAAGAAGAAAGCGGACACAAAGGTGGCATGGTTTTGGTTATAGACTTTCATTTGTGTATACAAATAAGGTCCTCACTATCCCTATCTTTTAAGAGGGTATTACCTGCCTCAAAACAAATACTCAAGGGTCCATCAGAATGTCCGTCAAATGAATTGCCACCGTCCTGTGTCACAACCTACTTCTATCCCTCACACTACAACTAAAAGATAAAGTAACAAAACGTTCCTTCTTCAAGAGAATGGCTCCCTTCTCCTGCTTCTTGAATAGTGTACAAAAGAATGTTCTCTTACAACAAAAATGCCAAGGGGAATGACCCTCTTCCCCTGGCTTCTGGGTTTCCCCAACTGTTTATGCAATTTCACATCCAAAAGAATGGCTCCCTTTTCCTGGTGTAGTTCTAGACAGTTTTCAATAAGGCCAGGGGGAATAACTCCCTTCCCCTGGCATCTGAACACAACGAGAATGACTCCCTTCTCCTGGTGTAGATCTAGACAGTCTTCAATAAGGCCAGGGGTAATAACTCCCTTCCCCTGGCGTCTTGAACACAACTTCTGGTTTGGTAACAGGATAATAACTCCCTTCTCCTGGTATTGTTTGGTACAGTTCTTTCTGACTGCTTTCAGCTGGACTATACTTTGCCACTCTGGTTTGTTGTTAGCAAAGTCCTAAATCTTGTTGCGGTCCCAGACAAGGAGGATTGCTCTTATGCTTTCAGTATCTCCCTTTGGGTCCCAAGCCCTTCTCTGGTGGTCAGTGGTTTCTCTTTCCCACTGTGACAAAGAAGATTTCCTCCAATGCTCTAGGTATCTCCTTTCGGGTCCCAGACCCTTCTCTGATGGTAAGTGGTTTTCTCTTTCCCACTGCGTCGAGAAAGATTTCCCCTTATGCTATTGGTAGCTGCTTTTGGGTCCCAGACCCTTCTCTGGTGGTCAGTGGTTTTCTCTTTCCCACTGCGATGAGGAAGATTTCCTCTAATGCTCTTGGTATCTGCTTTTGGGTCCAAGACCCTAGTCTTGTTATACCAAGTAGCAGGCTACCCATTACCGAGGGCGCGTGAGAGAGAGAGAGAGAGAGAGAGAGAGAGAGAGAGAGAGAGAGAGATCTCCCATACCTCCCGTTATCTTGTATGAGATTGTGGTACATCACCAGGACTTCCTGGAAAATGTGGGTCTTCTCTCTGGCTCCTGTTATTTTGCGCTTGTTCTCCTGTCTGTTCTGCGGCTCCACACTCATGCTTGGTCTGTCTTGGTTTGCTCCTGCAGAACCTATACAGGACTCCCATGGCACTTCACTGGTGTCCTCTTCCTTCCGGTCATTCGGCAGGGCCTGGATCTCCTGCGCTGGTTCACCTCCACCTCTGCTACCAGACCCAGCAGGGTTTGAGATGGCCGCGCTTGACACGGCTGGGCTTTCTTCACTAGAAAATCTGTTTTTTCCATTTTATACATTGTATCCAGTTCTTTCCATGCAGATTTGAAAAGTCCTTCACCTCTGTTAGCAACCTAATCCTCATGCACCCTTGGGGCTACCCCGTACCAGTATTAACACAATGACCTTCATGTCTCCTGTGTTCTTCCTCATCACAGTACTTTTGGCTTTATCGTATAAGTAATAATAATACATAGGTTTGCCCTCAATATAGTGGTTCTGAACAGTGGGGATGGCTAGGGAATGTTGGGGCGTGATAACATTCTATGGCCTGTACCACATGTGATTGTCCTTTTCCTCAGAGTGGGAGTCCCTCCCCATGAGGTCTTCCTGCATTAAACCACCACTCGGGAGACCTTTAGGTAGGCGTCGCACCTCCCTAGCCTCATGCAGACCAGCTCCTCCCTGGGGAGAAGTGAGGACACCTTGTGAAATGTAAGTGTCCTCACTTGACATCCATGATATGATATGATTACTTATAATGCGCTTAATACCCAGAGGTTTCTAAGCGCGGACCCAGGGATCTAACCTGTGGTGCTCCATGTTGGTTTGGTGGTGTGCAGGTTCCTGTGTGATGCAATATCATTCAAGTTAAAATATTTATGGATCCAACCTCAACCGTCAACCTTCTGTACTGTACAGACCTTCTTCCATGCTGGATTTTCATGATCAACCTTTAAAGAGGTTGATACCACTGCTTAAGCACACCTCTAAATGTAGTGACTTTAATTATTGGTTGTCTGACAAAGCAGATACAACAGCACTATCAATTGAAATATCCCAGACGGATCTGGGGTTCACTTAACATGTCAGGGAATCTACCCATGTAAAAGAAAACACACTTGACTAGCTAGCTAGTCATAATACTGTTGTAGGGGTTGTGTTATGCCCATGGTCCGATCAAAGTCTTATCCATTTTGAGATTACCCAACCTAAATGGCTAAGGAAGAAGAAGCGACTAAAGATCACCATTATCTTCCGGAATTCTCGTGCACTTGCCGTCAAAGCCCTAACCCCACTCATTGCCTCCCTGCAACATAATTTAGATGCTTATGTTACCTCGCACAATCTGGCTCTGGCCTACCAAACTGCTATGTCTAAGGCTGTAGACCAAATTGCCCCATTAAAATCTCAGATCTAACCAGTGGAAAAATCCAATAAACCTTGGTATTCATCAGAGGTACAAGACCTGAAGCTGACCAAGCATAAAGCGCATCATGTCTTAGTCGACTCCAAAACCATCGGAAACAGGAAGGCATATGCTACTTAAGCAACAAAAATGTATAAGCACACAATTATTGAAGCTAAGAAAGCTGATTAAGACAAGCATATTTTCAACGCTCGATCTGACACCAGCAAACATTTCTAAAATCTTAAAGGAACTAGAAAATCCAATTCCTTTTGAAACGCAATTGACTAAAGACAGATCCTGGTGGGCATCTATCCAGGAAGCTACGGTTAACAAGATACAGACCATCAGAGAGAACATTAAGGAGAGACGCAAGTTGGTCGCAGATCAACCAATTATTGTTGGGTCCCTGGAAAGGGAGTAAGAGCACAGAGCATCTTTGGTTATGCCACCTGGTGGAATGCCAGAGTCCTTGGAGTTTAGGCCCATGACTGAAGCTGAGGTTTTGGATATTGTCGCACTGCTTAAACCTACCACCCCATAAGGCTTATTACTGCCCAGCTACCCTAGTCAAAGCATGTGCTCTGCTGTCAGTCCCTCTTATTCCGAAGTGTATTAATAGCTCTTTTTCAGAGAGACTTATGCCAGATCTTATTAAGCAAGCCTGGATTACTCCAATGCTTAAGAAGCCCATCTTAGATCCTAATATCACAGCTGATTATAGACCTATCACTAATGTACCCTTTCTACTGAACATCCTAAACAGAGTTGCGTATCTTCAAGTCCAAGAACATCTCAATATACACAACATCTTAGAAAACCGTCAGTCAGGTTTTAGGCAGGCACGTGTCACTGAGACCTCCGTGTTGGACCTGAAGGCTAATACCTTGAAAGCCATGGACAAGGGTGGCATTGTTCTACTGATGCTACTGGGTTTATCAGCAGCTTTTCCTCTAGTTGATCATTCTATCCTGGTCAACAGATTGTCTCATTCCACCAATTTTTCGCCTTGGTGGCTGAATGGGTCTGTCCGATCGCTCTGCCAGAGTGTTCAGTGGGGCTGAAGCAGTAGGTGCTGTCAATGTGCCTTGCGGGGTGCCTCAGGAGTAGTGCTTACCTCCTACCATATACAACATATTTACCAAGCCACTGTTTGAATTATTGGATGTCAAGGGCATAACTATGCAATGTACACTAACTGCCTTATACCCATCTCAGGGCATCATAAGATGGACTCTGAAGTCATCAATGAGGTATACTCCTTTATCCAACACTGGAAGGCTCACAATGGGCTGGCCATAAATGATGCTAAAACTGAATTTATGTTAGCTGGCACAGCCAATAAAATCAAAAGACTAGGCCCAGAGTATGAAAACTGTGTCAGTGTAGGCTGTATCATCGCCACCACAAATAAAGTAAAAACTTTGGGCCTCATTACACGGTAGGCGGTAAACTATGGCGCTATTAGCGCCATGGTTCATGCCGGTAATTTACCAGTACCACCTTGGAGGAAAGGGGAATTACCGCCCTATTCCAAGGTTGGCGGGGCGGTAATTCCCCCTTCCCCCATTGCCCTTCCCCATTCTTGCCCCATAGGGCATAATGGGAATGGGGAAGGCGCTAATTACGGTACCGCAAATTGCGGTACCGTAATTAGCACCCTGGTCCCTTTGCGGGTTGGATTTTTAACGCCTGCAGGCGTTAAAATCCCCAACCCGCAAAGGGACCTCGTAGTAAGGCGGTAAGGATTTACCGGTTCCGGTAAAATACCGGTACCGGTAAACCCTTACCGCCTCCCGTGTAATGAGGCCCATTATGTGTTGATTTAGACTCGGAAATGTCTATCAAGACTCGAGTCAACAACATTGTATCAACATTAGCATACCATCTTATACTGTTGAGGCAAATCATACTCTTTATAGCCAAGAGAAATTGTTTTGACTATAGCAAGGGCAATTATCGGATCTAAAATAGATTATTGTGGTAGTCTGTTTCATGGAATAAGCAAGGGCAGCTAAACTACAGATGGTTCAGAACAATGCTGTGCGTGTGGTCAAAGGATTAGGATGAGGAGATCACACTCAGGCCAGGCAAGCACTTCATTGGGTGCAAGTGGAAGCCCTGAATAACCTTCTTACCTTGACTCAAAAGTGCCTATTTGGTAATAGCCTTAAATATTTATCGGATAGGATTTTGTGGCTACCTGCTCTGAGAACATCAAAGTCTAACTTTACCAATTTGCTGATCGTGCCAAGAAGAAACTTGGTATCAGGTAGATAGTGTGCTTTTGATTATGCAGCTCCCAAGCTTTGGAATGCCTTGCCACCTGACTTGCAGGGCTGTTGCTCCTTGGAACCGTTTAAGCGAGACTTGAAAACTAACCTATTTACCTGATCAGTTTTAAGTAGCATCATCTCCGTAGGCCACCTTAATCTGAAGTAGGTATGTGCTTGGTTCCTGTTGTGTCTTTGTTGTGTATATGTATTTAAGTTTGTGAGCGCCCTGATGCCTTTAGCCTTATTATTTGGCAGGGTACAAATAATATATAAAATAAATAAAAATAAAAACCTGAAGGAAGCAATCCCTGTGAGAAATTCTCCTCCGGCATCCTTGGAGGAATATCCAGAGGGTATCCCTGAACCACCATGGGTTTGGGAAATAGGGACGATTTCCCAAGTGTATCCCCAGAAGAATGGGACTTCAATCAAAGGGAAGGGGTGTGTGACGAATCCAGGAAATTCGTCCCTTCTCCCCAAAGGGGAGCCACACTCTTTAATATTATTATTATTATGGCATTTATCGAGCGTGAACCTAGCTTTGAGAAGCAGCTGAGTGCTTTACACAGGTATACAACAATACAGATAAACAATGGGTCGCTTTACAGAGATGTACAGGAGTACAGGTGCATAACAGAACGCTTTTCAGGGGTAAAACCAGAACAGATATTCATTGGGGGCTAGGATACAGAGGGGCACAGAGGAGGGGTACAGTTGTACATCGTGGCAGGGAGGAGAGCGCAGATGGCCTCTAGTGAGTCAGGTGACGCGGGGGTGGCAACATGATGGCCTAGGTGTTGAGGAGGAGAGACTCCTTGAAGAGGTGTATCTTGAGTGCTTTTCTGAATTGTAGGAGCGTGGGGTAAGTCTGATTTGTATTTGTATTTGTTTATTTATAACGCGCAGACCATCAGGCCCGGAGGCATCAGGGCGCAATTTGTACAAGGTTACAATAATGCAAATATACAGACATAAAAATTACATTAACAGACTACTAGAAAAGTTTCTATATACATAAAATTACAGTGCCGCTAAAGGCTTGACAGTGGATATACTCCTAGGATGTGCAGAGAATAGTAAGGAGGTCAGCGGGCCAAGTATGTAGGGCAAGGGCACAGAACATGTCTTAGTGCTGGTCGAAGAGCCAGGATTTGGTTTTGGACTGGAATGTGTTGAATGAGTCTTCAGATCCGATTGTGGTGGGGAGGGAGTTCCATAACTTAGAGGCTAGGACAGGGAAGCTAGTGCCACCAGCTTTTTGAAGTTTAAACCTAGGGATAGAAAGGCAATGGGTCTGGGCAGTTCTTAGAGGTCAGGAGGTCGAGTGGCGAGATAGCCGACTGCAGAGGTAGATGGGGGCCTTGTTAGCCAAGCATTTGTGCATGAGGGCAAGTGTTTTTAGTGAGATTCTCTGCTTGAGAGGTGGCCATTTTAGGTTAGTTCTGGATTCTGAGATGTGCTGGTTACGGGGGGTGTTTAGGGCAGCTCGAATGGCATTGTTCTGGGTTGTTTGAGGTTTGTTCAAGTTCTCTTGGCTGGTGCCTAGGTAAAGAGCACTACAATAATCAATTTTGGCCATAATGAGAGTTCTCGCTAGTGTGACACTGTTAGGGGTGGTAAGAAATGGTCTGCAAGCTACAATAAGTTTGCACATGTATGCAGATACAGATCTGACTGCATTTATTTGTCGAGATAGGGATAAGGTGGCGTCAAGGTAAAAACCTAATGTTTTGGTGTTTTTCGAGACTCGTATGGTATTACCGTCTATGGTGAATGACTGATAGGATGGCTCTAATTTGCTCAGGCGTTGCGAGGTGCCTAAGATAAGGAGCTCCGTCTTATCGTCGTTTAGACATAACTGGTGTTGGGCCATCCAGGCTTGGATGACCAAGTAGACGTTGTTGAGGGCCTTGGTGTCAGCCAGATAATCACCTGTGATGGGAATGAGTATCTGGGTGTTGTGTTGTCCGCATAGTTGGTGTAGGAGACACCCAGATAGTTAAGCACATCAAAGAGTGGTTTCGTGAAAATGTTATAAAGTGTAGGTGACACGCAAGATCGCTGAGGTATGCCACAATGAATTGGGGAGGGGTCTGCGGATGCAGATGGGGCAAAGACCCTCATAGATCTATTGCTCAAAAAGGATTTGATCCAGGCAGCAGCAGAGGACGAGAAGTTGGCCGCAGCGTGGAGGTGCCTGCATAGGATCTGGTGGTTGACCAGATCAAATGCGGCAGAGAGGTCGAGGAGAAGTAGCATTGCTAGTTTACCCTTATCCTTCAATACCTCAATTTGGATTTTTAGGTCTATTAAAGCAGTTTCCGTTCCGTGCCTGGGACGAAATCCCGATTGTCGTAGACCTAGCAAATTGTTAGATTCCAAGTAGTCTTGGATCTAAAGGTATGCAGCGCGGTCTAATATCTTAAGCAAAAACGGTACTGTGGTGATAGGTCGGAGGTTAGTAGGTATGGTAGGGTCTAGGGATGGTTTTTTGAGCAATGGGATCACCCAAGCGTCCTTAAGGTTGTCCGGGACGATACCTGTTTTAAAGGAGGAGTTGATGAAGGCCGTAATGAATGGGGCTAGATCATGTGCGGAGTCCTTGATGATGGGAGCTGGGCAAGGGTCAAATCGGCAGTTGGATGGTTTAATTCTCAGGATGATATTTTCTACCTCAGTGACGGTGAGCGGTGAGAAGGCAAATGGTTTGGTGTTAGCAGTGTCTAGAGGGAGGGCCCTCTCAGGGGAGAGTGAGCGGTTGTCGAGCTTCAGACTGTCCTGCTTGACTTTAATTTTAGATTGTACCGTATAGATTTTATTCATTAAGGCTGCTTGAATGTTAGCACACCATTTACTATCTTAGTGCAGGTGTCTGGGGGGTAGGTAGGAGTTTCTAGCTCTTTTAGGATCCTGAAGAGTTCTCTTGTATTTGAATCAGCTTGCAGAATCCGGTTATTAAGAGACTCTTTTTTAGCAGAGATGATAGCATCTTTGTAGGTGAGTGAGGCAAGAAGGAAGCCATCTTCATGCTCATCAGAAGGGTGGCTTTTCCAACGATTTTCCGCACAGCGTTTAGCTTTGCCGAGCGCTCTTAATTGTGGGGTGAACCATGAGTTAAGATGTGCTTGTGGTTTGGCCTTCCTAAGTTTGATGGGTGCTATAGAGTCTATAGCAGTAAGCATGGTTTGGTTGTAGGCGTCTGCTAGGGAGGTGGGATCAGAGCAAGTGTTGGTGGCCGCATTGAGGGATGGGAGTAACAGTGGGAGGAGTTTCTCCTTAGTTATGTCCTTTTTACTTCTAGTGGGAAGGGCTGGGGCTATCGAGGTTGGGGCTCGCAGGGTTGCTTCGATGTTGAAAGTTATGATGTGATGGTCAGACCATAAGCATGGGGTGTTGTCGAGAACCTTGATATTGCAGTTAGAGCCGGCTAACCAGTTAAGGGTCCTGCCTTTGATATGGGTAGGTTCTTGGATATACAAGGTGAGGCCGAGGTCAGTTAGAGCATTCTCCAGATCTAGTGCTACGGGATCTTTTGGGTCACCAAGACCTAAGTTAAGGTCGCCTAGGATGATTGTTTGTGAGTTAGTTTAGTTTTCTCAAGGAGGAGAGTGGATATTTCACCAACAAAGGTCTTATAAATAAGATGGAGGTTGGCTGTTTGGTTAGGCGTTAGTGATAGTTTCACAAACAGCGACTCAGCAGATTCGAGTTTGGAGTCGGGTACCACTCTTAGATCAAGAGAGTTTTTATGGATGAAGGCCACGCCACCGCCTCTGGATTGGGCAGTGGTGCAGTCACATCGCGTGATGCCGAAGTCAGGCGGTAAAGCCAAGGATAGTGAGGGGCCAGATGAGGCATGTAGCCAAGCTTCGGATATAGCGATGAAGTCAAGGTCAGAGGTGGTGATGAGGTCAGCGATGTCTAGTGCGTTTGCTGGGAGAGATCTAGCGTTGATAAGGGCGCCCTTGAACACAGGGAATTTAGCCCCTGTGGTAGTGGATTTGCATGTAGCGGTAGATGAGGGTGAGCCTGGTGGTGTGTGTGAGGTTTGCTTGGTGGTGTTGTTGCGGGAGTGTTGTAGGCGGAGTCTAGTGCCTAGTCTCTTGTTTCTAAGAAAGAGGGGGCAGGGTTGGTTAGGTGTGGGTTTCCTGGCGAAGTGTTCCAGCTACAAAGCTGGGTTATTAAGGTATTGGATAGTATGGTTACTGGAGTAATGTGAGCCTACGGTGGTTGCTGCAAGGCTCATTATAGAAGTCACAGTCATAGTGGACAGTGCCTGGTGGTGTAAATTCAGACGGGCCAGACTATTAGGTAGCTGAGCAGGTTTGGCCCAGAGGGGGAGGGTTGTTGCAGTGGGTAACTGGGTGACTGGGGCTGCCCATAGGGCTAGAGTATAGTATAGTAGACGGAGCACACTGTTGTGCATGGTGGTAGTACTAGATGCCTGGGTAAGCTACCTTCGAAATTGTTCACACTGGGTCAAAATTGGGTCTCATTAAATGGGACTGTGGTAGCAGTGACCAAAGCGGCACAATGAAAACAAATGCCTAGAGTTGACTAATTAGCATTAGCCATATAGTGACCAAAATGACATGATGAAAGCAAATGTCTAGCATAGTTTAAATATCAGCAGACAACATAGTGACCTGAGTGGGCCAAAGTGTACAAATGCATAGCAAAAACCGTGGTATCAGTTGCACAGTGAGCTTGGGGCGCATTAGGTACATGTGTCATACAATGACCAGTGATATTAATAGGTAATGGTAGCGGAGGCACAGAGATGGGGCAATGCACTATGCAGGTCCATGAAAGGAGCAGCTACACAATGTGAAAGAGGCACGATCACAGACATATGCAAGTAGGGTGTTTGTGGACCTTTTTAACAGAAGTACATAAAAATCTTAGGAGAACGTTTGCAGGCAGTCCATTAGGAGCTGAAGGCAGTTATTAGGCAGAGCATACAATACTGAAGACTCTACATAGGGGTAGAAGGCGGTAGGTATGGAGCACAATATTTTGGAGGCGGGCAGCGGGAGCACAAACAGAGGCTAGGAGGTACTGTGTATAACAACAGCAGGGTCCATCTAAATGTGAAAGTCAAGATAAGGGCTAAAAACGCTCTATGCAGAGAGGTAGGATGTGTTGCAACTCTAAAGGGTTAAGGTATGAATCGCATGCAGGCAAATCATGGCAATAACATTCATGCAGATAGCTACAATGAGGGCTAATGAGTAAGATTGCTTGCGTGTAGCGTGCTTCGTAACAGTAGCAACAAGGCTCCGACAGTATGTCATAAGAGGCGTATGAGCGACGTGATACAGTACAATGCGTGGTTTCTTGGAATGATGTATAAGAGTTCATTACAGTTCATCCCAAGTGAGACATGCGGCAAGATGCGGGCAATCATAGGTATAGCAGTACGTATCAACAGGTGCCTGTTGACATACTTGTACAACACGCGGTACAGTGTAGATAATGTTGTCGACCGTATATTAAGCGGCTGGGACAGCGTTAGTGCAAGTAGTTTCAGTAACGAGGCGGTATAGTACCGAGGAGTACTTACAGGAAGGACAGGCAGCTCAGCTCCTTGCTGCCCGACGCTGACAGCCGCAGACAGGCCCTTAAAAACGCAGCCCTCGGATGATGCGGCCGGCTTCCGCCTCCGGTTTGGAGGGTGTTAGTAAATAATGTAGACGAGCCAATCAGCAGCTCGATTTGTAGGCACGTCGATTCCAGATGAATCAGGCGAATATGCCGGCCATTTTAGAATGGTCGGGATGCGGCCGTGTAGATAGAGGTGAAACACTTGCAGAGCATGATTTCAGGATGTAGGCGCGGGTAAGCTCGGAAGAAGTCAGTGCTTGCAGACGGCTGCAGGTGGGCAAAGCGTGGCCCTTCGATCCTAGTTATGCCAGACACAGCCTAAATGCAGGGCGTGAGTCCAGCGGCGATGGGGCTCCTGCCCTAGCAGTGTGGATGTCGAAATGGTGCCGGGATATGGGGGGGGTTGCATAGCCTTGGGTGTAGGCAGAGAAGGCTTGTTTTCTGGTCCTTTTCTTTTTGCAGTGGCAGATTTCAAGTCTGCACGTGTTAGTGCGCGGTCTGCTGGAGATGCAGAGTTTCGCTGCGAGGTAGCTTGGTCACTTGAGAGCGACTGCCATATAGGTGATGCAGCAAGACTTAAAGTTTATGTGTGCATGCAGTGGGAGCCAGTGAAGGTCGATGAGGGCCGGGGTGATGTGGTTTTATCAGCATAGAACTTTGATGAGGCACTTGGCCACGTGTAGGACACTTCTCAGGGGCACAAGGGAGGATGGCGGGAGACCTTTGAGAAGGGTGTTGCCCCCATCCAGGTGGGTTAGGACCAATGCTTGGGACTAAGGAATTGAGCCCACTATGCAAAACTCTCCCTAAGAGACAGGGAAAACGGGATCCCACTGGGGTTGATCCTGCTCCACTCTCGGAACAAGTTAAGTCCAAATTACAATTACATCTCACCTTACATTACTTCTAAGTCCTCAAATTATATGGGTTACATGTGAGTTGAACAAGGTAACTATATATATGGCCCCTTCAACATGGATGGCTTGATTTCTGACCTTTACTTGTTACTGCCTTCTGGTAAAGACCCGGACCAATGGGATAATCACTTATCTTCAAGGGAGGAACTCAAATGTCACTGGATGCCTGCAACAAGAAGGAGAATCAGCCGGAAAGCAAGAGCACAGAGTAAAGCTCACCCAGGGAAAAGCATAAGAATAACCCAGGTGGAGTGGAACCAAGCAAGCCCCCGAACAGGGCTGAACAAGCCCATAGCCCACACAGGGCTTAGCATAAGAATACTCCAGGAGGGGTTGAACGTAGTAGCTACTGCACCAAGCCAAACAAGCCCATTGCCCACACAGCATTGAGCATTAGAATACCCTAGGAGGGGTTGAGCAAAGCTAGTAACCAGATATGGCCACGCAGGCCCGTAGCACATGCAGGCCTGACCACACCAGTACCTTACAAAGGGTCGAAAGAAATATGCTACCAAACAGGCGAGAGCAGGCCTGTAACCCACCCGGGGTTGAGAAACCAGTTACACCACGAGGTGTGATGAAAAGGACAAACAAAGAGGGCTGACCAAATTCCAGGCCTATTTGAAGCTGAGAAGGTGTAGCATTCAGACAAGACGAGGAGTGAATTTTCATTTTTTTCTTTTTAACTACCATCCTGACCCTACCCAGGAGAGATTTCCTAGGATACGGAATACAGTAAAAGTGTCTGGAGTACATGACAAGGATATTGCCTTGACCTACAAGAAAGCTGAGAGACATTTGTTTTGTTGGAACTTTTGACACTGAATCCCAAAGTGGAGGAGATTGTAAGAACTCTTTGGTGGGGGTCAGAAAACCAGCCTCCACTAAGTTACTAAGAGAGGGAAGTAACCCTGTAATAGGCTCCAGCTTAGAATCGCTTTTCTCTCCTTTCACCGGGGCTAGATTAGGTAATGGGCTAGGATGGATTTGGACGGAGGACGGCTTTCATTTGTAAGATTTCATGACTAGCGCCCGTTCATTGTTTTGTAGAGTAGGAGCGCCTTCCTAGAAATAGGGTTAGAGGAGGTTTTCTTTAATTTCTCAATAAAGTTCATTGTTGAACCATGTCGCCTTGTCAGTTTCCCATGTTTGACTTAACCACTGTAATCAAACCGTATTATCACTAATTTTCAAATTGCCGAACAGTACATACTTGCTATGTTTGCATGCACTTCTCTGCATTAACACATGGTGGCGTGTTACTTTTGTGCCTAGAGGCTAGCACCTCCTTAAAACTTGACATTTCCACTCGACGCATATCATTCACACCCGACAACAGGCACGTTTTGCGGCAGGTGCGCAGCACGGTGCGTAGATGGAATCCATCTGGTAAGGTTTCCTCCTAGGCATCAATAGAGCTTTTATGAATATTGCATAGAAGGTTGAAAGTGCTGGAAGAGGGACAGGGCAGGAGGCCGGAAGTTGAGCAAGCCTGAGGGCATTGGAAAGGAAGAGGGGCTAAGGCCAAAGTTCTCAAAAGCCGTGTGGACATGAGGCCTGCAAGACCCGGTAGAGTATTTTAGGGGAGTGGACCAGCACTAGATCACTGTTTAAAGGCAAACCTAGTCAGGGCCAGTTCTAAAATGTACAACGACTTCTGTGTTAAGAGACAAGCAGGCCTCCCGCTAATTTCCATATGCATCGACAACGCCAGCAGTGATGATACAGAATATAACATTGCAGGGAGCAACACGAGTCTTCGATACATGATGGGATCATGGGAAGTTGCAATATGAGACGAGTAAGTTAAGAGACAGAGGCGTGTTCTGCATATAAGTGTGGTCGTTGTACATGGAGTTACACCTTGACGGAGGCTTTTTTGAAAAACGTACACTGTGAACAAATCATTCGATGATAGGGCAGAGGGAAGAAAACGATTCGCCTAAGATCACACAAAGTGGTGAAGCTGAGATTCGAGCCTAGAATGCACTTCGTGCACTTGCCCACATACTTTCTCAGCTCCGGCTGTTAAACCTACACCCCTATAGAAGTGTGTTTAAGAACAAGATTATAATTATGCACAATGTAGAGCAAATGGCAAGTTCCTGATGGAGCAAACGTGTGTGAAGGTCATACATACATACATCGTGGACATAATCGTTTCTAAAAAAGAATGAGGGATTAATTTGTGACTCCAATACAGTTTTTTGAGAGAGTAAGAGATACCGATTTCAGCAGCCATCTCGAGCTGTGTGGGGGCTTTCAGATGCAAAAGCCCATATCCCTTCTTCTCACCCAAAGAGTAACGGTAGATGAGGTAGTCTTGCTGCTCTTCACTTAATTGTGCAAGAATGTGCTAAAAAGCTATTTGGGAGCAGTGTCTTAAGTAGAAATCAATATGAAGGGGGTGGGGCGAAATCAGAGAGCTTATATAGGAGGGTGGGGCACATACAAGGGTCAACAGACAAGCCAAACTGGTTTAAGTGAAAATGTATATTTTACCAAACTGTATTCATCAAATATGTGGTTTATGTAAGTTCAGAGCAGGTTTAAGAAAAATGCTTGACATCAAGTAAATATACAACCTAAAAAGGTACCTTGTGTCCAATGTTGTGAAAATGGCTCTACAACCAGTGTTTTTATAATTTTATCATTTATATTCTTTACATGTATAATGCGCTTAATACCCAGAGGTTTCTAAGCGCGGACCCCTGGTTCGAACCTGTGTTGCTCTGCGTCGACTTGGGGTGAGCGCGTTGCCAGCGAGCTACTCCCAAACAACAAACCGTGTGCTTTTCCTTGAGCACTATCATCATTTGTTGTCGCTAAAATACATGATTGAAGACGTGCATAACGAAAGAAATAACAGCCTGCCGCCGCCCACTATTCCCATCCTCCGATACCTTCGAGTGCAATCCCACAGCACCTGGAATTGCACTCCAGCCAAACTTACATATTTCAACTTCAACATAACAGTGCAATGGTCTTCCTTAAAGGGCCCACTCAGCGCATCAAACAGATTGCCAATAGCAATGTTCCATCTAACCCTTCCCCATTATATCAAGTTTAACAATGATAATAAGACAACGGGCCTCATTACAAGCATGGCGGTCCGGGAACTACGGTACCAGTAAGCATGCCGGTACCGTAGTTCCCGGACCGCCATACTACGAGCTGTGCTCGTGGGCGCCTGTCCGCCCACCAGGTCTGACCTGGCGTGCAGAGCAGCATCCGCTAGCACAGCACGTCGGATGCCCGGGCACCACTCTGAAGGGCGCCGGTGCATCCGACGTCCCATTCCCTTTCAGCTCTATGGGGCCGAATGGGGATGGGGAGTCCCTCATTACTGCGACCCGCAAATGGGCAATTACCGGGTCCACCAAACTCAGCATGACCCCGTAATTGCCCGTTCGCTGGTGCCGGATAAAAATGGATACCGGCGGCAGCCGTGCCTGTACAAGCACGGCTACCGCCAGCCTCGTCATGAGGCCCAACGTCTTTATCTAGCGCCTAGTGGCAGATACCAGTTCACCCTCGACTAAGCACTGCAAAAGGCGTTCTTGCTACGCAATTTAATGGTAATGTAAAAAAGTGATCTTGAGTATGGCATACATGATATTTGCGATGACCTTGTGGTGTGCGGTTCTGCCAAAGTTACATGTAGTGTTGTCTTGAGTGGGTTTTATCCAGAGGAGAAAAAGAACTCCATGATATGAAAGCACAGGCTCACTGGTTTAGCAGAAGAGACATGACTCACAGCACAGAGCCAAATAATACAAGACTGGCCCTTTAACAATAGAGATATCACCATAGGCCGCCCCAAGCATGATGCGAGGAGGATTAACCGCCTTTTAGCTCTTTAGTGAAACTGGCAGAAACCTCGCGTTGCCCCTTCTTCCACTTTCCGACGGTACTTCCTAAATGAGTGCGTGTGCACGGTCAGTGTTGCTGGAGATGAAACACTGTCGGTTTAAAGTCGCATACATCAACTGCAGGGATCCCCCATCCAATATTGACGCATCCTAAAGCCGAAACCCAGAAAGGTAATCCTAATACGAGGTGGTGTCTAGGCTAGAACATCCTCCTATCCTAATAAGTGAGCGGGAGCTGCCAGTCCGGTCCCCCACGAGCGCGAGGCCCTATGCAGCCCACACCTTGCGGCCCCGCAGCTAGTGTTCTCAGTTAAGAGGTTGTGTGCAACTTGTTTTGAAAGAAGACCTTTCTCTCAACAGAGGGAGTCTTTATCAACCGAATATGTCGTGGGTCGGCTTATTTGTACGTACCGCCCGTGCCAAGCGTCTAGCTTGCGGATTGGACTTGCCAGTATGCAGTAATACAAGCTGAGCAAGGCCATTTTGGAGGGAATATTGTTTCTGGCGCGGATACTAACAACATTACAGGCAAGCGGAAAGTATCCCACTTCCTCCTCCCAATTAGGCCAAGAGTCAGACAAACTTCAGACGAGGATAAGGCCTACAAATAAAACAAGCCTCTGCTTACATTCTACCGCCAAACAATCCCGCTAGCTAGCAAGCACTCCGCCTAACCTTGCTTAATAAACAAGTGACTCGTTACAGCGGTGTGGAGAGTGCTGACGCACTTGGGTTCGTAATAACTCGAGCTCTAAAGCTAACCACTCCCCACTGTGCCTTACATGAACTCGGCCAGGGAGGCAGTGCATGCAACTGGGCACACAAGCGAATGGTGTCTGCAGAAAGCGCCAGAGTGAGCGTGGACACACCCACTTGGACTCATAGATGTTAAACATTGTTGGGCTGGAGGTTAACCCTGAGGGGAGTAGGATGTGAACTGTCAATGAACACAAAAAAACAAAACTATCATCCTACAACCATATGCAACTGATATTGCTGGTGTTTGTAAACTTAAAAAAACTAATAATAAAATTCCCCAGTGGCGGCCCATCCATAATGGGAGAGGGGGGCGACGAAATTCCATTACCCTCACCCATTACGGAGGAGCCAAGCCAGCCGATTGTAAACACAGAGCGCTTCCTCAGCTGCTTTGTGCGGCTGAGGGACCACTTGTAGGCTAGTTTACTTTGTCAAAGGAAAACATGGTTTCCCTTTGACAGTTTCTGTTCACCAGCGTGCATGTCCAATGGACCATAGGAAGCCAGGGACGTTTTGCTTCTGCAGTCTTGCATGGCCCACTGGGGATGCAGGCTGAGGAATTGCACCACTGAATGTGCAGAGCGGTGCTCCTGCACCCCCCTGGCACATTCAGACAGGTTTGGGTGGAGCAGAAGCACACCGCCGCCTGGGCCCACAATTGCAGGAACCAGGAAGCAATGTTGCCTTCCTGGTTTCTGCTAGTGTGGCGCCACAGGGCCTCAGTATGTTGCCAGGAAGGTGGTGCGCAAGGAGCCAACCCGACCAGGGCTGAAGGTACGAAAAATGTATTTTTGTATGCGTGTGAGTGAATGAATGAGGGAATGCGTGTATGATGGATGTATGGGTTCACATATGAACGAATGGGTGTATGGGTGTGTGAGTGAATGCTGTGAATGAGTGAGTGAATGTTATGTGAACGTTTGTACTGTGTGCTTGTGTGTTTGTGCCGGGCTACTGGGCAATGCAGGCATCTAAAGCAAGCTTGATGTGTTATTACCCACCCAGTGTAGCCAGGCATTTTTTACTATGACATGATATTTTTCAATAGACATCTTTAATAAAGCACTTTGCTTAGCCCTTACTTTAAGCAAGCATGATAATTGTTACTATGTGGTTTGACAGGCATTTTGGTGCATACAGTCTAGCTATTTCTTTGGCATGACATTCTTTACTGGGCAGCTATGATAAAGCAAGCATGATGTGTTATTGCATGGCTAGACTGGCAAATTGGTGTATTTAGTGGGGACATGTTTTCATATTGTGGCATGGCATTTTTAATGGCAAAGCCAAAAGGAATAGGTTCTTACTTTGGGATACTATCATACATTGACAGAACCAGCATGGACATGATTTCTTATAGCATAATTACTGGCATTATGAGCAAAGCAAGCATAAGTACTTTCTTATATGGGAATACTGCCATATTTTGGTGCAGCCAGCATGGACATGTATGGGCACAGCCAGAGTGAACATGTTTATTTTAGTGCCATATTGTGGGCAAAGGCATCATAAAAGTGCATCGGAAATGGTCCTGTGCACTGTTAGTGACTTGCATCTATTGGGTTTTTTCATGGGTTATCCCACAGAACCAATTACCAACTATCAATACTAACCACCCCTTACTGGTTATGCTTATCAAATAAATCCAGAAGCCAGCTCTGAAAAGAAACGTTTTCTGATGAAAAATGTATGTTAAAGAATGATCCATGATTAATAAGAGAAGTCTTATGTGTGAAACTCAGTGGTTGCTACAAGTTTGGCCATTTTATGGGCGGAACAAGCCACATGTCACAATTGTAAAACTCAATAATTCAAATTTTTATTGCTGACAAAATCGTGAATGAATGAAATGTGTCCAAAGCAGCTCGAATTGAGACTTGCAATTTGCAGAGAGATCAGTGTAGTAGGCCCCAAAAGTATTTTGTGGAAATGTACCCAAGTTAGTTGCACCTCTAATACATAGTGGTGACAGCCCCCATTGGCGCCCACCCCCAGCCTCTTTGTTGTGAAATGACATACCCTGAGAACCTAACCTGGGTTGCTAATAAATAATAGCCAGACAACAGTTTACATCTTTGGAAAACATAGATCCCAGTTTATTGGAGCATACAACACAGGGGGCAGTCCCAGCCCTAACACAACATGGTTCACGATCCGGAGGGTGGGCACTGGCAAGAGGCTGTGGTCCAGTCCCCCTCGCATAAGGCTGCAGTCCACAGAGCAGGCCGGAAGTGCCCACCCTGGGGATGGCAAGCCCCCCCGCCTGCTGGCGGGGTGGTGGGGGACGTGCCGTAGGGGGAGGAAAGGGAGAGACAGGGGGGCAGCCAGAGGGGTGTCCCGCTTTGTGGGATGTCCCTCGATCGCCCCCTGCAGGGGCTGTGACCTCCTCTGAGAGAATCATGTTTCTACAGACAATTTATGGTTGCAACTATATGTCAATGCTTTGGGGGGGGCTTACAGTGGTCTAAGTACGATTACAGTGTCCATACAAGAATAAGACTACACAATATCCAGAAGCATCTTACAAATACAGAAACACTACAATGCTAGTGAGCACAAGTGCCAGCAAACTGGAGCCCAGTCTGGTACAGAGTTCTACAATCTCTTAATTGCTGTGTTGAGGTGCTCCTTCTGTCATGGTAGACTACTCTCTTGGCTGCAGCGCTCTACGTCGGATGAGAAATCAAGAGAGAGGGGCCGCTAACAAGTCAAGAAACATGATTTGGGGTTGGAGCCTAAAAAATTTCACCGTGGTCTCAGATGTTGAAATATAAAAGGGGAGCCCTAAAGTACTGGGACAAATGTGTTAAAAAGCAGGAGCCGAAGAGTAAACCAAAAAGAATGGAAGCATTATTCAGTCAATTTTTGTTTTCCGAGCAGCAGCATTTCCTGAACCGCGACATACACTCGTTTAAGACTATCAGAACATACAAAATGGAAAAATACAAACACATTTATTAACAATGTGGATATAGGTTTTAACCATGTAACAGCCAGCATTAATCAAATGCTCAATATTCATTCTTACCACATTCGCTCTGACAAGAGAAAAAAGAAACCCCAATTAAGAACAATGGACCGTCAGCACATTAGGGACTATGAAGATTAAGAATACCTGAAACATAGTAGAATGCACCACAGTTACTCTTCTAAAACATTACTACATCATATGAATGCCATGAACAATTTTTACATTGTATAAATGCATTTCTTCAACATAATTGCTATAAATGTTAAACTCAAAAGCATAGTATGTGTCTAGCTTCCCAAAATCTAGCTAATCCTCTGCCCACACCACCAACATGACATTTTTCGACTTTTGCGCTAATTTATGCCCTTCATCAGGGGGCGTGCATCGTCTATATGTCACCATTCCAATTTACACACGAAGCTGAATATATCCCTGGGCATGAACAGACAAATAATGTTCCTTTAGCTCCGGATCGCAAAACTATTATGCAGGAATTCGAGAAAGGGAGAAGGTTATCCTCCTGGCGATTAGAAAGATGATCGATAATCCCATTTTTGTCTCGCTAGTAGATTCAATATGATTGTAATACTAAATGCGGCTTGTGAGTGCTCAAAGGCCAGTATGACAAGTTTGCTGGTTTCTATGGCATCAGAGTAAAGCCTTGCAGAAGCAGCGTATATTACAGCTGCTCTCAGACCAGAAAAGTGACATTCTTTGAATAATTATTTCAATATGGTTCGTTTTTGCTAGTGTAACATCAGTAGCTAAGGAACCTTGAACAGACATAATGCACATATTACAAAACAAATAACACAAGTTGCCTGAAACTGACGATGTGACTCTAAACATGGGACGGCAGTGATAACTAGGAGAAAGAGCAGGATTGTCTCGAGTTCTTTTCATTGACTCAGCACAGGGAAATCAGTTCAGCAGTCCCAGCAATGTCCCAGGTCCAGGAGCCCTTTTTGGATCCGCTCCAAACAGTGATAGGCCACTTAAGGCCCTGCTTGGCCATATGACTGCCATCAAGTCTGGCGGAAAGGCCAAGTCCCCCCCTTCTGTTTGTTGACAGAGCAGATGAGATTGAGAGCATTTACAAAGTTCTTCAATTGCACCAGCTGTGGCAAAGCTAGCATGGCTATACAGAATTCTGACGGGTCATAGCAGAAGCTTTAGTATCCAACACTATTTTCCTATCATGGTCACAAATAGAAGCATTCTGGCTGGTGAAATGCTGGATAACAAGGTTTTCCAGGCTGGATTACTGAGCATTGCAGATGGCAGAGTGGGGGTAAAACAAAGCAGAAGAGCAGGATGCTTTCTTATCCTGACCTTTTCTTCCTTTTCCTGGCTATTTGTGATGGATTGCAGCATAATGTGTCATCTGGCACCATTGACTCTTCGGTAAGAAAACATTTACCTAAAACCAGGGGTCAAAATGTCAAGTTGCAAGTAACTAGCTAGACGGACAAAGCCACCTGCCCCCTCAATTGTCCACATACACATAGCACGCCATTTACTACTAACCAAGAGGCCATTATCACTAGCCAATGGCTAATGGCGAGTGCACATTTTGAGGCCTGCTTCAAACACTATTTAAGCAACATAGTATTTTATCTAGTTGCACCTGCATGTCCTCATTAGAAGCATGTTCCAAAAGTAAGCCCCAATGTCAGAGTGCAGGCCCCCATTGTACAATTCAGCATCACCATGAATCCATATTAGGAGCCACGTGTCCAGGTAACGAATGAAAGAATCATGAAGACCTAGCAAGATCTCACAAGCCCAGAAGAAATGCTCATCAGATCATAACTGTTTGAGTACCACCAAATGCAGGGACATTTCCTCCTCAAGCGAATACTGACCCCATGATGACCGGTACAAGAGGATCTGCTCCAGGTGTTTGCTGCAAGGCCATCAGCACTATGCATCTTGGGAAATACTCTTGGTTGAACCTTGACTGGTTACCAAGGCCGCTAATGGCCAATCACAGAACTATTCTGTGCTTCAAGATGATCGGGGTGTGAATGCATATTTCAACTCCATGATGGCAAGGCAGCTACACAGCCATGCGTGTTGGATGATGTCCAAGTGCCAGCATGAACTAATGGAGGTGATAAAACACGTGATGGGTTGTAGAAAAAGTGCCCCACTTGGGAACTAGGAAATAACTGGCATACATTCCTGCCTTGAAGGACAGCTGAGGAACAAGCTAAAAGGCACATTGAGACGGAAGTGCAGCATCTCCTCTAAAAAATGAGAATGATCGACCCAGGAGCGCTATAGAACCCCTGGGACACGAGGAGTGAAGTCATCATATTGGATACAAGCAATCGTCAAATAGAGCTGTGCAGCCCTAGCATCAAAAGGTCTGAAGAGGCTCCCAGGGTCGATGGCACCACAGGGGGCGTCCTCGGGCTGGGCAGCTGCCTCTTTGATGCAGACATGGAATGGTCTGGCAATGAGGTGGAAGGCTTGGTCTACGAGATTAGTTGAGCCACCCTTTAGACACCTAACAGGGACACCAGCAGAAGAACGAGATGAAATTAAACAAGCCTTCACAGTCCCCTTCCATTTCAAAGGATGTGATTTCAGGTGACGCACCTAGCCTACATGAACTGGTCCACCAACCCTGAAGTTTCCGTCACCATAGACCTTTTAAGCTTAATTGCAATGCAAGCTTTGACACCTTTAGAATTGGGGTACAAGCCGTCAATCACCTAATCGATCATGACACTGCAAGCGATCCCTCTTCCTTGACCAGTGATTAAGCAGTGTAAAATGTGCCCATGTCAAAGGCGACTGCAACCAGGAAAATGGACTGTACTACAAATGGAGAATTCAGTGTTTGGCTCATTGGCAGTGCCAGGGGGAAGGAGTACATTGGTGAGTTAGGAACCAAATATGGGCTCCAAAGGGAAGGCAAGCAAGTAGGAACCACGTGTTGCTACAGAGTTCTACTGCCAAAGGGTCGTAATGGGTGGGATTCAACCAAGTTACGGGCTCCAGAGCTTCGGCATCTGATAGTTGGTACAGAGTTGATATTTTGGATGGGCATCGTAGGGCCTGACCCCAGATGGAGGAGTTGTGGGACAGGGATAGCCTCTTCAAGTCAATGCATCGTCTTGTAGAGAGCCAGGGAAGAGACCTCAGTGACCAGGTGATACATCTGGTTTTTAACAGAAAGATAAGTTGAGCATCACAGTTCTAACCCTTTGCTGCTTCTGTTATTTTTTTGGGTGGAAATCCACAGTCTTTATTTGTTTATTAGGCACTCCCCCCCCCCCCAATGCACAATGTGCACAGTACCATTTCCAGTCCTCCTTCCTCCTTGCCTATGGTATATTATCTGCCCCACGCCCCCCCCTCTTCATGCTGCCCCCATTCTGGCTTCTTTTCACTCCTCAACCAAAACACATCTTCCCTCCTCTGCGAATCTAAGTTTATTACTTCATTTTAATTGGATTTGGTCTATGAACGAATATTTGTCCTGTTTTGTAACCTATGTAGAGCATCTAGAAATAAGCGCTTTATAATTTGTCAAAAGTTCGTCTTCGGTGCTTCCTATCTCTTCTAGGATCACCTGGTTTTTATCGATCCACGCTTGGTGCATTTTATTGGTGTCTTTCTTCATTTCCTCATGAATAAGTACGTAGATTTTTTCTTTGGAAGATCTTGTTTTCCTATACAGCATCAGACTGTTGAGTCACTGTTCCTTTAAGAGAGATGAGGCTGAGCTCTCTTCTGATCAGAGCCATCAGGGTAGAGGATGGAAGATGTAGCAGTTTCCTCCAGAGAAAACCTTCAAGTTTGATCCAGATGGTTTCAGGGATCATAGGCATGGCTTCTGCTCCGTGAGTGAGTGCTGGAAGCATCTTCGCCCTATAGAAGGTGATTGCCGCTTTGAGCGACAAACGACCACATTTTTTGTCCATCAAGATAATTTGGTTGGTCAAGGTTTTGTTTTTAAGGACCAAGGTTTCTTGCATCGGCAGTTCTCTAGTTTTGTTACTGAAGGTGATTCCCAAGTATGTGAAGGTTTCGACTACTTAATTCGCTAGAAACCACGCACCGTGCTTTTTTCGTTTTGATGGTTTGTCCAGACGCATCACTTTGGTCTTGACTGTGTTGCTTTCTAGGTCGTTGTTTTTTTAGGTATTTGTGCAGGTTATCCAGTTTTCTCTGTAGCCTGATCTTGGTTTGGTCAAATAGAATAATATCGTCCACATAGAGCAGCCTGCTGACCTTTTGGTGCCCAGAGTAGGTGGAAAGGCTTTTACGTCTTTTTCTGACTGTTGATAATCTCCTGTGTAAGCATTATGCAATGCCGGGGCCAGTGGGCATCCTTGCTCGACTCTGCGGCTGGTTGGAATGTTTGTAGAAAGTAGTTCTGTACCGTTGAGTCAGACTCTCATAGATGGCTGCGAGTACAGTTCTTTTATCGGTTCCAGCAGAGAGTGTGTGCAATTCCAATTAAGGAGTTTCTTCCACAGTTTGTCTCTTGACTTTGTCAAAAGCTTAAGAAAGGTCGATAAAGGCCAGGAACAGATGGGGTGCGCCTTCCAGGACTTTGGCCTTAAAGATGCTAAGACTGAATATGTTGGCCGTTGTGCCAAGGTTTTTTGTAAAACCTGTTTGGAATGGGTCCAAACCTTCAGACGGGAAAACCCAGACTTTGAAGCTGTCCAAGAGAAAGGAACCAAATAGCTTCCCGATGCTGTCAAGCAGTGTGATAGAGCGGTAGTTGTTTGGGTAGCCTCTTCACCTGATTTGTATAAAAGTTTCCCTATACTGACATGATCTACCTTAAAGAGGGAGACCCACTTTATACCCTTTTCCTTGCACCATAACCATGAAAACACATTCTTGCCCCCCACCCAGCAGCCAGAAGTGAGAGCATGAGTGCATAACTCTGTGCCATACTGATCCAGACATCCAAGGGCTTTCTTATTCTAGTGGAAAAAACATATGAAGGGTTGTGACAGATTGCTATCTATGAGGCTGTGATAGCCCTGGCTTTTTGGATTTTTAGCAGAATAAAAGGATGCTGGCAATTCAGTTTCTGAAAGGGAGGTCTGCCAATCTGAGCCACCTTTCATAAATGCTCCATGATGAGGCCCAACCAGGCCGAACATTTCTAGATGGTTGCCCAGAGCAATGCCAGAGGTTAAGATTAATTCTAAATCTTCCTGCCATCACCTCTTCTGTTTTAAAATTATAATGCAAACATATGCCTTTGCTGAGAGCCCACAGAAACCTCGGCTGCAGACCTGCAGTGGTACAGGGCAGGTTCAAATGTCACATTTGCATTCCAGAAATGTGTTGGAACACAATGTTCCTGAAGGTAGAGGTGGCTTTTTCAATCTTCTGCACCTGTTCCCAAGCTTAACAATTGTATGCCCTAGTCTGGTGGCACACACATCACTAACTATAAGCTATTCCTGTTTCTGTACAAAGAGAACACCATTATACAGCCATAGCAATTTGATATCACACTAGTGTCAGCTCTGTGAGCAGGGCCAAGCTATGAATGACTGGTGTGATTGGTGTCTGGTCTGACTGTCTCCACAACTGCCACGTGGAACCCTGGCCAAGATTCTGCCTTTAAAATCCAGCTTACCCCTCAGAGGAAGGCCAACCACTTCCCCCCCAAGGTCACAGGAACCTCCCCTATCAGTTCAGTTCTTCTGGAATGGTGCCTCAAATGCAGCACTGACATAACCAAAGCCACTCTCACACCAACGTGCTGACAATTGGAGTCCCATTAAAATAAGAAGACATGGGAAGGGGGAGGAGTTAGAGTAGCCAGAAAGGAGAGTTGGGCTGAAAGAAGGGTCCCCCATATCGATTTCTATTACGGTTCTCAGACTCTTAATGTCCCTCCATTTCGTGCAGGCAAGGCACCCAAGTGTGATGTCGGAAGACAAAAGGGAACATGTTACAACAGCCTGGATTACAACCCTTACAGAAGGCTTGCTTTGGACCAATCCACCAACATTTGCCCTTATAAGGCGAAGACATCCTCTCCTTTGAGTCATCTCCAGATAATCAGAAGAACAAGAAGAATTCACCTGGACCTATGTTGGGGATACAGTATATCCCAAAGTCCTCTGCCGGGGCGTTGAAGACAGAAGGCATCAAGAGAAGGGGAGAGCTATGTTCCCTAACTATCCCCAAGGAAATGTGGGGGTGAAATGCTATGGACTAAGGTCTCTGTTGGTTGCACTGCAGGATCCCTGTACGTGCCGGCAATCTCCCTGAAGTAGGATTGCAGACGAAAACAACTCACCTTGTCCTGAAACCCAAAAGCATCTGGAATCCTGTCTCTGTGACATTTTCGAGTCAGATTGACCAAGCTCAGTGCCTTTCGGGTTACCAGAGGACCTGCAGTGCTGCTTTTGGCACCCTGTGGAAGCAGCTGACTCAATCACAGACTCATCTGCTGAAAGCCATTGACTCACCAATATCAAATGCTGCCTTAACCCAGCAGAACAATTGTCACACCGCAGACCACACTATCGCCCCAAACTATTGGAAGACATTGTCTCGAGCGCCAACTTGACCCATCATGAGCCTGCACCATCAAGCAGACTATGCCGACCACCAGTGGGATTGCATAGACTCAAACATCTCGACACTGGCTTGACTGCAGCTAAAATGCCAAGAAGCCCAACTCAACACATTCTAAGACCAGTGTAAAGGTACCGTGAAGAGAACCTGTCTACCAATTCACTTTTAAGTCCCACCTTCTGTAGCTTTTTCGTCAAGGACATACCTTGAACAATGAGATTGTTGGCAGCTGATTGCCTGAACACCCCTGCTCACCTACCTAGAGTGCCCTTTCACAGAAATCTATATTCTCTGTTTTTTTCTTTTTTATATTGGTGGGTTCTTCGTGTGCTTTCTGAGTAGTCGTCTGCATTTTTATTGTTTGATTAAAAGTCTATATTTTGTATAGAACCTTGACTAGACAGTCTTCTATTGGAAGCATTGTACTTAAGTTGTTTTGGTTGCTACAGTTATCAGCTCACAACCTTCCAGAAGGTATGGTCTGCCATCAGCCTGCAATACCGCATACGGCAAAGGAGGATTACCTTTCAGGCTGTGCCTGTTTCCTCTTTATTTATTTATTTCATTTGTAAAGCGCACATACAACCCAGAGGCATTGAGGCGCAACCTGTGCTGTAGCAACACACTGCAGGATCTGCTCCTGTGCTCGCCAATTAATACATGGACGGGGACCTGCCCTTCTGCACCCAGAACGGCTCTGCTATTCAATGCTCCTGAATGCTGGCTATTAACACTTTTATAAGGGAGCTGGCGCGGACTACATCCTTTAAGTGGAAATTACTTCAAATATGAGGCTTGTCCCCAATGGTGATTTTGCTGGACTACTACTTGACAAGACACAATACACATTTGGCTGTGTACGCTAGAAATTATATTTCGTCCTGTTGAAGGCTGCATACTTGTGACATCGCAGTGGGTGAAGAGACAGCCGAAAGACACCGTGTTGACCTTTATATACAGGTACCACAGCACTGCTTAAGTTAGGGCAGGTTTTATACAACAAAAGAAAAAAATGAATTCAAATAACACACTGGAAAATACCAGGGTCAGGATCTTGTGTCTGAAATAAGATATGTGCTGTTATCATTGTACAAAATACTATATAAAGGTTTTGTTGTTGGCCAACTAATTTGTATAAATTATTATTATTTTTTAAAAAAAGGTATAGATGGGTACAAAACAAAAAACAGGTGTTTTTATGAGAAATTAAAAAGTTTCATGGAACTGGTTTGAACATTTTAAAGTGGGGCGTTGACATAACAGCCTTAGCGATTTTTGTTTGTTTGGCGCTGTTGCACATACCGGTCAGGTACAGAAATGGGGACAATAAGGTAGACGTGGAACGACACGAAAAATGGGCAGGGATACAGTAGGTTGCACAGTGAAAGTGTTACATGCACACTAGTAATTTTGTGTAAACCAAGGTGGGGAGCCAAGGGGTAGTTGACAAGGTGGAGGGGGTGGTTGACTAAGTGGAAATAGAGGAGGGATTAGGAGAAGAGCCGTTTTGAGGGTTTTGTGAAAGGCCCAGTAGGATTTGCCCACCCGTAGGGAAGGAGGATGTGGGGGGGGGGGAGGTGGGGAGGTCGTTCCAGAGAAAGCTAGATCCTCTTGCTCTGCATCTTCTCACTTTAGGTAGGAGCAGTCTGTCAGAATAGGGGGTCCTGGTAGGTCTGGTGGAATGGAATTTATGATTGGGATCACTGCTGGCTTAGTAGTAAGGTGGGGCTGAGTAAGCAGTTTAGCCGCTACTCTTCCCTGTACTCCGGCAGAAAAGTAGTCATTTTGTCGCAAGGGTTTTAATGACCAAATCAGCAGGTACTGGGACACACCACAAGAAAGTGGGTTTGTAAGGGGAATAGGAGCTAATGTATGAGGGGGCAGCCTTTTTTGGAATTTTGGAAGGGAGAGTGGATGCCGAAACCCTCCTTCAATCGGTTTGGGGCCTTATTTAGCCTCCACCTTGGTTCGCCTTTTCATTACTCCCGCTGGGTATCCTACATGGAGTGTGGTCTGAAGCGAGTTTTCCCTCAGAGCTGTCAGCAACTTCCCACAGCTCTTTCAGCGCCCACGAGCTTCATTGAAACATTTATTTGGTTTAGGCATCCAATATTTAGATGTCCTTGATTTGACCAGAGCTATGATGTGTAGGGCCTGGGTAACCACACTAACAGCGAAGAGGCACTGCTGATGGGAGCATAGGGCACCTGGCAAGATATTAAAGAGGTTCCTGGAACATAATTAGGTTAATGGATGGTGACAACATCTGCAAAATCACGCTCTCCTGATCGCTCACCACTATGCTATCTAACCTACCTGCGTCTTCTCCCCCTAGAGTGCTTTAAAGAATATTCAAAGTGAAATTACTTACCAATAAACCAACCATAACATGCTTAATACTGGCTGTCAGTGGCACTGCTCATTTTCTTTTCTCGTACCTTAACTCTTCCTGCGACTCTCCTTTCCTTCCTTACAGCACTTAGAAACACTCTCTGGTTGGTGTTAAGCGCTGCAGGAGCAGCTTACACACACAGACTCTTGTGGCAAATCTTTGTATCGTGCAAAACAAACACATTGTGTATAGGGCATTAGAAATACCCAATCAATAAAATAAATAAATAAAAAAGGAACCATGAGCAGAAACTGACCCACTATGGACAAGGATACAGAGGGAATCTCATGCCAAAACCTAAATGCTGCACGGCAGCACGGTCCCTCCAAATGATATAAGTCTCTCCAAATAATATGATAAGTTATTTATAACGCGCTAAATACCCAGAGGTTTCTAAGCATAGAACATGTGGTGCTCCATGTCGTCTTGCTTCCAAGGTGGGCATGTTGCCCCTGAGCTATCTTCCCGGGTCTGAGGTCATGCCAGTGGGACAACATGGGAACACTCTTGATGCAACAGATGCATGGCGGCCCATACACCTAATTACATCTATAAACAAAAATAAGAGATATATTCTTACAGTAAAGAGGAAACATTGTTTAAGATTATCTGATGTCATACAATGTGTAGGTACTAGGTCTAGAAGCATCGAAATATACACACTGGAAGACATTCACTTCCTGGAAAAGAATATTTAAAAGGAGAGGTTTAGTGCCCCACACCAACTGAGCCTGGGCGTGAAAGTGACAGGCAATCATGTGCCCCGATGACAGCTCAGTAATCATCTTGTGATGTGTACATGGCCCAAGCCCAAGTTCTCAAGATTGTGCCCGAGTGCATTGTGGACATTTGTATTCTCACACTGATATCTACCAGACCAACAACGTTGTGCTCCTACCTACTACTCGAAACAGCAGTGGAGGTGTCACACTATGAACATCTGGACTGGCTTGAATCGCTCGGAGTGATTTCACTGGAGCGGCTGTTAGGAGAGGGAGGAGGATATTGATCCAGCAATCTTGTTATAGAGTCTGTGATATTCAACATAAAACTTTTTCAATGAAACTGCAGTGTCAAAGACCTACAACCTTTTGAGTTTACCTCCATTTCCTACCGCCATTCACCCGGACGAGTGGTTTGGGTGATAAACAGACAAGCAACCCTACCAAGGTGCCCGTGACATGATCCACCAGCCTCGAACTCTGAACATAACATGGAAACTTACAGAAGAAAAGAAGAAAAGAGGTCAGTACTCACTATGCAGCAGAGTCGTTGAGCTGATACTCCCGGGAGCGGTTGAAGCAAACCTGGACTCCACTGTCTGCCCAAAGTCTCCTGATCACATTGGCAAGGTCCTCTGGCATGATACCCTGTTCCTCGGCGGTGCACGCCAGTGCAAACAGCTGCCGCGCATCATCCTGCAGATGGAGGATGGTGTAAAATGTTAGATGTACATTTTAATTCTTTTTACTTGAATGATTTCATTTCGGGTCCACAGATGATAAAACCACACAAAGCAAAACATGCCAGACATCTGTACGGTTATACACTAGTCACGATATCTCATGGCCGGTTGATATGCACACTACAATCTCTAAATCTCCTCCATGGGCTCTGATTCTTTGTCACCATTTCTATACCTGCAGGCACCAGACCGCCTGCCGGTGTCCATGGGCCAGGTAGCACTGCAGCATCTGGGTAAACTAGTAAGGATGGCATGTGTTCATTTCTTTCATTGGCGTCTGGGGCTGATTAGCCCTAATAAGTTCATATTTGCGGCTAGGAGATCCATAGCATCAGGCCCTATACTGAATTTTATTTGTCTATTTGGTCATGGAAGTGGTCTACATGTTCAGGCAGGGACGTCATTTCACCAAAATGCCAGGGGTAGCGGAAGTGACATAGCATGACCCATGACCGCTGATGACATCACAGGAAGTGGCGTCATTAGACCCCACCCCGAAGTGATATCGCGGGAAGCGAGGGAACACGACCTTTCACTCCTTGACAACACAGGAAGTAGCATCACATAGCATTGTTCCTAAGTACACTACAAAAAAAATGGTTACGACATCACTATAATGTGATATACATTTCATACAAGAATGGATTGCCATATGTATCGTTAAGATCAGTGTGTATATGTCCATATTACCAAATTACTGTGAATGCAAGCAGACGTCCATGGTCAAAAGATAATGATGTGTTATTATATACCACTTAAGAATAAGCGATTTATATAGAAAAAATATACATACAATATCTCCTAACCTGTGTTGGTACTGATTTATCAACCTCAGAAGGATGAAAGGCTGAGTTAAGGTGTTTAAGAACAGACTAAATCAGTGACTCACCCCCTGAAGTGTGCCTGAAATAAACCTTTAATGAGTCTAGCAATTTTAGTATAAAATTCCAGAAAGACAAATTGTTTGGTATTCCTATTCTTTCATACTTACGGTCACTGCTGAAAGTGTTAGACTTGTGGAAACCCTGTTGTTCTTTTTTTAATTTTTTTTTTTTTTAAGAGGCCTAAACAAGAAAGGCAGCCATTCCAGAAGCAAAGAGCCACATGGCACTGACAACAGCCCAGGAGCTTGCATTAATAAAATAACATTTTAAAAAAGATACGTTTGTTTTTTTTTAGCAGTAACAAGGGAGACCACAGAGGTTGCAGTTGCGACCCCTGGCAACCACTAAATGACGTCCCTGTGTTCAGGCATAAGGAAAATCATGCCGAAAGATACTAATTCATTCATCTTTTATAACGTGCTTAATACCGGAGACCGAGACCAGTCTCTAAGTGCGGACAGGGATTCGAGTCTGTGTTGCGCTGCGTTGCCTTGTCCCTGAGCTATCCTCCCGGCCCTAGATACTAGACAGTCCTAAGTATCCTTCCACCCTCTCAGTTCTCAACATGCTCACAGATCAACATTTCCTGCTCTCCAAGGGTCAATATGCATTCACTCGCCTATTTGCAAGTGCATATTTTGAGGCTTGAATACTTAACCAGATAGTCACAAATTATGCACGTACCAGGCAAGAAGCGTGTGTAAAAGGCAGATCTACGTTAAAATAATGAGGAAAAATAACTGTTCGGCCTTGTTGTTTTGCCATTCATTTCTTTGACGCGATACCGTAAAAGGCACCAAATGCAAATTGCAATCTTGAACACCACAAGCTTTCTAAATAACGCTGTAGACCCAAAATGTACATCGTTTTTGGGTGATTATCAGTGCTGGTCATTGGGCCGGCTCCCAGCGGATCTGAGATCCGGCACCAGATATGGATCCGGATCTCGGGATCCGGCCAGAGTCAGCCACCCAAGCCCATGAACCGCGCTGGAATACGAAAAAAAGAAAAAAAGCGCCTGCCACTGCAGCATTGCCTTTTACCGCGGCTTTGGCACTGGTGTGTAATGCACAATGCTCGCTACATGTACAACTGATTCCTTTCAGTTGTACATGTAGCGAGCATTGTGCTTACACACCAGTGGCAAAGCCGGCGGTAAAAGGCAATGCTACCGTCACAGGTGTTTTTTTTTTATTTTTATTTTTTAAGTATTCCAGCATTGCTGGATGTCCACTATGAGCCCCGCACCCTCTAGACCAGGCCCCCTTGGGCACCGCCCCTAACTCCTCCCCCAACCCGGCCCTTGTGTTGTGGGATCCCCCACCACATTTTTTCCATTTCCACCACTGGTGATTATCAACCAGATAAATTAAGAAACTGTGGCTCCAGGAGAACGCTAATTGAAGTCATTGAAAGTACTATAAATTCGCAGACTGGCTGGCGAGGCAAGGTTCTCCGGCAGGGAGCGCAGCATTCTTTAGCGTTGACATTGCTGTCTGCTGCTACCATGCACTAGCAAGGCAGTCTGCTCAGCCTTCCAACTGTGGGGCTGCCCCCTAGAGGTGGCCCGAAGGATGTCCGAGGGAGGGCTAAGGCTCTTGAAACAGGGATTACGTAACAGCTTTTAACAGAAAATATGAGCAGATATAGCTTGGGAGAACACGGTTGGAAAACATATTTTTACTGAAGGGGGGGCTCACTGTAAACAATGTTGAATACCACTAGGGGATGGTAATTGAATGTTTACGCTAATTGCCAAACATATCTTCCGAGCAGGAAGCCTTTTAGCCAGTTTCCATATTCTGACCCATCAGCAGAATTTATAGATAGATTGCAAATCTCACTTTAAAAACATAATTTGTTTTGGGATTGGATGGAATTTTGGGGATAGGAAATGTACCACACCTAGATGGATTGAGGGGGTGATGTGTGGCTCCTAACTAACCATGCTAAAAACTCACCATTCTGTATACCCTCAAACTCTGAGCCAAAACACAACCATACCTCTGCTGCACCACAAACCACACACATTCCACAGCACAAAACCATACCATACAAAATCACACCTCAACACCACATGGCAGCTACTGACCGAAAGCGCACCTACGCTCTGACCGGTTTCTCTGAACCGAAGCTGCCAACTGCAGATCAAAGCTCTCTTGCTGTTCTCCCTCTCAATCCCACTTACATACCCCAACCCTCCTTCCATTGCAGATCCGCCAAGAGCCAGGTGACCACGCACATTTTACACTGAAAGTGTGACACACACCCTTTTACGAAAAACACACTTCTAGGGATCGGACGGTTTCCACTCAGAATTTATTAAAGTTGATGGTACCGAGAACGAAAGGGGAGCTGGACTGGATTCCGCTTTGAAGTTGTTCCTAAGAACACCAAGCGTAAAGTCCATACGCTCTACGTGGTTTCATCAAAATAAATTACTACGTGCTAATTGACGTTTTGGTAGGTTTCCCAGTGCCTTTTTTCCCTAATAACGGGAGGGCTCTAGGCACCACCACACCCCAAAAAAAAAAATATGTCCCCCAGAAAAAGATACCAACAACAAGATGAATCTAGAAGAAGCTTAGACAAGAGGAAGGTCTTAAGGCGCTTTGTAACCACATGAATTACATGAATAGTTCGCATCTGCGGTGAAACTGAAATTCTGCATTTTTAAAATGGCGCAAGCCAACTGAGGCATAGCTTTGGCCTTCTTAAAACAGCTCACTTCCATCAACAACAAGGATGCCAGAGAAGGTTTAAGTACGCTGAACAGATACAAGAGCGAAGTACAGTGGCCTTTTCTAGCAAACAAGCAAACATCCTTAGCGTCCAGAGGGAGCGAATGTAAGTCTCCTGGGCTTTGATCATGTGTATGTATGTATGTATGTATTGTCGGTTCCATGTCATTTCATTGCAGGATGTTTTTTCGCTGGGTTTGTTACCGCGATTTGTTTTACGAAAAAACCCATTACATTTTTTTTTAATTCTTTTTGGGGGGTTCCCCCCAAAACCCCAATTTTCTTTAATTGGTATTTATTCCCAAACACCCACACCCCATATATATATAATTGTTGTGAAGTGCTCGTTGGTGGATGTCAAATGGATGTGCGTCACTGGAAAGGAAGGAGATGTGTTGTGAAGTACTTGCTTGTGAATGTGAGACCCTGTGATGTCATGTTGGAATGTTGATGTGTGAATGCTGCATGAGTGTTCTAGCTGATGTCAGTTGAGCCTGTGTGATGGGACCCGGTGGTCTCTCCTAGTTCTCCTAGTTGTCAGTTTATGTAACTTATAATAAAGAATTCACTAATAAGCCTAAGAAGTCCACAGAAGCTGCTTTGTAACAGTGGTGACGAAGAACTAAGAACCTACGCGTGGAAGAAGAAGAAACTGCTGAGGGGGGGCAGCGAAAGAAGAGAAGGAACCACTGCCTCCCCAGAAACCCAGAAGTAAGTCCCATCACCCAGGGAAGAAGGAGGGGGAACCAACTGCATAAGGAAGAGGGGCATAGACTGACAACCATAAGCAAAAGTAAAGGGGGAGTGATGTTAAGCCCCAAAAGCTGAAAGCAAGGCCCCATAAGAGTAAAGCAGACTCACATCACAAAGTAAACAGGAGGCTTTACAGCAGTATGCAGCGGGTGACTAACAATAAGCGATCAGAGGTTTTACAGCAGTACGCAGCGGGAGACCAACGAGAAGTGAGCATACGGCTGAAAGGAGTAGCAGTGTGAGGAGCACTTGTAAAGCCGGGCGAAGCGTTCCGCAGAAGGAGGTACATAGCGGCTATCAGAAGTAGCGGCAAGCGAATGAAGACGAGGGAAGCGTGTGATTTATGGCTCAGGCCGAACGAAGAGAGTGACGGGCATGAAGAAAAGCTGCCACATGAAGTATCAAGATGGGCCTGTATCCTTCACACGAAGCGCCATAATGTACATGTATCCTTTGATTTTATGAAATCTATGGTTGTTATGTAGGTTACTAAAATGTTATCAGTGAGACTACGATAGTGCGAGAAGTATGTGCATATGAGATCATAAATGGGAGTGCGAAAGCGTAAACATTAGTAAAAGTAGAGTAAACCTTGGGAGGATTTTCAGTCACAAATGGACATTATTGAATAATTAGTGTGACTTAAATATGTAGACCGTATGTGATGGGTATGCCTGGTGTGCAACAAAGAGGTTATGAGTGAGATAGAATTAATCTCTTCAGGAATTGCAGGATTACGTTGTCTGAGACAACATGGACTTTTAGAATTTTTAAAGTATCTGCATAGAGATAAAGTAGGCTGCATTAAGGCGGCGTGGACTTTTAGGCACACACATATATATCTGAGTAGATTTATAATGAATATGTCAAATGTTATATGTGTGAAGTGAGTAGCCGATGTTAAAAAACGTGGCTAATGTTGGAATGTGTGGGATAGCGTTCCATCAATGTGAAGTCAGTAGGCAAGTGTAGGGATAGCGTCCCAACTGAGACAAAGGGATAGCGTCCCGAGTAAGAGAAGGGATAGCGTCCCATCAGTGTGAAGTTAGTGTGTACGTTTAGGGATAGCGTCCAACATTATTGAGGTACAGGGATAGCGTCCCGAGTATATAGATGGGATAGCATCCCATTTGGGATACAGGGGATAGCGTACCCAGTAAGAAGCCCCATCCAGTGTGTAAGTAGGGATAGCGTCCCTCATTGGTTTAGGGATAGAGTTCCCCATTTGTATAGGGATAGCGTCCCTCATTTGTATAGGGACA
Source organism: Ambystoma mexicanum (assembly GCF_040938575.1). Lineage (NCBI taxonomy): Eukaryota > Metazoa > Chordata > Amphibia > Caudata > Ambystomatidae > Ambystoma > Ambystoma mexicanum. The sequence goes on from NC_090923.1 coordinate 605,795,026, forward strand.
GCGTCCCTCATCTGTATAGGGACAGCGTCCCTCATCTGTATAGGGATAGCGTCCCTCATCTGTATAGGGATAGCGTCCCTCATCTGTATAGGGATAGCGTCCCTGAGTGAAGTAGGGATAGCATCCCGCACCAGTTTAGGGATAGAGTTTCCCACCCAGAGTGAAGTAGGGATAGCGCCCCGCACCAGTTTAGGGATAGCATCCCTGATCCATATAGGGATAGTTGTTTCCTGAGTGAGATAGGGATACTAAGTATCAGTATGGGGATAGCTTCCCAAGTAAGTGGTAGGGATACCGTCCCTCAAAAGGAGCGTTGGCATAGCGTCCCTAAAGTTATATTTTGAGTTGCATCTCTCGTTAAAAAGATGCACGGTGTGGATGTTTTGAGGTGTGAATGCTTTGTATTGTGTTCTCTGTGTCAATTATGGTTGTGGTGAGAAAGGGATGTGTTGTGATGTGTTTATCGGAGTATGTTGGAAAGGAAGGAGATGTGTTGTGAGGTGCTCGTTGGTGGATGTCATTGGAAAGGAAGGAGATGTGTTGTGAAGTACTTGCTTCTGAATGTGAGACCCGGTGATGTCATGTTGGAATGTTGATGTGTGAATGCTGCATGAGTGTTCCACCTGATGTCAGATGAGCCTGGGTGATGGGACCCGGTGGTCTTTCCTAGTTCTCCTAGTTGTCAGCTTATGTAACTTATAATAAAGAATTCACTAATAAGCCTAAGAAGTCTACAGAAGCTGCTTTGTAACAATAATTTACTAACCCCTCCTAAAAAATGTGTTTTTTTTTTCAAAAAACATTTGCGGTAAAAAAAATCCTGCAAAAAAACATCCCGCGATGAAAGGACGTCGTACCGTATTGTCATGGGTGGATACAAGAGAAAACAAATGTATCTAGATATGATGTGCATGTAGAGCTGTTTCAACACATTCAGTTCTTTATACACAAGGACTGGAGGAACGTCTATTTGAGGGAAGGCAGAGGGGAACAACTCCAAGAAGGAGACTCCAGGAATGCTGTGGACGGAGGGGGATACATTAAACTCAGGGAAGGGCCGACTTCAAGGGGCCAAACGTCCTGTACTCAATCTCTAAACATCAAAGGGACCTGGGGCGTGTGCTCCCAGGATAGTGCAGTGTTTGTCATGCACCGGCACGCTTCCTTGCCTTGCGCAGACTGTCCAGGTATTCATTGCTCACCTGGAGGACTCTCACCTCGAAACTCCTAGTGTAGGAAATCCTCACCTTCTCTACAGAAGGTACTTATGGGTAGGAATTCTATGCCGTACCTGGATATTACAGGTAGGATTTACCCCCCCCCACTCCTACACTCTGGGGCTTCACAATCCCCCACAAAGGTCTTTAGTTTGGGCTAGTATTCTTGCATCTGCCACCAGTAGGTGGCCTAGAGCCTCCAGCTGCTTCTCTCCCATTTCTTGTCCTCAATGTGTGGCAGACACTGGGCCCAGGCTCTTTGCAGGCTCTCCAAACTAGCCTTTCCCCTTTAACCCGATTCTTCCATCTTATGCCCAAGATGGCACAGTCAATTCGGGGTGTGTAGTTACTTGGGCACCGCAGGGTCTATCTTTCCAGCAGTTCTCATTCTTTACCTCTCCCTGTAATGCAGCTCTCACGCTGGGACACCATCCGGACACCAACTTCAAGTTTGGTACTCTTCCTCTAGATGTGCTCTAGGGCCAATTGCGATCTGGTTGCTGGGCCATTGTGATGCCTGATTGGCCATTGCTTAATGGTTTTCACCTCCTCCCCATGTGTCTGTCAACTGACAGTGCCTCTTGCCATGTTAATGACAATGATGTGTTTATTTAGCGCCTTAATCCAAAGCGCTTTACAGAGCACATATATTTACATACAATATCACCCAACCGAAATTGGTACTCATTCGTCGACCTCGGAAGGATGAAAGGCTGAGTTGGCCTCTCCGGGATTCAAACCTGCGACCTACAGATCACGCTCAGATCGCAGCAGCGAGCGCTCAACCCGCTGAGCTATCTTACCAGCATGTTGGGATCAGACAATGCTGCCATGGCAGCACTCGGATCCTGCATCTAAGCCATAGTATGCATGGGTAAGTATTTATGCTTAATATCCGAGTTCGGTTTCTAAGTGCAGATCCGAGATTCGAACCTAGACCAGCACGTTGCCCCTGTGCTATCCTCCATTCACAAGTATGCACGGGTGAGTTTGTTTACAAGCTTCTACCATCCTTGCTCTGAACCCCAATGCTCATGCCGAGTGCTTTGCCGCCTCACTTCTAAGAGTGAATCCCTTGTGACTACAGATCATGCTCCCTACCGAGGGTTTGTGCACTTGATGTGTGCTGTTCCTCACCTTAAGCTTTGGGCACGGAGCTGCGACTGGAGTTTGCGGCTAAGTAAATCATTTGCTTGGACCCAATATATTTGATCGTTGACCTGTGACTAATTCTCTCTGGGTTTCTTCCACTGGGGTATGATACAGTCACTCAATCACATACTGAGAAATGCTTCCCCGATTTCATGAGGCTTGGCTGAAAAAAGCTCTGGGGGACCTTCTATGTATTTTCTCCAGGGGGGGGGCAATCAAGTGCAGGTCCCTCCCTCCCACACCTCCCAGTCCCTCCCGAGCATCAGAACTCCCCAGCCTCTCCTAATGAGTGAGATACAGGCAACTTTGACACTATCAATGTGCCAGGTTTTATACAGCGTGGACCTAGCTTTAAAGCAACACTACAGTGATCGGGTAAAGTAAGATGGAAACGATTGGAAAGCTAGATTACTAGGGGTACACTTTGAAGGGCATAAGGAGAGAGGATGCAGAGGGTTGCAGGCACGGGATATAGACAGGGAGGACAAGGCAAACTCAGTCTTGCTGAATGTGTTCGTGGATCCGCATCGGTGCTCGCGATGAAGCGATCTTCTTGCGAGTGTCGCACAATCCAACCTCGCTAGCTGCTCAGTCACGTGGCCCGCATTTGTGGTTCCCTCGCATGCTTTCTCCTGCTATGGGAGTAGTATATGCTGCAATCTTGATGCTCCTGACATCAGTGACGTCTGCAGGAAGAAATGGAAAGGAGTGCAGATGTAAGGTAGCGCAGAACGAGATGATACACGGCGTATTTGCACACTGCAGCCCTGCCTTAGGCCATCTCAAAGATGAAAAGGCCGGCTTCCTCTGGTGATTTAATCCTGCGTTCTACTCTGTCCAAGAAAGAAAACCACGCTTAAGCGTGATAGGCTCGGGTGGTAATAGTGATGACCGTGATGGCGTGATTTTATCAGCTGGTAACAGTTCCGTGCCCGTTTTAAAGGCCCTAGCTTCTCGAGTGTCTGTTAACGGAGACTGGCAGCTTGTCACCAGCCGGTAGAGTCTGTCGCCACAGTGGGTGCCATCACTTACGGGGTCTCCCTAGTGACAGTCCATCTGGAGAGGAACTCCAACATTATTCTGCATGTGCCATTTGGCGGTTGTATTTGTGAGATGAAGATGCAGATTGTGTAGGGTCATTTGTAAGGACCAAATCAAGTATCTGCTCGCTCCAGAAAGCTTGCAGGATCATCACTGCAAAGAGGCGCAATTCTGCAAAGAACAAGCAAAGACAGGGACAGGATACTATGCCATGTGATGTACTATTTGCCGACCCAGGATAACGGACATTAATATTAGGGTTCAAACATCAAGTCATAAAGTACCAGGCACATTTAAATGGTATATGCAACACTACTGGAGGGTGGTGGTGGGATGGGGGGAGCAGATATGTAAACTAGCAATAACGCCAGGGACTTCCTAAACTAAGCAAAGAAACATAGTCAACAGAGGCTAGCACAGGGTCAGCGCAACAAAAGTTAGAATCCCGGGTCCGCGCTTAGGGCGTTATATAAAAACAATAAATAAATCCCTGCCCCCAGTTCTGATTGGTGCTATTACCAAACCAGATGGGCACACAAACTCTCCTTCAATTATTCTACAGCTTAAAGTACACACCCACAAACTCAGAAACACAAAAGTGTGTGTATATACAAATAACTAACATGACAAATGATCAATACCAACAAAAAAAGAGTGAAAAACAATTCAACAAGATTTGAAAAAGCTGCACCATTTAGAGAAAAAAACCCGATACAAAACAGTAAAAGAAAACATACCCCTCCCCTGAATTTGTATACTAATTAAATCCAGGTGAGCCGGCGGTGCCCTACATATTTCTGTCCCTACAGTTGGACTTTCTTCAGGGATTTTAAAATAAAGGGGTCTACTGAAGGCTGACACAAATGGGGAGCTTGGGGATTTCTGAAAAATATAATACAAAAAATGGAATTAATATCTCCTGTCTTACTATGCTGCAACTAGATGCATTTTACGCCGATAGTGAACAGACAAATCTTTTTCATAAAATGCTCATAGTCCACTTAAATGACACACAGTGCCCAAGCAGCCTGAACACCCAAGAATAAGCATCACATGTATGTGTTTCCCTCATTCATTGTGCAGTAAACATTTAAAAAGTGGCAAATACCGACGAACACCTTCAAAGAGAGTACAAGGATCCTGCACGCGCTGCAGAAACCTCTTGTGCATGCCAATGGAACTAAAAAGAGAGCAGTTCTTTTCAAATTCTCAATGTAATTTTTGAAAAAAGGAAGGAGCCAGCGAATAGGCTAACAACTGCTACATGCAACACCCAGTGCCAAAAAGTCATATGTGAACAAACTAAATTCTCGCCTCAAGCACAGCCTACTGTGATGTACTGTGCTGCGTATTCTCGTGGGAACAGACGAGGATGCGTGAGGCTGCCAAGGTCGGACTGGGACAAGAAATAGGCTCAGTTACCCAAAAAAAAGTGGCCCACTCCTCTCCTCAAAAAAGTGGCCCAACCATTGACCTCTGATGACATTGACCCCACCCCAAAGTGACATCCCGGGAAGTGATGAAACACAACCTTTCACCCCTTGACAAAACAGGAAGTGGTATCAAATAGCATTGTCCCTAGGTACACTAAATTACCGTGAATCCAAGCAGGCCAAATGATGTGTTATTGTATAGCACTTACGTTTAAGCTCTTTTTAATAGAACAAATATGCATACAATATCACCCAACCTGGGTTGGTACTAGTTTATCAACCTACGAAGGATGAAAAGCTTTTTTGAAGAAAAAAAAAAGAAAATTGAAAAAAACATTATTTTGTTTTTCAAATTATTTTTGCATGGCCAGAAACCGGCTCCCACTCGCCAGGAAGGATTTCGGCCCGGCCACGGGCCGAAAGGCCGAGGGGCCAATCCAACCCTGGCGGCTGCCATGTAAACGGAGAAAAACAAATGCTCACCAACAGTGGTCAACACGGCGACCATATCATGGGTAGTTAAGACTAGAGTCTGCAGCTAATGGACATGTTAGCATAAAGGGAGGACTAACAGTGACAGAAGTTACGCAGCCAAATTTGAAGCTGCGGCCATTTTGTTTTAATAACACATTTTATTGTGATTTAAAATACAGCAACAGAACCAAAACAGCACTGTGTTTGACATAAATCAAAACAAAAAGTTTGGATGTACAAGCGGCAAGGGACAAATCAAATTAGAGGCAGATAAAAAACAACCACCCTGCACTGTCTCACTGGAGAGCCCCCTCAGGAGGCTTCCTCTCACTTATGCCATATCTTCTGGAACTTTGTCGGGCACCACCATGCATTATAGATACGTCTTTTGTACGACATACAAATATCCATATCAGAAACCCATTTACTATATTGAGGCGTATCCGGCCTTCCCCCACATCATAGTTATGTTTCTTTTGACTAACATGGCAGCCGTGGATATCAATAGTGTGTCAAAAAGATGGAAGGAGTGATTTCCCCAGACACCCAAGAGCAGAACTTGTGTTCCATAGGCACAGGCTCCGCCACCACCCTCGCTAGTTTATCTAGAACCCTTCCACATAGGCACCATATACTCAGTCATTCCCATATGGTATGGATGAAGGTACCGTCTGCCCGGTCGCATCTCAGGCACCGCGGATGAGCCGCACGTCCACATCTGTAAAGCAGCGTACGCAAATAATGCATCATGTGTAATATTTGAAAACTGGATTAAGAGGAAATGTGGATGAAATTGCCACCTCACTTGGGAACATCAAGGCCTCCACCCAGTCCTCAGGGTTGATAGGCTCCCATCTCCCCCTTCCCTATGTGGCAGGTCGCACAATGAAAAGGATATGCCGATACATGACCTATGTGACCCCTTCTGTTTATCTGTTGCTACACAACATTGGCTTCCAAGGGGGAGCAGGGTGGGACACTTTCCACGTCAGCAACTGGGCGCGCAGTGCGTGGGTGAGGTGAATGTAGTGGAAGCGCTGCGCCACAAGGGGCCCATACCTGTGCCGCATGTTGGGGAAGGAACCAAGACCCCCCTCCTCCATTATATGGTTTAAAATGAGAATGCCACACCAAGTCCACCCTCCAAGCACACCGATTGTATTGATTTCAGGTAGGAGTAAGTTCCACTATAGAGGCTGAGTGAGCGACGGCCTCCCACCCCATCCACGGCCCCGAAGCGCGGCACCCCAAACCTTCACAATGTGCGGAGTTACCTCCGGCAGGATCGGATCTCTGTTACCCCCATACAGTATTTGGATTGGCAAGACCTCCAACATCCATGCCCATTCAGCCTTAGGCGAGGATCCCCATGCAACCAGTCATTGATTACTGCCATCTGGGAGGCCCAGTAATACTGTACTATGTTCCATAGTCCTATGCCTCCTTCCCAGACAGAGCACTCCAACGTAGAGAGCACAATCCTGGGTCGTTTCCCAACCCATAACAGGTCTGTAGCCACTCTGGCAAACTCCGTCTGGAGCACCGCAAGGGAGGGTATTTTAGAGGACATAAAGATACCTGGGCACTATGAGCACCTTGAATAGCGCGGCCCTCCCCAGGAGTGTTATAGGAAGGAACTATCAGTGCTTCACACCCTGGAGAAATCAATCTGTGACAGGGTATAAATTACGAGAAAGAAATTCAGTTGGATCAAGACCAAAGTGAACCCCCCACAAGTACTTGAAACCCTCCCATGAAATATGATAAGGGCAGTTAGGGGGAACAGCTTTGTAGTCTCTCAGACAGTTGGTTACAATGGGAGAGCTGACCCACGGAAATACCCAAAAATATTAGCAGGTCATCCGCATAGAGGGATATTCTGTCCTTGTGCCCAGAGGGCCAATAACCCCCCCCCCCCCCCCCCATGATAGATCCATGTGCAAATGTATAGCCAGTGGTTTAATGGTGATTGTGAACAGAAGGGTGGAAAGTGGGCGACCCTGCCAGGTTTTACCCTCTAAGGGGAAGGATCTAGATGCTATCCCATTAACCAGAACCGCTGCGTCAGGAGTCGCATACAGGAGCCGGACCCACGGAAAAATGGCTCCCCAAAACCCATCCAAAGCCAATGCCAGTAAGACAGAGAGCCTTCTCATTGGGACCCTCAATCCCTCTTTCGCTCCCACAATCTGGCCATCCTCCATGGGCCCACTCCCCTGAACCTCCTGTGAGGCAATAAACCTTGGTATCAACTTCGACTCCTCTATCTCCTTCTCTCCCCATATCACGGACCTTGCCAAGAAGGCCCCTTTTCAGTTGCACCTCTCTTTCTTCACCTTCTAATGTCTCCAGAGCTCTGGTGCTCTCCAGGCTGGACTACTGCAACAGCCTCTTCCTCAATCTGCCTAAGTTATCCCCCTTCAACTAATCCAGACTAGGACTGCAAGACGTATCCTTGGCCTTGAGCCCACGGGCCGCATCTCTCCAGCCCTAAAATCTCTCCACTGGCTCCTGGTTGCTGTGAGGACCAAGATTAAGACCCTCTGCATCATCCACAAAGCTTTCTGGGGCCTGGGACCCCACTACATCCAACTCTCCCTCCCTAAATACTTCCCCGCTAGAGTTCTTCGGTCTTCTAGCTCCAACTCTCTGCAGATCAGATGCTTTTCCAAGCAGAGAGTTGGGGTAGAGCTCTCCCCTCTGGTATCTCCCTCTGGAATGGCCTCCCTGCCCCTCTCAGATTTCAGCCAGATCTCCTTAAGTTCCCTATGCTTCTCAAGACATTTCTTTTCCCTTCCTACTTCCATCTTCCCCTCCCCTGCTAATGTACCCATCTGCCTCTTGACTAGCTGCCTGGTTCCTTCAGATTCTTACATGGCACAAGGCCCCCCTCCTCCAGTCTACCCCTGCACTTGGTCTCCTCTGACCCACCCCCCCACACCGTCAGCCTGCACTTTCCCTTCTGGGCCCCCTCCCCAACACTAGCCTGGCTGGGCCTGCACCCTTGAGCCCTTCCAGCCCCTTACCTCACGCTCAGCTCATGGACCTTCCTTACCCTGCACTCTCTGCATTCCCCTGGCTCAATCCACATGGCCTCCCACTGGCACTAGCTTTCTCATGCACCTTTTCCGCCCTGACCGGCACTTCTCCCCCCTGCCCCCCTTCCTCTGCACTTCTTGTTACTACACATGCACGATCAGAATGTCACAAGGCCTAGTAGGACCATTTTTGTTTCTTCTTCCCTGCCCCCCCTCTCTTGTCTTTGCTCCGCATTGAAACATGTTGTATATAGGTGCATTATGAATACCAAATAAAAAATAAAGAAATTCCAGCCAACACCTACCACAGGTATTCCCATAGAACAGAGTCGAATGCTTTTTGGAAGTCAATGGTAAGAAGTGCCAGAGGGTGTGGGGTGTAATCAAAAGCCTCAAACTATCAGAACTAAGGGGCCATGTGGAAAAGGCCTACCTGTAATAACCAAAGGAAAAGCAGCATTTTTTATTAAAAAAATGAAGAAATTCAAGGGTCCCTTTCACATGAAAAACGGGATTTTTAAACATGGACACAAAAATGGCTTTGCATGTGTGTTTGCAGTTTAAATGAGAAAAACGTACCCATGTTATCACAAAAATGTCAGGGAAAAAGACATAGCATGTGTTGACAAAAAGTAATGTATATTATGTTTCACATGCAAAATACCAGCAGACATTTGAAAAGAAAAACCCACTTTGGTTCATGAAAAGGTTTCTGTAGGCCTGGGGCAAACCCTTTGCTTGCTGTGGCACAAATGTCACAAATAACTCCTCCCATGGAAAGCCTGGGTTACATCCCCCCAGCTATTTTACAACTGCAATAAAAAGCGGCTTGATTGAAACTTGTGGAAAACCAAGTGTCCTTTAGACTTTGTCTCTGCAGGACAATTTTCCTTGGCAGGAGCAGGCTGATCTGAAAATGTTCCAAATTTGGGAGATGGTGAATGGTGAATATGGGGAATAAATTGCATGTTCCTAACGGTTAGACTTTTTGTGAAAAACGCAGAAAATTTCCACACGGCCCTACAAAATGGTGGGGACCTGCCGATCGTCTTATTTTATTCCCCATGATTAGCTGAATTGGAAAAAATATATATATTATGGCAGTTGCTAGTAAAACTATGACGTTTTGCTACATAACTCATTTCTGCCAAGAATTTGACATGAGAACCAATGGGGATTGTAAATGGAGCTGCCACATGTCTGCTCCAGACTCTTAAAAGAACCATAGATAGATGGGCTGGAGTTGAGAGTAAAGAGAAGGGTAACTGTACAATCCTAGTTGTGAGAACTCTTGCATGGCACTCCCCCCAAGATTGTAAACTTGATGGTGTCATCACTTCTATTTAAGGGGGAATGCACTATGAGGAGGGGACAGAGCTGCTGAAATTTACCATTGGGGAGAAATGCTGAAACGTACCATCTGACAGCTGCAAGGAAACACCAAAGAAGATTACAGAAAGTGAATTTGGGTGGTGCTGTATACTTCTAGGAAGGCCTAAAAGCTGACTGGGTCCTATGGTGGAGAGCGGGAGGCCATCCTTGAGGTTGGAGTGAACAGACCCCTGTCCTATCTTTCCAGAGGGTCCTGACATGCAGTTGGCTGTCCTGAATGTTAAAAGAGGATTTCTATGTAAGTAGAACTGCCCCCTGGGAAACCAAAAGGCTTGGGAGTCTGCTTGCCTTAAATTCTTTCCCTTTATAGTGGGTTGGGGGGGGGGCAAAACTATGTAGATCCTTAGCCTATTTAACTAGAAATATTAATCTAATTAATTCCCTTTCGTAGAGCACTACCGGGTGATTTTTGTTAAAATTCAAAATGAACAAAGCTCACTTCCCAGTGTGTGCTGAAAAATTATAGCCTATCATTTAATACAATTCAGAAAAGAACTCAAGACCCACCTCTTTAAGGAATCTCTCCACCTCAACACCTAGGCTATCAAATTGCCCATTACGCCACATGACTCGCCGCTGTATCCCATCCCATTCTTCACTGTATATATGTTTTGTTGTTACCTCTGAAAAGTGCTCTGTTATGCATCTGTAATGTTGGACACCTCTGTAAAGCACTCTGTTATGCATCTGTAATGTTGTACACCTCTGTAAAGCACCTCGTTATACATCTGTATTGTTGTAGATCTCTGTAAAGCACTCATATATATATATCTGTATTGTTGTACACCTCTGGAAAGCACTCCGTTATGTATTTGTATTGTTGTAGATCTCTGTAAAGCACTCTGATATGTATGGAACAAGTTACTTACCTGTAACTGTTGTTCTCCAGCATGGGTCTGGCATGGATTCACCTGCTCATGAATATTCCCCGTCGTCAGGCTGGGAATCCTCGGTAAAGAAAAAACCAGTATCAGTTTCGTTTCTGATCTGTCTTTCGTAGTAACAACCAATCACTGGTCTCTGCGTCATACTGACCACAGCCAATGACTGCCCTCTACCTAAGCACCGCCTCTGGCAGCCATCTTCAGATATGGAAGCACGTGAAGTGGCAGTATGACCAAGTGAAGAGCCGCAGAGGGGTAGGCGGGAGGGTTCGCATGTGAATCCATGCCAGACCCATGCTGGAGAACAACAGTTACAGGTAAGTAACTTGTTCCTTCTCCAGCATGGGGTCTGGCATGGATTCACATGCTCATGAATAAAGAATACATAGCAGTACACACATGCACAACCACGGGAGGTGGCAAAGGCTCAACATTAAGCATTACATCAAACTCAACATTAAGCATCTTACCTCCTCACCAGGCTCACCTCAGGCGAACAGGTTGCGCAGCACTGCTTGGCCGACCCTGGACTCCTCCGTGGAATCCCGATCGACGCAGTAGAATTTCGTGAAGGTGTGCGTCGACCTCCACGTAGCAGCCCTGCATATGTCCAGCAGGGGCACACCAGAAAGGAACGCCGTGGTAGCTGCGATCGCTCTGGTGGAATGGGCTCTCGGACGGCCAGGCAGTGGTCGGTTTGCCAACCGATGACAGTACATGATACAGCCGGAGAGCCATCTGGAAATGGAAGCCTTCGAGAGAGCCTTCCCCTGATTGACAGGTCCAAAGTTCACAAAGAGTTGAGACGTCTTCCAAAAACACTTCGTGCGGTCCACGTAGAACTTCAGCGCTCTAGCCACATCCAGCGAGTGCAAAGTCCTCTCAGCCGGCGACGAAGGCGACGGGAAGAACACAGGCAACACCAAGGGTTCGTTGAGATGGAAGTCCGACGGTACCTTGGGCATGAAGGAGGGGTGCGTCCTGAGCACTACCCTCGTGTCGTGAAAAGTCAAGTACGGGGCCTTGCAGGAAAGGGCCTGGATCTCTCCCACCCGTCGTGCGGAGGTGATGGCCACAAGAAACGCTGTTTTCCACGACAGAAACTTCAACGGGGCCGAGTGCAGAGGCTCGAACGGAGGTCCCATGAGCTTGGTCAGCACCACGTTGAGCTCCCACGCCGGGGCCGGCGCCTTCACCGGCGGGAACGATCTGAACAGTCCCTTCATGAACTCTTTCACCAGACGATGAGACCTCAGGGACGACCGGCCCGTGGTTCTGGTGTATCGGGAGATCGCAGCAAGATGAATCTTGATGGAAGCGTGTGCCAGTCCAGCTTTGGCCAGCGTCAGCAGGTACGGCAGTACCTGGGGAGCCGTAATCCGTAGAGGGTTAATCTTCTGTGCGTGGCACCAGACAGAAAACCTCTTCCATTTGTGTCCGTAGCATTTAAGAGTCGAGGACGCCCTGGCCTTTGCAAGAACCTCTCTGCAGTCGGCCGGTATGTCGTATCCTCCAAACTCTAGCGCAGCAGGAGCCAGGCCTGCAAGTTCAGCGATTTCGGGTCGTGGTGGAGGATGGCGCCTCCTTCCCTGGAGAGCAGATCTGCGTCCACCGGCAGCTTGATTGGCGGGGACGCTGACAAGTCCAGAAGGTCCGGGAACCATATCTGCCTCGGCCACGCAGGTGCGACGAGGATCATCCTGCACCGTGACCTCTTGAGCTGGTTGACGAGCCGGATTAGCAGTGGCAAAGGAGGGAACGCGTAGAGGAACAGGCCCTCCCAGGGGAACGAGAAAGCATTGCCCATGCTCCCCGCCTGGGGAAACCTGCTGGCGAACCTCCGGCACTTGGAGTTCGTCGCCGTCGCGAACAGGTCGATCTGGGGTGTGCCCCACCGACGGAAGAGGCGATCCACTAGATCCTGCCGTAGTTCCCACTCGTGGCACGAGCGCAGCTCCCTGCTGAGTGAGTCGGCGATGGTGTTTTTTATCCCTGCCAGATGAAACGGCACCAGAAACATCCCTTGGGCGACTGCCCAATGCCACAGGTCCTGCGCCTCCTTGGACAGTTCTGGGGACCTGGTTCCGCCCTGTTTCCTGATGTAAAACATGGTGGTGGTGTTGTCGGTGAAGATCCTCACCACCTTGCCCTTGAGGGACGGAAGGAAGGACCTGAGGGCCCAAAACACTGCACGGAGCTCCAGGACGTTGATATGTAGGGATTTCTCCATCGGGAGCCAAAGGCCTCTTGCGTGCAGATTTTCGGTGTGCGCTCCCCACCCTTCCAGGGAGGCATCCGTGGTCACTGTCTCCTGGTGGGCTGGGGTCTGGAAGTCCATGTCCGCCGTCAGATGCGCGCGGGTGCCCCACCACCGGATCGCTCGTCGGAAACTCTTGTGATCCTTTCCTCAAAGCTGCCCGTCGTTTGGATCCAGCGCGCGTCCAGGAACTCCTGCAACGGGCGCATCCGGAGCCTGCACATGGGAATGAGGTAGATGCAGGAAGATATCATTCCGAGGAGGGACTTGATGGACCTCACCTTGGCCGCGTCGGCCACCAACATCCGCTGCACCTTGCCCAGGATGGTCCTGGTCCTCTCCTCCGACGGGGAGGCCAGAAGGGACACTGTGTTGAGCCTCGCTCCCAGAAACAGAGCGTCTTGCGCGGGTACCAGGTGGGATTTGGCGTAGTTCACGGAGAATCCCAAGTCCGTGAGAAGTTGGACGGTCCTTGCCGTGTGAACCACGGCGAGCTCCCTCGTCTTGGCTCGGATGAGCCAGTCGTCCAGGTAGGGGTAGACGTGGATCCCTTCACGGCGCAGCTGCGCCGCCACCGGTGCGAGGCACTTGGTGAACACCCTGGGTGCCGACCGTAGTCCGAAGGGGAGGGCTTTGAACTGGTAATGACGCCCTTGGACCACAAACCTGAGGAATTTTCGGTGCCCCTTTAGGATGGGAATATGGAAGTAGGCATCCTCCAAATCCAACGACGACAGGAAGTCTCCTTCCTCCAGCTGACCCAGGACGTGCTGGAGGGTGACCATCCGGAACTTTTGCGCCTTGATGAACTTGTTCAGGCGTCGCAGGTCCAGGATGGGGCGCCATCCCCCCGTCTTCTTCTTCACGAGGAAGTATCTCGAGTAAACTCCGGAGCCCCGAAGCCTCTTTGGGACGAGTTCGATGGCGCCCTTCCTGAACATCGCCTTTACCTCCAGGAGAAGTTGAGGGACGTGAAGTTCTTTCCTGGCCACGGGGGGGACGCGCGGGCACCTTCTTTGAAACTCGAGCGCCTGGCCCCGGGCCAAGGCGTCCAGCACCCAACGGTCGGTGGAGATGGACTCCCACATGCTGACAAAGCTCGCCAGCCGGCCTCCCACCGGGGTGCTTCGGTGGGGGCCCGACCCCACGGCCGGTTCAATCCTGCTTCGACGAGGCTTTGCCGCCTTGACCTCCTTGGCGACGACGGCGGGGTCCGCCAGACTTGCCTCGTCCTCTGTAGGCCTCCTGAGACGACGAGCGGGCCGCTTGACGGTAGGTGGAGAAACCGCCGCCGGAACCTTTGGAGGCGCCCTTGCCTCCGCTGCTCCGAAAGGGCGTCCGTCGGTGTTGCAGAACTCCAAGGGCCAGGGCCGTCTCGGTGTCCGCTTTAATGGCCTGAAGGGAATCATCCACTGTTTTACCAAACAGGTTGTTCCCATCGAAGGGCATGTCCGGCAAAAAGTCCAGCAGGGGAGCCAGTTTGTACCAGAGCTCCCTGTCGTAGCGGGCCACGATAGCCAAGGCGTTGGCCGCTTTAATCGTCGTCGCTGCAGACGAGATGACTCTGCGTCCCATAGCGTCCAATTTCTTTCCCTCGCCCTCCGGTGGGGAAGTTGATGTGGAGGCCGCACCCCCCCCCGCTTTTTTCCTGGCCGCCGCGGAGACGACGGAGTCCGGGGTAGGCTGCGCCTGGAGGCACAGGGGGGCCGTATCCGGGACCCAGTACTTTTTCTCGTACCGGTCTCTTCTAGCTGGCGTCGTGGAAGGGTTCTTGAGGAGGGTGAGGCCCTCATCCCAAATGTCGTCTAATAGAGGCACTGCGAGGACCGTCTTCCTCTTGGCCTCGCGCCGCTGATAAAGGAAACCTTCCTTCTTCTTCTCCTCAGGGCAGAGTTGGAAAAGCTCGGATGCCCTGGCGATCATGGAGTGGAACGATCCAATCTCGTCGGGCGGAGAAGCCCTGGTGGGAGGCGACGACGGTACATCCTCGTCGTATACCTCGTCGTCCGTACCCGTCGCTGCCGTGTCAGTCCCCGTATCATCCCCTCGGGTGGACGGGGAGGAGGGCTGAAAGGGGCGCGACGGCTGAAAAGGAGGCGGAGGGATCCTTCTTTTCTTGGTAGGGGGAACACCAGAAGGTCCCGGTTCTGGGTCCCCCGACGGGAGAGGTTCCGTCGGCAACGGTAGTCTCGTCCTTATCTCTGAGCATAAGGACTGTATGGCCAACAAAATGGCCGCCGAGTTGTCTCGCGGCGCTGGCAGAGGGGAATCCGACGGGCGATCAGGGGCCCCGTCGGTACCCTCGACAATGTCGTCGTCACCTGCGTCGGGATCCATCCCGACGGGCCGGTCTTCTTCCACGCCGAGGCCGTGGCTTAAGACCTCGACCAGCTCCTCCTCCGAGGTTGAGGCCGAATCTACGACGACGCCCTGCCCCCCCCTTTTTCTTCCCCACGGGGGATTTCACGGGGGTCCTATCGATGGGCACAAAAGAGGACTCCCTCCGAGGTGGCAGGGAGACTCTGAGCCCCGAGGTCGCCACCACTGGTGTAGCCTCCACAGGCTGAGCAAGGGCCGCCGCGACAGTTTCGATAGAGGGCTTGGCCGGATGGATTAAGGCCTTCACCACCTTAGGTGCGCTCACCGCCTTATCCTTGAGGGGGGGGGACACTGCCTCGCTCCCCCTCCGTCTTTGAGCTCGACCGGGGCCTCTCCAGGAGCCTCGCCGGGTGCTCGGCCTTCCTCTTACCCGACCCAGAGCGTTGGCTCGTGGTTGTTGGTGCCGGGGAGGGTGCGCCCAGCCTGGCGCCCGTAGAGCCCGACCGTTCGGCGCTCCCGGTGCCAGCGGACTCGCGGTGCTTGGCCTTATGTTGGACCCCCGTCGCCGGGGCGTCCTCAAAGGTCTTAGAAGACCGCTCGGATTTCCTCTTCTTCTCGCCGGACGGGCTCTTCCCTTCCAGCCAGTTGGCGAGACGTTGATGGCGGTCCTTCATGGTCCGCTCCGACATGTTGCCGCAAAACGCACAGTCCTTCTCCACGTGCGTCTTGTCCTCATGTAGGCAGTAAAGACAAAAAGAGTGTTCGTCCTCCTTGAAGACGTTCTGCAGCTGGCATTTACGGCAGACCCTGAACAGCTTTCCGGGCGTCGAGCTTCCCTTCTCCTGGGCCATGACCGGGCCTGAGAAACTTCTGGAGTCCTCCAAAAGCGTAGCTCGACGAAATCTTCACCCTTGAGGGGCGCAGACGAATCCGACACGGGTCCCCGTTGATCGGATGGAGAGTCGGTGGAGCTTGAGGCTCTTTTGACCGAAAAAACGAAGTTTTTGAGAAAAAACGTGAAAAAAATAGCACTAACGCTCGAGAGCAATAGCACGAGGATCCCAACACATGAACGTGCAGTAAAAATCTGAAGATGGCTGCCAGAGGCGGTGCTTAGGTAGAGGGCAGTCATTGGCTGTGGTCAGTATGACGCAGAGACCAGTGATTGGTTGTTACTACGAAAGACAGATCAGAAACGAAACTTATACTGGTTTTTTCTTTACCGAGGATTCCCAGCCTGACGACGGGGAATATTCATGAGCATGTGAATCCATGCCAGACCCCATGCTGGAGAACTGTATTGTTGTACACCTCTGTAAATCACTCCGTTCTGTATCTGTATTGTTGTAGATCTCTGTAAATCACTCCGTTTTGTATCTGTATTGTTGTACACCTCTGTAAAGCGCTCAGTTATGCATCTGTAATGTTGTACACCTCTGTAAAGCACTCGGTTATGTATCTGTAATGTTGTAGATCTCTGTAAAGCGCTCTGTTGCTTCTCGGAGCTAGGTCCGTGCTGAATAAATACAATAATAATAATAATAATAATAGGAACCATCTTGTGGTTGGATGCCATGCTCTACGTTGAAGGACGGCATCCCCGTTATTCTTCACCCTTTGCCAAACCTCCCTGACCATTCCTTGTGGGATAACCTCCATCATATAGTCATTTTACCTGCCAGAGCAAAAGACTCTTTAACCAAAGCTTGTCTGCTGGTGCCCTTCCTCCTTAGATGTAAAAACTGGCTTAACAGCACTTTCCCCTTAGATTTGGGACGGAGGGAATCGCATCTCAATAAAGATTTCGGCTTGATATGCTTTTTGTAGGGCTCAATCTGTACATATAAAGTTGATTCCGCCCGACTCAATCTATCTGAAAGAACAGGGACAGCTAGAGAGTTACGCCAATAAGTCTGAACAGTGCATACATGGTTATGAAGGATGCTCAAAGCCTTTACTTGAGGGATCTTAGTGTACAGGGATTCCATATCCAGGCCAATAAGGTGTTGAGAAAAGTCATATCTTTAAGTTAGACTGCGTAATTGGTCTATTAAAATGGACCCACCCGCATGTGTTAAAGAAGGGCAATTGAACTTCACTAAAACGTCAACAATACCGTACCGGTGCAGCCTTAGCGCCAATCATAACGCAATGCACAATAAATAGATTTTAGTTGTAAGAGATGGTAATACGTTCGCTTCCTCTAAACCTCATTGTTTTTGTGTGAAACTGGTGGCGCAAGAGACCCATCAATTGCAACCAGGCGAAATCGGTTCCAATCCAGACCTCCTCACATCACCACAATCACGTGATCCAAGGGAAGTTGCAGAATCTGTCTGTTCCCTTTTCAACTTATGTGGTAAAATGCTCCTTGCCGAAAACCGTGTGCACAACCAGCAGTAGATGTTATACAATAAGTAAAAAACGGTTTTCTTCCCGTGAGTATTCATTGGCCAAATATGAAGCAGTAAAACTAGGCTCAAATCGCGGCTTCCCCAATGGACCAAAATGTGTAATCCTGCTCAAATCATTTTATATAACTCCTTATTTTTTAAAGCTAATAACATTGGGATCACTTATAAGGCTACAGCACAAGACCCATCTCGCAACTGATGGTTCACTTAAATGGAGCAACATTTTCAATCGGAACACTGGGGATATTGAATTTGCATGAAAAACAATTTCAAACTCTGAACAGGCTGTAAGGTTGAAGCTGCTGGTATCATGACGCTTAACATAACTCAAGTCGTGTCCCTCACTTCTTCGTCCATGGTCAGAGACCACCTCCTATCTTTTTTCATGCCAATTAAATGCCAAGGACGAGTATGCTCGTCCTTTCTGCCTAGACCTGCATAATAGCCTGGCAGTTCAGGGGTTAGCATCTCCTCGTTTGGAGGGCATTTGTTGAACAAAAACTAAGAAAAACAGGCTATTTACATTTTTTGCATGCAAACCCTTTTAAGAATCCCCATCGGAACAGTAGAAGATAAACATAGAAAAAAAGACATCCCTCTCACCCCAAAATCCTGACCAAAGCCCGGTCTGTTCCTACCATAATGTTAGGGTCCTAGGAATGCAGGGTGCAAAGGAGCACGTCTGCTTTCGAATGGTTCTTGCACGGGCAAAAATGACAGCCTCCAATCCCCAGCAATGGCACAAGGTAGCCTCACAATCCTGGGCGGGTGTCTCACCCATTTGCAGCACACGTGTGGTTCCCAGGGTCTAGCCATGCCCACCAGTCCATCTCTAGGCCGCCCAAAACAAATAAGGCCTTCCCTGGTTGGCTAGCATTGGCTCGTGCTTCAGCCATTGTGGGTCTCACTTTCTAGAGCCTGTCTAACACGGAAAGTCTGGCGTTGTGCATTAGCTCTGGCACCCCAAGACCTGTCAGAGCAGACACTGATGGGAGTAACTTCATCGCAAGTAACTGGCCGGACCCATTGCATAACTCTTCAATCGTTCTTCTGCAATGAGCAATGAGGGGTGCACGTGCACAGTCATTGCATAAGGAGGCAGAGCGCATAACAAGCACACCATTTCTTTCTGAGACCAAATTCTCAGTCATCAACGGTTAGGGGCAAGTAGAAATGCGCCTTCTAAGAGTACATCATTTCTTTAAGCTGGAAAGATAACTATGCATGGTAGACCCAGCCCTTAATTCCAGAAAGAATCATACAATGGATACCAATACATTGTGTAGCAAATACAACCTGTTATCAGTATAATATTTAGAAGCAGGTTAAATTGAGCATAAAGCGCTACATGCACATCTGATAATAAACCTATTAATATTAATAACAATGAAGTATCTGCTGGATAAATGAGATGCCAGAACCAATGCAAATTAGTCATATATTTGTCATATCCAGTCCTGAATCATGATAATGATGTGTTATTTATATAGCGCCTTTATCCAAAGTGCTTTACAGAGCACATATTTACATACAATATCACCCAACCGAGATTTGGACTCATTTATCGACCTCAGAAGGATGAAAGGCTGATTGGCCTTGCTGGGATTCAAACCTGCGACCTGCAGATCATGCTCAGATCGCAGCAGCGAGCGCTCAACCCGCTGAGTTATCTTACTGACAAATACCTGCCCATTAAACTTTGCCAGTAGGGTTCTGTGCGCAGCACTCCTGACATTTCTTGAAATAATGTGTAAAAGAATACAATCCAATAAAGACCTGTGAGGCTGGTGTCAGGGTGGCATATTCCACAGAGGGTGCAAACCCAAACCAACTCTGCCCAACACAGTGCGACAAGATACACGTGTATCAGGGAAGAAAGCTCATCATCGTGCCCCTCAACTTCTAAGTCTGCTTTTATGAACACTGATGAGACAATGTTTCTCCGGTTTTGGAACTGGTGACCTGTGTAGGCAACCAGTGGCATGAAGAAATCCTGTCCACTAAAGAAGACCGCCACGCAGACTGGCATCTGCCAGGATGTGCTCCCAAGTCATCACTTTACCTTGGCATGGCATACCCCCATTCTGCCCCCACTCAAATCGATTTCACATAATCCACCAGAGATTAGAAGTCCAACAATTGCAGTTCTCGTGTATGCGGGTGAAACTTCACTACAGACAGAACGCCAACAGGTTACCTATATCACACAGACCTATTGTCGGTAATAACACATCACACTCGGCATCAGTCAAGTCACGAGCAGGGTTGTTCTTTGCAGTGCTACAAGCACACGTTTACCAACTGCCCTCGAGTATGGGACTCGAGGTACAGTGTGGGCCTGGTCTGTGGGTTATCCAATTGAACGGATAACGTAGGGTGACCAAATGAAACAAATAAAAAACAGGGCTGGGCAACTAACATAAAAGTAGGACTAACGGTTGGTTTTAAGTTCAACATTTTGTTCACTACCTCTCTGTTGAAGTATTCGGCGAATGGGCCTACAGTACAGAACTCATTATTTGCAAATGCTTAGCAGTTTGTGTTCTATAACAAATGTGATAGTGACAATGTGATACATATGTAGGAAAACAAATCTATGAACAAAGCTAATAAGAGAGTTGTTGTGCGTGTCTGCTATTGAAAGACAGTAGCAACAATAAGGGCCATATTAAAATGTATTGCCCAGCTGTTACATCACACCAGTGGGAAGTGAAAGTTCCATTTCACAAGCGCAACGAGGATTTCAAGTCTGCACTTGTCCTGGCATCACCGGAAAGGGAAGCTGACCAAGGTGGTGGAGGATGAGGGGTGACAAGACGCCAGGAATTTTACTTTTTGGAGTGGGGAAGGTATATTAAGCCATACCGGGGATTTCGGGGAAGGGAGAGTGGCAGAATGCCAGGTAATCTTATATTTTGCAGTGGTGGAGAGACAGAGCCACACAAAAGGGGGTGAGGATTAGTGGCAGGCCAGGTATTATAGCCTTTAGGGGAACGGGAGAGTTCCGAAACCACATCAGGGTGGGTAGATTTACAATACAATATTGCATAGGAGTGCCTCATGTAACCCCTGTCCCCCAATAAAACCCCTGAAAAGCTGGCAAGTAAGGGGTAGCGAAGATAAAGTTGTAGATGCGTGTTGCGAGCAACAGGGTGCACTTCAGCACGGGGTTCCGAGTGACATCACAGACAATGGGCCTCACCGGCAATGGGAAAAACCGGCAGGCTGCCGCCGAACTTGCCAATTATTCCGGCGCCTGGCAATGGGGAAATGCAGGGGCAATGCAGCCCTGGTGGACCCTGTATTTCCCCCATTTCCGGGTGCCGGTAATAATTAATGCCCATTCCCATTGAGCCCAATAGGGCTCAATGGGAATGGGGAGAGCGGATGCACCGGCACCATTCATGAATGGTGCCGCTGCATCGGACATGGCCTGCCCGGCAGGTCAGTCCTGGTGGGCGGGAAGGCACCCGCGAGCAGAACTCATAATTTGCCAGTCCGGTAACAATGGTACCGGCAAGCTTACTAGTACCGTTGTTACGGGACCGGCAAACTTGTAATGAGGACCAATGTCACTCAGAACCCCCCAGTAGAATATATCTCAGCTGGTCACAGTTACCCAACTACAATGCTTATAATCAGAGAAACAGCAAATTAATTGTGTCTATAAATAGCAAAACACGTGGATACTGCGTTCTAACGTTATCAGAGGTATTCCATGGGAAATATTAAGAATAAAAGGATCCAATTCAGTAGTAAATATGGGAGGTAAAGGGTGGGGATGGTTGCATTAAGGTTTCTTCTGTCTGAAAGTAGATAGAGGTTTATTTCTATTCTAGACCAGTTTCGGATTAGTTCCATTTTACGGAGCTAGTCTTGGGTCGAGTCATGGTGAGGCTTCTCCAAGAAAGTCATTGGCCCAGTAGAGGCTCATCCAGTATTGCACCCATAACTGAACTCTGTGCTAGGACAATCCACACCCCTGACACACAGGCTTTGCTACTACCCCTGGCAGCTGTTTGAGTCTGAAGGAAAACGATTCAGCGGGCAGACTTGTCTAAGCAACACCTGATGCTAGTTTAGCCCAGAGGAAGGCATGTGTAAAATCTACTCGCTATCTAGAGGGTTCCACTATGGGCACGCTGTGGCAATGGTGGCATTCCAAGCTTACTAGGAGGGGTGGAAACTACAGAATTAACAAGAATAATTTCCCAAGACGAAATCGGCTTTAAAACCATGAAAGTTGAATAGTTGGGTATTCTAAATCAGGATTGATTGGTGCAGTTATTGGCCTTTCTTGGCTTTAATTGGCGACAAGAAAACACAACCATTCCTGAAACTAAAACACAGATCTTGTTTCTGTTGCAAGTAAAATCCAACTGAACTACTGCACTATTCTATAAATTAACAAACATGAAAGAAGTAAACACATACTGTTATGCTATTGGGCATTTGTATAGTGCCTTTTACCATTGGTATGATTTCAAAGCGCTGTGGGTTGAACGCCCTCGGGGACCATAGTCCAGCTCAGTGGAGAGAGTGGTGTAGTAGGTAATGCTTGGGTGCACTTAGTATATCTGCAGCCAGGTCCAGATTAATTGGTGTGTAGCTGAATTCTAGTGCTAGGTGTGGTGCAGTGGTTGTGTGAGATCAGTAGAATGTGTGCAGCAAGGCCAGTTGGACTTGAGTAGCTGCATTCTGGCGGCGCTTTAGTTTGTGAATGGGATTATACGTGCAGCTACCCCGATTTTCTCATGGGGTATATCTGCGTTCTAAAGACTGTTGAGGTCCTACTGGAGGTGAATAGGCATGTGTGCAGCTAGGCCAAATTAATCGAGGGGAATAGCTGCATTCTATTGTTTGTTGGTGCAGAGGAGAAAGTTAGCATATAGGTGTGAAGTGTCTGTGTGGAATGGAGGAAGATCCAGTTCCCGGTGACCTTCCAGTGACTGTCAAGGTGACATGATCTCCCTTTGGGTTCATGGCTATTGGGCTATGGTCATCCCTGTGTCTTGTTGGGTCCGCAATTGCTTAATGGAGACCAGCTTCATCCAGTACAGTTTTATCGGTCCTATAACTACATCCTAGACATTAGGTCTGGTGCTGATGATCCCGGTCCAGCATCAGTGTCTATGCTCATCCCTGTGTCTTCTGAGGCTGCTATAGCTTGTTGGCGTCACCTTCATAGTGTGCAGTTGCATCCAGCTCTGTACTAGTGGACATACGAGTGCATCCACGATATGAGTGATACTCTGTGAGCCCGAAGGTCCAGCATCTGTAACAGAATGCTCTCTGCGAGGGAGAAGCTTTGTTATTTTTAATGCAAAATATTGCTGGTAATTGTATCTCAAATAGTGAGTTCTGCTAATCAGACCTCACCTTTATTATGCTCCAGGCTGAAAGATTAGTGAAAACATGCATCTCTTCCGGGACTGTTTACTGACACCGAGCGGCTGCCTTGTAGTGTGGCAACATGGTAGTAACAGCATAATATGCGTCTTCCTGAAAACAGCTTGTTGAACCAAACCACATTTCTCATATCGAGGGGCTGTCCTTAACCGTGGACAACCCTGATCCACATTGCATATCATTGTGTACCTTCAAGGCTAAGATCCAAATTACACATGCACTGTGTACCTCCAAGGCCGGGTGACCGATAAATAAGTATAGGCCACATTTGGCTTGATATTGTGGTAAATTGAAGAATAAAATTCTACTGGCCAAAGTCCCTTACGATGTCATTTGATTGGCAACCCAGTTTCTAGTGACTCATTCAACTGTTAGGGCCTTTTGTGTACCAGATGTGTGGGGCAGAGTTTCACCCAAAACAGACCATTTGGTCCAGCCCCAGATGCCCTCCTTTCTCTGGAGGAAGACTGGCATTCTTCCCAAAAGGGCAGGAAATACCCCAACGGGGTTGGCTGGGAACAAGCACTTCAGAGGAACACCCAGCCAAGACCATGGAGGCGTCACACCAGAGTGGTAATTACTGAAGACTCTGATGTAGGTAGATGGGAAAGAGGAAGGGGTTAGAGTTGCCCAGGAGATTAGTTGAAGGCAAAGAGGGTTTTCACCATCTTGGAACTTATTAAGCCACTCACATTTCTTGTGCTCCCTCCTCACTGCAGTTCATGCACAGACGGACATCAGGCAAAAACCCTTGTCACAGCAGTCAGGATTTGAAGAAGGCTTGAAATGGAGCAAACCGCTTTGGCAAATTCAGTATAGAAGAGGTGAGACCCCTCTTAAGTTTAATCACCTTAGGACATCAGAAGAACTAGGTTTTACCTCGAACTGTACAGTGATAAAGTCAACCCAAAGTCCTATGTCAAATAGGAGAAGAAACATACTCCAAGGAGGGAGGAAGATACTACTCTCACCAATCGCAGAGGGCCATTTGGGGTTGACCGTTGTTTCTACAAAGCACGCCTAATGTCTGAACACTGGTAACCTGCTCACTTTAAGGGACAGACCCTGAACGTGCTCCCAGGCAAACCTCCTTGTTTCTAAGGACAGAAAAGAGAGACTGCATGTTCCTGTAAACCCTGGACAGGGTCCCCCAGCAACCACAAACCCAAGGAACAGTCCTGGTCTATGTTTCCAGGCTCAAACTGCTTTCATGCAGACTATCGCTTTTGAGGTGTTTTCAAGCTGCCGCTGGACCCCGGAAACTGCCTTTACGCTCACTGTTTTTTCAATCTGCTTCGAGCAGTCTAGCCGCCAATATGACCATCTCTTGCCTGTGCTCCAGTCATCTGCGAGTCGATCACCACTGCAAAACTGCATCACGTTACCTGAATCCTCGCCGAACTGACTCAATCCTCTCAATGCGTACTCGATCTATTGGGAGCGCCCGATTCTACTGCCAAGATACTGGCTTCACCCATTTGAAAGCGCCTAGAAGCCTTTTTCGATAATATCGAGCCAGTCAAGCGGATGATAAAGGTGTAAATGTTTGGTCCCCATGGCCTGGTTTTAAGAGTTCCAGAGACATTTGGGACCCCGACTTCACACCCCAAGTGCCTCTTTCACTCTATAATTGGCATGTTCTGCATCTTCCATCGTAGGGGTGAGCTAGTGTTTTTATTAGTGTGTACTGTATTTTTAGTTTAATTAAAGTCTCCTAATTCATAGAACATTGATTGAGTCCATGTACTTTGGTAGCACGGTTCTTTCGATGCTAATTTGCTAGTTTACATCCCTCTTAAAGAGTATCCTGCCCTCGGCCAAAGTTACCACAAGTGGTATTACCTGTTGGGTTGTGCCCATTTCACTTTTATGATTGGCATCACTGCTGGTTTAGTAGCAGTGTGATGTGAGTAGGACTTTTATCGACTACCTATTTTTGTGTTCCAGCAGAGCAGTACTCATTTCATCATACAAAGGACACAAAAGAAAGCCTAGGCCTCACAGTGCCAAACTGCAGTGGGATGAGTTGAGCTTCAGATTGCTCTGCCTGTACACAAAACTTGCAGGGCCAAACTGGCCCCACATCTCTTGACCGTCTTCCCATAGGTCTACGATAAGCGGCTCCTGAGATGAAGCAAACTTAAAGCTGCTGCCAGTCCTTTGAAATGAACCATCATCAGAATATGACTAGAACAAGTAAAAGACCAGGTGCCTGCACCAAAATTGCCCAATAACTATGAGAATAAGACCGTCAGAAGGTCTGAGACATCCTAAAGACTGCCTTTTTCTAGCAACCTTGTCAGAAAACCACTGCCAACCTGCCTGTGTACCTTGCATTAGAGCTTCCCACGTGCACATAATGTGCTGTATTCTTGTTCTATGGAAACAACATGATCTTATATAGTGCCATAGAGCCTTCACAAAAACCATAAATGTATAATCAACAAGCTTGTCAAAGGAAACATGCTGGGATTCGGTTAGCACAATCACTCCAGAAGAATGGTTTGGATCATTACTGGCAGACAACATCCGAATGACGTTATTGCCAAGCCTGGCCCGGTTGCTCAGGTGAGTTAGGCTGATTAAGAATGCACCAGTGCTGGAGGACAACATTCAGCCCTACGGCAACCTGTGGGAGGAGTTCATGTAACCATAGCGACCACAATACTGGCCAAAGGTGCCACAGTTGTGAATAAATGTTAAGTCAGAGCATGCTAGTGAAGCTCGTCAGTTGGATATAAACAACAGGAATCGTGCATTGGCATCTGGTTTGTTCTAGCCAAATTGTGCCCTTACAATGAAATTAACCACTTTACCCATGAGCCAACATGTGTTGTCTTCACGCTTGTTCCAGACAATTTGTGCTCGTCGGCTGTAATTAACCAGGAGACATCATACTTGGGCACCAGGTTTCTTCTGACCACTGTATGCTTGTTGGTTACAAGTACCAAGCTGCATCTTGCTTAGTCATTAAGGTTGTTAGTTTAACCACGAGACAACATGCGTGGTCATCAGGTTTGTTGTAGCCGTTGTGTGCTCATCGCATGAATATAGCCGGTTTAACGACGAGGCAGCGTGTGGTCATCAGGTTTGTTGTAGCCGTTGTGTGCTCATCGCATGAATATAGCCAGTTTAACGACAAGGCAGCGTGTGGTCATCAGGTTTGTTGTAGCCGTTGTGTGCTCATCGCATGAATATAGCCAGTTTAACGACAAGGCAGCGTGTGGTCATCGGGTTTGTTGTAGCCGTTGTCTCCTTGTCGGTTAAAATTAACCACGAGGCCTCGTGTGTGGGCATCTGGTTCGTTCTAGCCATTTCATGCCTGTTGGTTGAATATACCACGGGGCATCATGCGCGGGCACCTGGTTTGTTGTAGACATTTTGTGCTTGCCGGATGAATACAGTCAGTGCAACCACGAGGCAGCATGGGCGGTCGTCAGATTGGTTCTAGAGATTTTGTGCTCATCGGCTGAAATTAACCACGATGCCCTCATGCGTGGGCAGCAGGTTTGTTCAACGCATGTGCTCTTGTCGGATGAATGTAGACATAATGTGTGGGCTTCAGGTGTGTTCTAGCCACTTTGTGCTCGTCTGTAGATTAAAGCTCAGGGCATATCACGTGGTATGAGGTTTGTAGAATCCCTTTTGTAAGGTGCCGAACTGTGAAACTCAGTAACGAGAAAGACGCGGCCACAGGGCAGGACATTAGAAGTCTTCCGCGATCTGTAAAACCTCAGGGCCTTGGCAGTAGAATTAGGCTATCATGCATAACTGGCGCGTTTGGGCAGGCAGTGGTGTGGGAGGATGACGTGTAAAGAGTTTGCGTTTGCAAAGCACAGTAGCAAAGGCTTAAACAGGGCGACTTGTTATAAAAGAACCAACGCACAGCAGATCATCGGTTAACCAAGGGTCTAGCTGGGATTACAATAGGCATCTATGGTAAAGCTCAGGTAGCACACATCAAATATGGATCCCACTAGCAGTTCCAGTGGCAGAGTCTTCGAAAGGACTCAACAGTGGTGCAGAAGGCATTCAAGCAAAGGATCTAGGAGAGGGGCTTAAGGGGTCTCGTCCAGTGGGAGGGAAGCCACGAGCAGGTGTCCTTTCTCTCCCCTCTTAAACCACTTGCTCTGAACTTCGGGGCTTTGAACGCACTGTCTTCTCCCCTCCCCCACCCCCCTGGGCAGCACTGTAGTTAAGGCACATATTCCTTCATGGGTACGAATGCCACCCTCTTCCCACCTCATCGACAAACCTCGAGCAACCAGATTGGCTGTTTGGCATTCACAACAAACCCATCAGACAGGAGTGACAAAGACGAAAAACCATGAGCTCCTTAAGCGGGGAGAGATTTGTACCATATACGGAGGCGACTGGAACGCTGGCTTTCTTGCGAATGGTGTCAAGTATTGATGAGCCGAGCGGTCTACGGTGGCCTGCTCAGCACGCTGCGCGACTGAATATGCGTGTGTAGTCAATTTATGTGTCTTTCTTCAGTACCAGTAGATGCACTTTGAGCACATTTCCAATTACACTTGCATTTAGAGTCATGCGGAAGGCCCGCTAAAAAGCCTACAACAAAAACAGAGCAAGAAAACAAAACAGCGATGGAGACCGTTCCTTGGAAACTAGCGTCTTAGCCATTCGCCCCAAGACCTAAATGAACCTAGGGAATACCAATCCTGCTACTGCCGAAGTGATCCACTCAACCAAGCTCTCATGGTTGCCTTACCATCAGCACATCATCCAAACTATTTGAACTGACTTCACCAGTATCAAAAAGCTGCCAAAATGTTCTACCACATCATACCACGTGTGGGCCCGAGGCACTGTGCTAGAAAGACCTCCATCATGCAGAGACGGACTTAGGGCAGGGCGGGCGGCTGCACGAGAGCCCTGCCATCAGACACCCCCTGCCACAACAGCTTGGTGGAGTCTTTCAAGGTCTCCCCCGAGCTGGTGTGGTGGGAGAAGACGTGGCAGACGCCCAATTGAAATAAAATTCTCTCCGCTCTCGGGAGCAGAGCGCATTTAATAACAATAGGGTGCCTGCCGTGCATATTGAAACATTAGGTGCTATCCCCCGTCCCCTGCCTTGGGTGACCAGACGTTCTGGTTTTCCCGAGAAATCAACCTCCGTCCCAGCTGTTTTTTAATTTTACAAACCCCGTCCCGGGTTTTGCAAGGGTGGGTGGCCACAATCATGTTTTTTGCTGGGGCTCGATTTCAAAATCCCAAAATCGGGTCCCTGCGCAACTCCTCCTGTGCAAATGGGGGGGGGGTGAAATGCCTGGGGGTGTGACATTTCCCCCCTTCCCCTCCCCTGTGCTCTCCTCCAATGAGAGGAGTGTGCCTGTGAGCACACCCCATCCCTGCCCCCCAAGACCCTGCAACAGGCTAGCAGCATATAAGTTGAACTACCGTTTTATTAGTATTTACTTTAGTCCTACTTCTATGTCTATGGTCTGCCCCATTTTCTTTTTATCTGGTCACCCTAACCCTGCTGCATGACTATGGGTGCGCGGGGGAGTGCCACATTTTTGATTTTCTGCCCAGGGCACTGCAGCCAGGGGTGCCGAGTACGGGGGGGGCTACGGCAAAATGAAGTCGGGGCTGAGCCCCTCCGGGCCGGAGAGAAGAGACGCAGTATGGATGGCCCTTTGTTCCATCCATACTGTCTCTCTCTCTGGCGGCCCGGGTAAAAGCCGGGGAAAAACGATGTTTAGAAATTGTGGGACAGATGCAAAGCAAGAGGCTCTTGCTTTGCATTTGTCCCTCAATTTCTAAAAATCGTTTTGGGTTGGGTATACTTCTACATCTGTGCACCGGTGTGCACAGATGTAGAGGTACACCCAACCCAAAACGATTTTTAGAAATGGAGGCACAGATGCAAAACAAGTCTGTCCCTCAATTTCTAAAAATCGTTTTGGGTTTGGTGTATTTGTACATCTGTGCACCCCCATGGGCAAGAGGGGTGAACAGATGTATAGGTACACCCAATCCAGAAGGATTTTTAGAAATAGAGGTACAGATGCAAAGCGAGGGAGGGGGCAGGGAGCAGGGGCAGGGAGAGGGCAAATGGGACTGTTTGCATGTCTCAGAGTGTGCACGTGGTGAGGATGAATGCTATGGGCGGGGAGCGGAGGCGTATGAGACAGCACTTTATAGTAGAGCTGCCATATTTGAAATGGGGGAATGCTGGTACTCCTCAGTTAGCTCGCTATACTCTAAATGGGATAGTTCTGCTGTAACAGGGCATCTATAATTGTTGAATCTTCTCAGCGATAATACCATGCTTTTGTTGAGGCAATGCTAGTTCATCTTAGTGGGGCTGCTATACTTTTGATGGGACAACATCAGCACTTCTCAGTTGAGCTGCTACACTCTTATTGACAAGGCCCCAGCACTTCTGAACAGATGTATTTCTTTTTATTTTAATTGGTTATTTATAATGCGTGTACTACCAAGAGGTTTCTAAGCGCGGACTGCGGGAGCAAACCTGTGTTGCGCGGACCAAGGGAGCGAATCTGTGTTGCGCGGACCGAGGGATTGAACCTGTGTTGCTCTGTGTCGTCTTGCTTCCAAGGCGAGCATGTTGCCCCTGACCTATCCTTCCGATACTCTGAAGATCTGAAGTACATTTAATGATACAGAACCAGAACTATTGAGCAAGTCTGTTATCATCAGAATAAATCAAAATTGTTGTGGTTATACAAGAGCTCATATATTTAAAGGGATGGAATTACTCAGAATGTAGCAGCACTATTCAATAACCCAAAGTTCTTAAGCATAGTTAATATGAAAATACTAAATTTTTCACTGTTGGGACAGTACTGCCACTTCTCACAGAGGCTTCTACACCTTTTATGGGGCAGCACTGATCCAGCCTACTGCTCACATGCTCATAATTGTCATTTCTCAGCAGGACTGCACCACTATACCATTGTGTCTGTATGTTGAGTGCTTCTTCACCACCAATGTGGATTCATGGCTCTCTCCCAGTGTCTAAATAGATCTGGCTACATTCACTTGGCAACAGGCATGTCCGCAGCTGCCTGCTGTCCATAAGCTGCCGCTCAGGAAGTTGGGAGCCGTGATGGGGCAAGGGATAGAAGGCTCTAGCCTGTCGGATAGCAGAATCAGCAGGGTCTTAAAACCTGCTCACTCCTTCTGGAGGGGCCATGGGGCAAAATGAGCCTGATCCCACATACAGGGGGTTGTTACCCCTTTATCTCTCCTGAATGAAAGAATGAGCTCTCTCAGACACAAGTTATCACCCCTGCACACACAATGAATGAATATGGTATGGATCAATAGATCGAGAAAACTGGAGTGAGAATTCAGAGTGTTTTAAAAGAAATATAATTGTCTTCCCAGATGGCAGATTGACTCCATTAATATACATGGGGTCACTGAGATGACCAAGAGTGAAACTGTACATTCAGTTGTGAGATTATCAGCAGCGGCTGATACTATGCTCCAAGGAGTGAGGTGCCCACTTAATATATCACACTGTTTATAGGTGTGAGACCCATCCTGAATGCTTGCCCAAAGAGCCTTGGCCAGACTTTCACACTGAAGAAGTGAGCATATGACCCGGGGTCTGCAGCCCACACACACGCAGGGTATTCCCATGCTCCCACTTGCGAGATGTGCACCAAATTAGTGAGATTGTGCTCCAAGATAGGAGGCACATGCACAGTCTTTGCTCTGACGTTTGACACACTAACAGGATGGGACAGCATTTCGTTCTCCCATCCTAGTTGTGTTGCTCTGCCTTTTGAGGGCTACTACAACCTGGATGATTATAGAGGGGTGGAGAAGGGGCAGTGATGGCCTACTGGAATGCAATTCGAAGGCTTAAATCTCCTTCTTACTTGACTTTAGTATATGCAGTACATGCTAGCCAATGTTTGCACTGTTCTGCGCTGTGCGCGCCTCCACACACCCCTGCGCGCCGTTGCACCAAGTTGGCGACTACATGCAAATTTGCTGTCCTATAACTGCCAATGATGTCACTGCCTGTATTTGGGCCCCCCCCCCCCTCCCGGGAAATTCATAAGTCGGCTGCCCTGACTGCGGCTTCTAAGGGCGGCCCGGCTATCACGTTATATGGTCCGAATGCCCAATATAGACGAGCCACAAGGTCAGCAGAGCCATCAATATGCAGAGATCACCCAGATCAAGGCAGGACGAGGCGGCTCTGGAATCCCAGACAAGGCCTGGAACCCTATCTACCACTTGGGTGGAGGCAAGCAGTCACCCAATTAGAAGAAAGGCAACTGACATTGGCCTCAGGGGGGCTGCACGTTGCCTGTTATTGATGTGTGCGCAATCCCGGTTATCAAAGGAGGAATTCTATGAAAATACCCAAAGCATGAACACTTGCACACGTGGCACCGGGGACTAGGGTATTTTTGTCTCGGACCTTCAGAGGTTTAATCCTTACATGTCGACAGCAGACTATGAATCTTTGCTTTACTGTAGTAAGGCTTTCGACGTAAAGCTTCCTGCGCGCCTTCTAGAGAGGACGACGAGAAGGCCGTCGCACCGGACACCGGGGATTGCACCTGCGCATGCGCGGCTGCAGAGGGCTGACACGCACTGCCTCATGCATTAATCGTTTGACTGCCGCCCCCATTCCCAATGCCCTCCCTGAGGGGCCCAGAGCGCGATGGTATAAAGGGGGCGAACAGAGACAAGCAATGCCCTTCCCACCCCGCCCAACTTTGAATATATATATACGCCATCCCCAGGGAAAAACAAATGAAACACTTTTACATTTTTTGGACGTATCAATACACTTGTTCTAGTGCAGGGCAGTCAAAGGGATATGATAGGATATTTTATTTATAGCGCGCCAATACACAAGTGTTCCAAGGCGGATACTTGCAACACCAATATTACTTGTGACCTGGACGGGCCAGCAAGTGCTGCTTTTTGCTATTAGTCCTGCCAGATTGGTGCGAGTCAGAATTGTTTTGACACGTGCTTCATTGCATCACTTTTGGGTTTGAATGATTTTTAATCTTTTGTTGAAATACATAGGGGTGAATGAATTTTAAGGAGGGGCCTAGACAAAAAATGCACCTAAAAAAATTCTAAATTCCCCTCCTAAAATGGAGCCTGTGGGAGTTATACAGTGTGCCCTTCTTATTTTACAAACATTTATATAGCGCATCGTAGGCCGAAGGGCATCTTGGCGCTTCAGCAAGCCAGGAAAGACAGCTGGGGAGCATCATTGGAACACAAAAGTCTTGGTGGAAGGAGAAATTATGCTGAGTGGCACGCAGAGGCTGTGTCACAGAAAAAGCACGACCCCACCCCCCCCCCACACACACTGGAGAGCCGAACTCAGGGAGCTTGAATAGTAAGCAGGCCTTGCAAGCGCAGGGACGACTAGGCACATAAAGGCCGAATTTAGGTTGTAGGTATTCCGCCCCTGTGTCGTAGAAAGCCTGATGGACTGTACAAAGGGCCTTGAACTGAAGTGTAACTGGAAGCCAGTGCAGTAACAACAAAGGGGAAATATGCATCCGAAAAGGAAACTGAGTTACCAGCCTAGCTGCCGCCTTTTGCAAGAGCTGCAGACGGTGCACAACATACAAAGGCTGTGCTAAATAAACAGAATTGCAGTGGTCGATTGTGCTGAGCACAAGCGAACATACTGCAGGACCGTGTAACCTCTTGGCGAGGAAGGACAGCGCCTTGCATAGAACCCTAAGCTTATAGTGCCCACACTGGCATTCAGAGGCAATTTGTGCCCGAAATGACAGAAAGGAAGCCAGCCTAACACCTAGGTCCTTCACATATGCCACTGGAGTGGGAAACAGGCCCAACGAGGGGGGCCAAAAAGATGGAGAACATAGGGAAAAAGCAGAAGGGGGACCCCACCACCAGAACCTCTGTCTTGTCCCTATTCAACCTCAGCCAGTTTTCGCACATATTATGAGCCATGGCCACAAAGCATCCTCGCAGTTCAGACGTAGTGCCAGAACCAGACAGGTCGAGCCGAAAGATTATCTGAGTGTTGTCAGCATAAGAGTAGCAACGGAGGCTGTGAGAGTGGATGAGCACAACCAGCGGCAGCATGTATACATAGAATAGGGGATAGGGCAGACCCCTTTGTGTGTAACCTCAGAGTTATTTGCCTTTTACATGCAAGAGCTAAAGTGTTCATCTCCACATAGCGTTTCAGTGATGTCGGATGCGAGCGGGCATCTATGAGATATGTGGCATCTTCCGGGAAGTGCAGTCATGTGGATGTGGCGGCTGGGTCGACCACCTCTCCGACTTCACACATCTCGACTTATGTTGCAGAAAATCATTTGGCTGTTTAGGAATATTGCAACAGGGATTCGGTGGTGGGGTGGGGCAGGGGAAGACACAGAAGGCAAGGTGCTGGGCTGGGTGAAGCAAGGTGGAGAGGGGCACATATGTAAGAGGATGCCACTGATGAGGAGCATGCAGGGACACTGCCAAAAGGAGCCGGACACAGGGGAGAGGGAGAAAGACATGACGGATCAAGTAAAGGAACACAGACTGGAAATGGACAGCACACAGCACAAGAGGAAGCAATATAGGCAATGCAGCAATTGGATGGAAAGAGGGACTTATTGTGCACATTGAAGGAAAGGGGACTTGACCTGGGTCACCCCAGTTTCCCCTTTTCACAGAGCGGACGAGTGGGTATAGCCTTACACAGAGGCCAGATTGGTGTGGTGGGATTAATGGTTGAAAAGCTGCCTGCCCCAATTAATCTCTTCCAGCAAGCATGGGGTGAGGTGGTTGCTTTTGATGAAGTACCTTTATACAGCACAGGTACTGTGCAAGCATGGTCCTACCTTGTAACAACTAGCCCTTGAAATCCCGTTGGTGATCAAGCATACCCCAAGGGTTACCCAATCAGATAGGACCCTAAACCGGTCGCAGTGCATGGATTTATGCCTTAAGTCAAGTATCATTTTGCAGCTTCTCATCCACCATTGGAAGGGGAACAATGCTGATCTTTTAGGACCAATATTGCACCCTCCGATGACCCATTCAGGTGGCAACTGAGGTGGTCGCCCTAGAATTGCCTCATTTTATTGTGGAACTGGCCCCAACGCTGAGCCCTCAACCAAAAAGAATGCCCATCAATGCAGTAGGCAGCAAAGAATCTTCACCTCCCAATCCTTCACAACATTTTTTCACTTGACAGAAGAGATGGCTCTCCTGCAGTTACCTTTGTCCATTTGGTATTTCAAATTCAAGGGCACCATCATCCAAGGCTCAAGAGAATTGTTCAGCAATATTCGCTCTCTCAGAAGCGAGAAGTCGGTTGAATTAGTGATCCAGAAATCCAATTAAAGGGCAAAGCTCGGGAGAGCTGCAGGCTTGTGCCCCCAGGGGCACTAAAAGCGACTGAGCTTTACCGGCCCGGATGCAGGCGTCATCGAGAGCAGTCTCACCGGGGCCCTTCTACCAATTGAATCCTGGCACCGAAGACCATGAAGGACTTTCCGTTCATCATTGTCCCAACTGCCAACGAATTAGGTCACCTCAAATTGTTCCGATTTTATTTGACTAATTTGTGAAAAACAATCTTTGCTTGTGGTACTCAAAGTCCGACCTGCTATTCTGCCTGCACAAGAAACTAAATGTGATGTTTATTTTCCTGTACCTTCTTACAGCACAGAAGGAAAAAACTGAATGCGCAAAAAGTGGAATTTCAAATCTAGAAGATACAAAATTGCAAAATGCAGAATAAAAAAGTTGCTTTTTAGCATGAACAGGAAACATGAAGAGTGGCAAGGCCTCCAGGAGCAGTATCACTAGGGGACCACCCCCTGGACATAATGGCAGGTCTGTGCTGTCTGCTCTACATGCTCCACTACTCACCCACCCCACTACCTGGCTATTGTTCATTATACTTGACCAAAGCAGCATTGCTAGGCATCTTATCCCAGGTTATCCTGTGTTCCACATTCCCATTGTATGGAGTTTTTTTTGGACAAAACTCCCTTTCTTGCAATAAATACTATTTTACTTTTATTTGAAAGTGTAGCAATAATGTCATTTGAGATTGCACTATTTTCTTTGACTCATCGTTTTACTGCTTTCATCATCCATCCATATCTACTGATAGTTCGCTCAGCTGGAAAACACCATAGATGAGTAACAATAAATACAAATCAGGCAGAAAATTATGATTCTGAAACTGCACGCACCCCAGCCCAGCTTCCATGTCAGACAGCAAATGTATGCACGAAAAACAAATAAACGACAAAAACAGGAAACACAAACTCTCCAATTAGTAAGGTTGCGAGAATTAATTTAAAATTCTAAACTTAACAGAAAATGGGGTTAAGTGGAGAATTGAGGGATTTAGGGGTACTTCCCCTTTTTGTCACATGAAAGAGCAGGGTGGTTGCCATGCCACTGGTGAACAGGTGCAAGTGGATGCAGGTCACCTGGCATAAGCCCTGCCCACCTGTCAATCACCTTAAACAGTTGGGGCACATTCCTGTTTTCCCAACCTTTTTCCCTACTGAAGCAGCCCTCCAGCCTCTTTCCTTTGCAGTTGCTGAGCAGCTGCAAGTGGATGTAGGTCACCTGGCCTAAGCCCCACCCTCCTCCTTATACCTGCCTCTTCCTTCCTGCTCTTAACTCATAGATCAAAGGCATCTCTAGCCCGGCATCCTAATTGAAGGGCAGACAAAGAAAAGGGCAATTCCTGTTTGTACCTGTTCAGACCGTCAGGACCCAGGGCCCGAACCGCTGCTCAGACAACAGGTTAGCACGCGCCGGCATGCGTTTCCTCCCTGCATCCTGCTTTTCCTCCCTGCATCCTCACAGGCCATCCCCACCATCACCAGGCCACGCCAACATCAACAACATCACCCCTCCTCTAAGGCATGGACTCCGCCATGCAGCCACATCAGCCTCAAGTTGATGCTCGCCAATGTCCCCTCCGCCATCACCCATGCAGCAGGCATCACCAAACTCATCACAACACACAACCTTGATGCCATCTTCATCACCGAGAACTGGCTGACACCCACCTCCACCCGCATCCTAGATGTACTTGTCAGTGACGGCTACAGCATCCAACACAGAGACTAGGCAAACTAGACAGGTGGAGGCCTTGCAGTCATGCACAAGACCTTGTGGCCCTGCACCAGACTTGATGTCGACAACATTGGCTTGTTCGAAGTCCGCTCCTGCCACTTCCAGCTCTCCCCACCTTCCATTTCATCTACAAACCACCTAAACCCAACACTGCCTTCATCAGAGACTTCACCGACCTGGTCACCACCATGTCCCTCACACATGCAAGCAACAGCTTCCTGGGAGACTTCAACCTCCCAGGCCACAAGGCCACCAAATCGATGAAGAAAGTGCTCCTCAGCCTTCTCGACAACCTCAGTCTCACACAATGCATGAAAGATCCAACACGAGGAACGTAACATCCTCGACCCAATCATCACTACACTGTCTTCCCTCCACCCCAGCTCTCCTCTCTCGCTTGACTGGTCCGACCACCTAGCCATGCCTTTCAACATCCTGCACTCCACCTCAGTCAAGCACTCCGAGCAGAAAGGCAGCAGACAAACCTTCAGGTGCTTCAAGAACTTCTCAATGGAAGCCCTCACAGAAGACCTTGCCAACCTACACTACCCCTAACCAAACTGCAACTTTGGAAGCACTCAACGCCACCCTCTCAGCCACCATCGACCAACATGTGCCTCTGAAACAATGCAGCTGAAAACCAAAACCGTCAGCACCCTGGTACACGCAATAACTCAATTTCAGCAAAAGAGTAATTTGGGAAACAAGAGAAAACCTGGCACTGCTCTAGGACTGCATCTGACCTGGCGCTCTTCAAGGAACTCTGAGCAACCCACCGACAACTAATCAACACAGCCAAGGCCTCCCACTATCAGAATACTACAGCAGAAGCCGACAACAAAAGCACAACCATCTTCAAAGCGGTCAAGCAGTGCATCAACCTGCTACCCTAGCCTGCCATACCACACTCCATCGGAAAATCCACTGCCAGCAACACCATCTTCATTGACAAAATCAGCCAGATACGCCAGCACATAGATGCCAGCTCTGCATCCACGGACCCACCTTATGTCCATCCTTGCAAAATCTCCACACCCTGGACAACATTCAAGACACTCTCGACAGAGGAGCTGGTAGAAACCCTGGCCACCCTCAAAGCCACTTTTTATACAGATGAAATCCCTCCTCAAAACTGTCCTTACCATCCTCAAGACTTCCTTACCTGGAGATCTTCAAAAGCTCCCCAACTCAAGGCACCTTCCTATCCTCCCTCTACTATAGAAACCCACTCTGGATCCCTACAACCTAGGTAACTACCGCTCCACCACCCATCTTTCCTTCCTAGGTAAGATGTTCGAGAAAGTAGCAGCCACACAAAAGCACATTGGTACACATCGACACAAACAATCTCCTCCAAACCTACCAATCCGGATTCAGACCCAGATGCATCATGGAGGCGGCAACAATACAGGTGGTCAATGACGCCCTCAACATCCTTGATGACGGCCACCCCTGCCTCCTGCTTTTACTCAACCTCTCGGCTGCTTTCGACACAAACCACCAGGCGCTTACGGAGAGGCTACATCAGCGCATGGGGATCAGCAACCTTCCTTGTCCTATGCTGGTTCAAGTCCTACCTCGCCAAACACAGTTTTTTCTGATCCACTCCTCTAGATCGCTAATGCATCTTCTCCCCAGTGATGTCCAATCATACATGGAGCCTTTGGGAGCCCACCTAGCCACACACAACATCCACATCCACCAATACACTGATGACACACAGCTATACCTCAAGATCGACTCCATCAAGGACATCCATAGGCTCAAAACCTGCCTCTTTCTGATTCAGTCTTGATGTCCAGTGCATACTTGAAGCTCAACCCCTCCAAGACCGGATTCCTACTTCCCACCAACAACACCGAACACCAAGACCTACAAAATTGGCAATTACCATGAACTGTGAGGGCCTCACACCCGAGCTCACTTCCTGCAGTCCTAGGAGCAGTGCCAGGCCAAAGTATTTTTTTATAGTCTGCGGAAAGCCCCTCTCAACGAAAGGAAAGAGCCATTTGCCCCAAGGGTGTAAAGTGCAAAGTCCTTTTGTGTACGATTTCTAGGCCTGGTCCTACAAAAGAGCTCTCTATTTCCAGCTTGACACTCCGATTTTAGACTGGTGACATGCTAACTTGGAATTTCCCTTCCTTCTACAACCCAAATACACTCATTCTCTTTCAGGTCCACTAGAGCACCTTGAGTGCATGCAATTATCAGTGGTATGCAATATAGCATAACTTACAGGTAATAGAAAGTGCTTAGGCCCCAATTCGTGTTTCGTTCTAGGAATGAGTCTGTTATCCAGCTAATGCCTAAAGAGTGGCCATCAATGAAGGAAAGTTGAACACTTCTGAGCACCATTCTATCTTGTGCCTTAAAAACTAACTTGCGTTTAATATGGTACCAGCGTCCTGTGCCAAGATGCTTAATATGGAGACAATTGGGTGCAACCATACACTAAATGTACGCTAGGGGGACCAGACGACCCGGTTTTCCCGGGACAGTCCTGGGAAATCACCCTCCCTCCGGGAGTTTTTTTATTTTTTAAACCCTGTCTCGGGTTTGGATGGGTGGATAAGGTCCCGTTTTTTGGGGAACGATTCGAAAATCCCAAAATCGGGCCCGGCGCACACGTGAATGGGTCGTGAAAAGCATTCACGCCCCCATTTCCTCCCTGCTCTCCTCCACAACAGGCCAGAGACATAGAAGTATAGGGTGACCAGTCTGGGGAAATCACCCTCCGTCCGGAGGTAATTAAAACCGTAATTATTTTTCACAACACTTTCAGAATTTTGAAGTTGGAGGTTTGGCTCGAAACCCCAACCTCTCGGGTACAAGTCAGAACACTTACTGACTGTGCCATAGAGACTGGCTTGGAAATTATTGTACAGCAAGTCATGTAATATCAATGATAGCAAACGCTCGTTTTGAATTAACATGCCACAATTCACAGACACAACTGCACAAATGAGATTATATAGTGTTTATAGAAAGGAGAAGTTCTGGAAATATGGTTGAGGGGTGGTTGTGGGAGCGTGTTGGGGGAGGGGCGGTTATTGGTGGGCTGCAATAGGGGTAGTCCCTCTTTTATGTTGTTGGCCGTCCGGGTTTTTTGTTTTGAAAATCTGGTCACCCTATAGAAGTAGGACTACAGTTTTATCTGAGTCCTATGTAGGTTTACTGTAGTCCTACCTCTGTCTATGGACTGTCCCGTTTTTTAAAAAATCTGGTCACCCTAATGTATGCCTTAAGGAACATACAAAAGCAAATCAAACTATCAACTCCATCTCACTAAAAGCTCATTTGTTAATTCATTATGCTTGCAGAGTAATTTCAGGTAGTAAAAGAACTGCAGTGTAGAGTACTGCAGCTTTTCTCATTTACAGGTGACTCAAATTTCTACTTTGTTTTTAGCCACACTGTCTAGTAGAATAAAAACCCTACAGGGTCTGGTGACAGTGAAAACATTTGCCAGTTTCCGCACAACCCCTGTATCACAACTCCAATGTACTGGGCTGACAAATCCCAAATAACACGCAACGGTACATCACAACGCATGACAACAAAAAGAAGGGGGCAGCTACAATCACATAAGGGGACAACAGCTATGATGTTGCCTTCTAAAATGCTCGTAAAGCTACAGTGAAGCCCTTTTCAAAGTTTTAAAGTGCCGAAAATTCCACTGAACTGCAACAAAAAAAGTCACATGTCAAGCCCTTTCATAGATTGCACTTGGTTTAAAACATGTCTTCCAATTGAGGAGCATAAACATGCCGACAGCATTTTATTTGCCTTGAACATCGCTCGGAATTCACCCTGCGGCCCCTGTTGTTGCATTGGGAGTTTTCACAAATCCAATTGCTGTTTTCTCTTCCATGTTATTTCCCGACCTCTAAAATATAAGGGAGATGAATTCTAAGTGCCCTTTTAATCCTCTGCTTTCTTTATTATGAAAAGGACCGAGGCCCAAACTTAAACATGGAAGTGTCCACCAAAAACCTGGAGTGGGGCTAATAGTCTTAGACTTCCTCTCACAGAAGGTTGAGTGAAGCACCAAGTTCTCCCCCACCTCTATTGTGTTTGCTCACTTCTCGAGTGTGAATGACTCATCTGGAACCCTGGACAACAGCAGCGACAAAGGACAGAGAGCCCTTCTGGTCCTCCTTGAACTCTCTGCAGCTTTCCACACCGCCCTCCTCGACCTCCTATCGCGCAGCATGAAATTCTGCGCTACTCTCAACTGGTTTACCACCTTCCTCACAGACAGGATACACTTCTTCCCTAGCAATCAGATATCAACACCCCAGTCAAATACAAGGTACCATAAGTCTCATTCCTATCGCCTCTCCTGTTCCACCTACATGCTGAATCCCTCAGAAAAAGTCTTAGCA
The DNA here is from genome assembly GCF_040938575.1 of Ambystoma mexicanum. Taxonomy (NCBI): domain Eukaryota; kingdom Metazoa; phylum Chordata; class Amphibia; order Caudata; family Ambystomatidae; genus Ambystoma; species Ambystoma mexicanum. The sequence continues at coordinate 605,835,551 of NC_090923.1, forward strand.
GACACAACCTCCAGTTTCACCAATAATTATAATTGGTTATTTATAACGCGCTTAATACTGAAGAGATTTCTAAACGCGACACGGGATTCGAACCCGAGCGCATTGTCACTGAGCTATACTACGCGTAAGATCAGATGCACACGAGATGCAAATATACTTCAAGATTTCTTCCCCACCCCCGCCCCCGTCCTCCACACCCCAAAAACGGTCTCTTCACCATTACCACCCGGTTGGCCCCCCACTTCCCAAAACTGAGCCTGTCCAAAATTAAATACCTCCTCATCTGAAACCCCCAGCACAAATGAGCCCTCATCCCATTGATCATACACCTAATTCAACCCACCACTACACCTCCTGTGCAAGATAAGACGCATCCTATCACTTGACGACTTTCGTACAGCTGCACAGGCACTAGTTCTCACCAAGCTGGACTATGGAAACGCATTAGTCACTCGACTCCAAAAACATCCTCACCTTCTTGAAAAGCATGCAGAATGCAGCTGAAAGACTCATTCCACTCTTACCTAAACACACACACTTCTACTTCAAAGTACCTACCACACACACGTCCACCTCAAAGCCCCACCATGCCTTCACTACAAACAAATCCTACACCAAGCAAACCAACCAAAGTCTCCTGCACATTCCATTGCGCAAGTTAAAAGCGGCACACAAAAACATGCTTTCACCCAATACTTGCCCATGGGCTCCTCGAATCTCGGACTTGTAATTTGACTTCGATCTGCTGCCTGAAACATCGAATTGATTGTTTTATTGAATTTTTTAATACTCTATTTTGCCCATCCTGCTTTTGTGTTTTTCTGTAATTTATGTTGGTTTTGTAGCGCTCTGAGGCCTGCGGTCAAATAGCGCTTTCACAAATTCTAAATAAACAGGCACCCGCAGTCAGGAACTACCTCCCACGCCTCGCACTACCCTTTCCACCATCACTTTCCACTTAATCCTCAAAACATACCTCTTACCCCACAGAGAATCCAGCCAGACCTGCATCCCTGCTACCCTTTGACTTAAGTTGAAACACATGTTGGCTGTTCCTGTTAACCTAATAGCAGACAATAAACTGGAACATTAGTCAGTTGAAGACTTTGAGATACTTTACATCTGGACTACTATCACAAACTGTATTGGCCAAGCGCAGAGCACAAGTGGTTTTTGACCTTAGACTAGTATACATAGTGGTATCCGGGTTAACCAGATACTATTCACCACGCAGCTGGCACACAAATCTTTTTTCTCCCCAGTGCAATAGGACACAGTTCATCCCTGCTTTAGGTTTCTAACCCTGGTGTAGGAGTTTAGCGTAGCAGACCCAGTTTGGTTATTTGAGCAGCACTAGTTAGAGCCAATATCCTGTGCTTTCCCTGAATATAAGAATGCCTGAGCGGGCAAGCCAAACCTCTTAAGTGAACATCCCTGAACAGTTCAAGGGAACAGCATCCCTCATTAAGAGAGGGCCTTTGGCCATTCACAGTAAATAAACAAGGTCTATGGATGGCTAACCCCATCTATTGAGATGGTTCGCACAACCTAATTCTACCTCATACTCACGTGGGGAATGGATAAGCTTGCCCCTGGAGTCTCCATCTCATTTGTACTGTTTATGTAATTAACACATTTTGTCCCCAAAGAAATAGTAGAACAGCACCAGGGCCATCTTTGGCACATTGCACTGAAGAGCAATAGTACTGAAAGATCTGCTTGATAGGACCACAGGCCAAACCCAGGCAATCCAGGATATTATCCCAGCCATGGTCATGGAGATCTGAAGCTCGGGATGCAACGATGGAACCCTGACTCTCAGGTGAGACCCCTTGGGAATAGGACCCAGCTCTGATTGCACTCAGGGTTTGGCCCTTGTTCACTGTCCTTTGCAACTGTTTTCAACTCGTGTGCACATGGGTGTGCTGGACCACCTAGACACAGGACAGCATGAGATCAAGCACGCCCTCAAACCAAAGAGATGAGGTGCAAAAGCCCTTCCCACAAAGTGGGGAAGAGCTTCTTGGCTTTCCACCAGAGAAAAGTCACAGGGCCTCATTACACAGTAGGCGGAGAACCATGGCGCTGTTAGCGCCATGGTTCATGCCGGTAAAATACCGGCACCGCCTTGGTGGAAAGGGGAATTACCGCCCCATTCCAAGGTTGGTGGGGCGGTAATTCCCCCTTCCACCATTGCCCTTCCCCATTCCCATTTTTGCCCCATAGGGCATAATGGGGATGGGGAAGGCGCTAATTACGGCACCGCAAATTGCGGTACCATAATTAGTTCCCTGGGTCCCTTTGCGGGTTGGTTTTTAACGCCTGCAAAAAGCAGGCGTTAAATTCCCCAACCCGCAAAGGGACCTCATAGTAAGGCGGTAAGGATTTACTGGTACCGGTAAAATACCGGTACCGGTAAACCCTTACCGCCTACTGTGTAATGAGGCCCACAGACCCTTACCATATCCAGAACCATGCAAATAAAGTGGATACTTGACACAGAGGTCAACTAGGACTTCCAAACTTTCAAATGGCCCTAATGGAAAATGAGGTCTGAATCCAAGGTTGGCCTAAAAACACACTTCCAGGGCTGGCCCCAAAAATCCTATGGGTGCTGCTTGCAATAACAAAAAAAAAAAAGAAGGGTGGTATCTGCCTGATATCTCCATTTACCCCAAGACAGGGGAAACCAAACCATCCAGGAGAAAAGCCATGGAAGTGGGACCCGCTGAGCATGGGGTATAAGAACTTTGGTTGAGCATGGCTTGTTCCTAATATAATGCACGGCTGGCACAAAGTAAGGCTGCAGGTGTATTGGAGACCATGATTTGGAGGACAACGGATGGAGGGCCAATGATTTAGTGGTCTTGCATCTGCTGTGCTTCCAGTGTTTGCAGACCAGAGCGTCCAAACCACAGCTCAGTTGGCCTCCCTGAGTATCACAGTAAGTAAAGAGCCAGGCTGGGGTTGGGAGCGGGCAGAGTGGAAGTGATGGTCTGTGAGGGGACTCGACGCTAACCCAGTATATTGAACACGCGGCTTTGCTATGCATACCAGAAGGGAATCGGCTCCATGCAACTTGCTCCCTAGTGTTTCAGGACAAGAGTTTATATATATTCCGAGGCTTGAACTGATGGCCAGAAACAGCCACCCGGGCCTCGGGTACCCACGCGCAAAACATTCCTGATTGGGCTACAGAGCCTGCTCCTGAGTTGAAAGCCCTAAGGTCATAAGTAGCGCTTAAGTCCATTCTTTAGAGCTCGACTTGACATGGAATCAAAAAGGTTGCAACCAGGCCAGTGATGCCAAGGTGCAATGTTCTTGAGAATGGTTTAAGGCTGATCTGTGAGGCATAAATGTCTCAAAACAAAAAAAGGACCTCGAAGGGAGACTGTGAATCCAAAAAGGAAATTTGAGAAGTCAGATGCTCAAGAGAAAAAAACATGCATCTGAACATAAAGCACAATATCTGTCCCCCCGCCAGAGACAAAGGACTGTGGTGTGGCAGTAGGAGTGCATGCCGGGCCACCACTGCTCTTGTTATGCTTCGCAAGGGATGCTATGCTCTCAGCTCTGAGGGTCTGAATAGCTCAAGAGTCTGGATGGAGGAGGATGGGAGGTATCCGCGCAACATCAATGTCCAAGATGGCCCCCAGGGCACCAGGGAAACCCCACATCTGCTCGAACTTAGTTTTACATGCATGGAGGAAGCTGTAACAATGCCCTGCGCTTGACGTGACGTTTCTTGAGCTCGAGGTAGATGGACCGCCAGAGAAGAAGCTGAACATGTTCAAACCGATCATCGATCAAAGTAATACATCCGTAAGAGGTTCTTCTAGACCACTGCGGGTGTTCAACATGGAACGGGTGTGTGTACAATCACTGTACCCACCTGAGCGATGCAGATTGCATTAAAACTCCACATGCCAAGAATCTTTCTCCACACCTCAGGCACTCCTCGTTAGAATAGGGCAACATAGAACTCCAGGTGAAAAGAGGGGTGACCCATTAATAATGTGCTGGTAATGCTGGCACATTTACTTTCAGGCCCAAAGAAAACTAGGAACAATGGCTGAATGGTGTGGACAGGACATATTTGGGGTTGGCCCGACAGGCTCTACTAGGTTTGGGTTCTGATTTTAGAAGTTCAAACCTTCATTTTAAATGCGTATGGTGGGGGAGTTGGATGGGCTTGCAATATTTTCCTATGTAACTCAAGTCGACAATATACATCTTCAGCACCCCAAAGGTTTGCAGCAAAACATAGGCATTGAAGCAAACATTAAAGAAACAGAGAACCTATAGTAATGGATCAAGAGTAAGATTCGGACACAGCAATAAGTGTAAATGTCCCAGGAGGATAGCTCAGCAGCAACGTGCGCACCTTGGAAGCAAGACGACACGAAGCAACACAGGTTCGATCCCTAAGACAAACAAAAAAAAAACAATTGCGCATCCAAAAAACAAACAATTCCTGTAACAGCGCCTCGATGCCTGTGGGCTGTGTGAGCGCTTTAAAAATGTAAAATAAATAAATATGAAATAGTTTGTTATAGCTGGAATTGGGTATATCGCTTAATGATAAGTTCTGGATTGTTGTTGTGTTTAACTTAGTCGCTACTGGTGGGTGACCTTAAAGCATAACCGTACCTTAAATTCATGAAGTTGTGATCTAAAGTGCAGCAGACACCCGCGGAGTAGCACCTTGTGTTTACTCAACGCCAAATGATGGACAGCCAGTTAAGGACTGAAAAAAATACAGATCACAAAGATGGAAAAACATGCCTTTATTTATTTGACACGTGTTTTGGCCCCACTTGGGCCCTTTTCAAAAACAGGGCTGATCTGGCGCTTGACAATGACAATGAATGCAAGCATGCGTATTTGAAAGGGCTTGTTCCCTCGGTCCACTTGTTTAAGCAGGACCGCAAGACAGTGCGATTGTTCAAACTGTCTAAATACGCATGCTAGATCAGCCCTGTTTTTCAAGAAAAGGGCCCAAGTGGGGCTGCAACACGTGCCAAATAAATAATGGCATGTTTTTTTCCATCTTTGTGATCTGAATTTCTTTCAGTCTTTAACTGACTGTCCATCAGGTGGAGTTAACTAAACACAAGGCGCTACGCTGAGGGTGTCTGCTGCACTTTAGAACAAAACTTAATATGAAATAGGACCTTTTTTGTCAAAATAATAAGAGGGGTTGGGGAATCCCTACCTGTCCCTATGTACGTTTGTGTCAGGATGTTAAACCAAAGAGCCTCCTCAGTCCTGTGTCCAAAAACCCTAAACCGACCCTTACACGCTTAACTCGAAACGATGCGTACAAGTGGATTTTTGAAAGCTATGCTCTTGCAGCTTTGTTTCAGAGTTCAAAAGAAAGCTCTAAGGCGTCAAAAACAAAGGACTTTAAAGGCATGGTCTAGTAAAAACTTTTATTTCAAAAATAGATAGGCAACATAAAAAAAAATACTAGCATTCTCTTTTTTAAAACTTCCTATGTAAAATTTTGAGCTATTCAAGCTCAAAATTCGCAAAAGCAAGCACATGGGCGCATCCATTTTGTGAAATGGATGCCCTCCTGTGCTGGCTTTTGCGGCACTAATGAAGGAAAAGCCAGCCAGCTGTAGTAAACAAAAGCTACCGCTGGGTGGCTTTCCCTTCATTAGTGCTGTACGCGGAGGACGGGGAGCGGAGACCAGAGCAGGAAAGCTGCAGCTGAATCTCGGTAAGTGCTATTTATTTTTTAAAAAAAATAAGCACTAGCTGCGGTTTTTTTTCTAAGTTTTCCGGGCTGGAGGAGCCCGGAAAACTTAGAAATAAAACCGCAGCTTTAAAAACGTATTTATGTTTGCGGTCGCTTTTGAAGCGACCGCAAACATAAATACAACGTTATTGTGTTGGAAAACGCTGTGGTTTTTCTTTCCAAGTTTCTCAGACTCCTCCGGCTCGGAGGAGCCTGAGAAACTTGGAAAGAAAAACCGCAGCGTTTTCCAACACAACCGCGTTGTGTTTCTGCCTGAATCAGGGGAGCACCGGAGACCCAAAGTGAAAGCCACAGCAGGCAGAAACACAACGCGGTTGTGTTTACATGCCGCGTAGTGTTTCTGCCTACAGCTGATTTCCCATTTGGGGCTGAGCCCCAAATGGAAAATGCTAAATGCTGCGTTGTTTCTGCCTAAATCTGCTTTCCCATTTGGGGCTCTCGGGCTCCCCGGGAGCCCGAAAGCCCCAAATGGAAAAGCAGATTCAGGCAGAAACAACGCAGCATTGCGGAAAACAACTGCGTTGTTTCTGCCTGAATCTGCTTTCCCATTTGGGGCTCTCGGGCTCCCCACGGGCTCCCCACGGGGAGCCCGAGAGCCCCAAATGGGAAAGCAGATTCAGGCAGAAACACAACGCGGTTGTGTTGGAAAACGCTGCGGTTTTTCTTTCCGAGTTTCTCAGGCTCCTCTGAGCCGGAGGAGCCTGAGAAACTTGGAAAGAAAAACCGCAGCGTTTTCCAACACAGTAACGTTGTATTTATGTTTGCGGTCGCTTCAAAAGCGACCGCAAACATAAATACAACGTTTTTAAAGCTGTGGTTTTATTTCTAAGTTTTCCGGGCTCCTCCAGCTGCAGCTAGTGCTTATTTTTAAAAAAAAATAAATAGCACTTACCGAGATTCAGCTGCAGCTTTCCTGCTCTGGTCTCCGGTCCCCGTCCTCCGCGTACAGCACTAATGAAGGGAATGCCACCCAGCGGTAGCTTTTGCTTACTACAGCTGGCTGGCTTTTCCTTCATTAGTGCCGCAAAAGCAAAAGCCAGCACAGGAGGGCATCCATTTCACAAAATGGATGCACCCATGTGCTTGCTTTTGAGAATTTTGAGCTTGAATAACTCACAATTTTACATAGGAAGTTTAAAAAAAGAGAATGCTAGTATTTTTTTTTTTATGCTGCCTATCTATTTTTTAAATACATTTTGTTACTAGACCATGCCTTTAAGTTACACGAGAGGAAGGGCTCCCCCGTTCCCTCTGGTCTTTCACCGTTTGTCTGGTACTTCCAGAAAAAAGACCAAATAATGTTCCATTGTTTCAAAGGGCTCTCCCCTTGTGTCTCTTTCTTTATACAATATTTCACTTCACAGTTTCAAGAGGGACATATTCTCCCTTGAGTTTCTCCACTTATGCTTCCACAGTTTTAAGGAAAATAACTCTTGCCCTTTGTTCCTTTTGTTTTTCACCATCCAATTTATTCAAGGCAATGTTAGAAGTGTACGAAAACAAGTAGTAGGTAGGAGGGGAGCAATGTGCAACTAATTTTTCAAGGGTTGCAACCATGCTGACTGACAGCCAATTGAGTTGTAAGAGATTTCAGTTTAGCTGTAAATGCCAACAGGTGGTAAAGTGGGGAAATGTACTTTAACTTCACAAAGAACTGTTACAAAATGGTGAAAATGGTTGCAAAAAGTAGTGGTACTGTTAACAGTAAGAAAAGAAAGGAGCGGAATGCCGCTCCCGACCGTGCACGCTCACTTCAACCACTGATTCCAGGGGGAATAAGCCTTCCCTTGAGTCTCTTTTAAACACAGTTCTTTTGAATCTTCAGTTTATCTCACTCTGTATCTCAATTAACTTTAAAGGGATATGGTTCTTTCCTTTTCCACTAACTGTTCCTTTTTTACTCCTGATGTACTCTCATGCCAGGGTACTGCAACTTTATTGCTGATTCTTAAAAGGGGTATGGGCCTTCACTTTTTGGATTCGTTCACACGGTTTCAGGCGTACTTCTCTTCTTACTCCTAGTTTACTCTCCTGCCATGATATCACAGTTCTGTTTCTTGAGTGCGGTCCCAGGCTTGCACAGTGCCTGGTTTACTCTCCTGCCAGGGATTTATATCCTTTCATGGGTGTGAGTTCCAGACTCACTGTCTGCCTGGTTCACTATCCTGTCTGGGTTTTTCCACTCTCTAATCATTTGTTCTTTCATCCAAGAAATAATGATTTTCCATTATTGGATCATCAAACCTTTCATAGCACTGGTCATATTCGTGTCAGTATCCTTTGCCAAGCTTTAGGTCACCAACCCTTTCTTAACACTGTTCGTATTTGAATCAATCTCTCTTTCCAGGATGTGGGTCATTGACCCTTTCTTAACACTGTTCTTATTTGTATCAGTTCCTCCTATTACTATAATTGTGTTTTCTCGCGGTGTTAATGATATGCAACACTCACTCTAAGGCGCTCCGGTAAACCACTCACTCTCTTTGGGCATAACGGGCAGCTCTGGCGTTCCCCCATGTCTTATTCTCCTTCTGTTCACTGACTAGGGGTGCATCCCATTATCCATTTGGCTCCCGCTTTATCTTCCTTTGATTCTAGCAGCTGCAGCTGCCTATAGCAATAAAGCAATGAGCTTCTCTTGACTCTGTCCCTCTGCATGCCAATCTCGTCAGCCTCTGTGCAGACTTCCAAAGTGTGCTTGCCTCCGGCCTTCCCAACAGCGTCAGCACAAGCTGCGTTTCACTGCACTTTCTGCCTCTCACTCGTATTCTGTTCAGCTGTTGGTCAAGACGACTTGAATTCTTATATCTGCATCACAATAAGGCCTGTTGAAAAGGCAAATGGGTGTCATTCAGAATTACGTCTGAAGGTTTATTTTGACTCAGTGTTTTTCTGCTTCTCCGAAATATTTCTTCCCCTACATGGTCATCCCGCAGGTAACCACCCCCAGGATCAGAATCAGGTAGGTTCTGCCTTTCCTTGGCCACATAAGAGAAGCTTCCCTCCAGAGAATCAATGACTATGTTGCTAGATTCGTCACACTACACAAATAAGAAGCTGGCCTACTTCCTGCAAACAGCACTGAGCAGCTTGGAATACAGTGCAGAGATCAGAGGCTGCACAGGTTGCCAGGTATTCCTGCGTTCCGTCACTATAGTAACCAAAAGAAGCAGCCAGGATCGGAGGCAATTGCTGCTGCCGAAGTTACTGAGTAACAGCAGCTCTGTGTTGCTGCCAGAGAACCTCCTGTGCAGGAGAGAGGAAAAGAACAGCCACATCACGAGCCAGAGGCAGGCATAGTGACAAGCCTGCCCTGGAGGTACAGGAGAGCCAGCCAAAGTACAGCATCATCACGGGTGCAAGAGCCAAAGCGTGGATCTCGCCAACGGTCCTCGGGGCAGGCGCTCCGGATTTATTCTGCAATTATTATTTTAGTAATACGTTTACATTCATAGGATCTGAATGGAGGCTTATTTGCAGACTCATAGCGTATATTGGAAACATGCACTTGGAGCAGCTCTTAAGCACCATTAACAAGTATTATTAGTCCCTGGAGAAAGCTCATCAAGTCGAAGCACAGCCTTTTCCCAAAGGCAGACAGATTCACGCGCTAGATGTCCCAGAAGCCAATGAAACAATGGCCTAGAAGAACAGGGGTCTGCAACCTTTGGCTCTCCGGATGTTTTGGACTACAACTCCCATCAGTAATATCCAGCATAGTCAATGGTGATGGATCTTGCAAATCGGAGCCCAAAACATCTGGAAAACCACAGGTTGCAGACCCTTGCGTGGAAAGCTTTACTCTCCATCTCCAAAACTAGTTACTGCAAATCCGCCCAGTCCCGAAACATAACTGACAAGTGGTGACCATGTTATGCTTGACCACATGAGCAAATCCTGGTGTTTCGCATTACATGCTGGGACATGTAGTTTCGTTTTTATTTTATTTTTATAACCCCCCACTAAACAACCCCACCGAGCTTTCTTACAAGTCACATGCAAATGGCAGCGGTGCATGGTATAAGACATCATATCATAACATGAGTATGGAACTATAAGTACCAGCATGCAATACTGGCAAGCAAGGACGTGCTCAAGGTGTCCCATGACATGGGACTACTTGGCAGCTTTGCCGAGTTCAGGGGTCACACTGGAGAAAAGGCAGACCCTTCACAGAAGGCACGCGAGGCCTTCCCGTTTCACCCACACCAATCTTTAAGTCATTCCTGAGCTGCATGTGCTTCTCAGGCTCCCCAGTTCCTTAAGCCTGGAGGAGAGCTTGAGCGGCTAATTTTCTGGACAGTTCATTACACTCATTATATCAACTTTAAAAGGAATAGATGTGCAGTTGGCCTGTGTGAGTTACATATGTGACGTGCACGTTGAATACATACTGCTGGTGCAGGCACATTAACCAAATGAGCTATACGTATGCGTTCATCCTAGACACCTTGTACAACTAAGTTCTCTTTCTGATACACATTTGCTTGCTAAAGTCGAATTTCTTTTGAAATCAGCGCCAGACAACACACAGTGGATTATGCTTGGCTCTTTCGCATGACACCAGCTCCACCAGAAACTCAAACCGATCACTGCCATAGGGAATTCGGCATATAACAGCCTCTCCAAGATCATTGGGTCCTGGTCCCAGGCTCAATGTGATCACGAGGACTCCTCGTGCTAAAGGTTGTCAGGCTTTCACCATAAACTGGAGTTTGTCATCCGGCCTGGGCCGGCTCGCCCTATCAGTCTGTTCCATTCATGTTAATTGGGGGGTCAGCTGGTACTTCTGACCTCCCCTCTGCGACGCCTGGGGCCGCTCTTGCAACCACTGGGTCACAGTTCGCTTAAGCAGTCTGGTTTTACTTGGCTAAACACGAGTGAGGGCATCACTCTCGCAACGAGGCTCTCTGGAGAGCTATGAGGTCCGCATTTAAAGGGTTCAGAGACCGAGCCTCATTTTATCCTCATTTTTAGTTAAGTTGATGTAATGTCTCTACAGGACTCCTAAAAGCTGCACTGGACTATCCCATACTATAAGCAGTGAATAATTAACTCTACTTAGAATGTATCCTTGCCACATCTAGTACGTACTCTGTAATGATTGAATGAGGGCATATCCATCAGGGCACACCAGGGAGCAGTTGAGGCTGGCCCACAGCTGGTTTATGAGGCTTTAGCTGTGCATTTGAAACTGCATTTGGCAATTCTGGGGCAAGTGAGGCTGTGCAGAATTTGCGATTGGAACATGAATTACGAGAGATTGAAGACGTTAAACATATTCTCTGAAATATTGGAGAGGATACACGGATTCCTATTGCCTTAGAGATATTTGATTATTTGTCGGTCTATGAAACTGCAGCGACTTTTATTGCTGCTGCAAATAAACTAATTACCTGTCCCAGCTGCAGCAGGGCCTGGCAGGGGAGTAGAATTCAAAAATAGATCATGCCGTATGTGCCAATATTCCCAGTAAATTGGAAACCCCTAGACATGTGTTGACATAATGTCAGTGCTAAGGGGAGTTAAATATGAGAAAGTTGAGTAGGTTTGTTTACGACTTGGAGTAAGCGTAGGACTCTGCGAAAGCATTGTCTAGTCACCAAAAATGCCTCTATGCATCGCACACTTTATAGAATATGGATTGTAGTTGCGGCTAGATTAAAGATAGGTCGTTTTTAAAGGTGATTTTCCATTGAATTCTTTTAAAATCGATTTTGCATTGTACATGAATATAGATGATTTTTTATCATTCTTAGGATAGGAGCAATTAGTGGTATATTTAAAGATTTGATGTTGAATGTTGATATGAAATGCATGTGAAAAAGTGTCGTTGAAACTGAAACACATTTAATACATTTATGAAGCAGAAACCTATCTGGAATCAACAGAGCATTGTACATAGCGGGCACACCCATGGGGTTACAAGTGAGGGTGTGGGGCATTATGTTTTATTGTTGGGAATCATACTGCACACTGCTGCCATTGCATGCAATGGCAGTATTTAGACATTTTAAGCCTTGTCTTGCATGGATGATTATATTTTGCATGTGAGGATACAATGGCATAAAAGGAACAAGTTACTTACCTGTAACTGTTGTTCTCCAGCATGGGTCTGGCATGGATTCACATGCTCATGAATATTCGCCGTCGTCATTCTGGGAATCCTCGGTAAAGAAAAATCAGTATCAGTTTCGTTTCTGATCTGTCTTTCGTAGTAGTAACCAATCACTGATCTCTGCGTCATACTGACCACAGCCAATGACTGCCATCTCCCTAAGCCCCGCCTCTGGCAGCCATCTTCAGATTTGGTAGCACGTGAAGTGGCAGTATGACCAAGTGAAGAGCCGCAGAGAGGTAGGTGGGAGGGTTTGAATGTGAATCCATGCCAGACCCATGCTGGAGAACAATAGTTACAGGTAAGTAACTTGTTCCTTCTCCAGCATGGGGTCTGGCATGGATTCACATGCTCATGAATAAAGGAATACATAGCAGTGCACACATGCACAACCACGGGAGGTGGCAAAGGCTCAACATTAAGCATTACATCCAAAACTCATTAAGCAATTCTTACCTCCTCACCAGGCTCACCTTAGGCGAACAGGTTGCGCAGCACTGCTTGGCCGACCCTGGACTCCTCCCTGGAATCCCGATCGACGCAGTAGAATTTCGTGAAGGTGTGCGTCGGCCTCCACGTAGCAGCCCTGCAGATGTCCAGCAAGGGCACACCAGATAGGAACGCCGTGGTAGCTGCGATCGCTCTGGTGGAATGGGCTCTCGGACGGCCAAGCAGCGGTCGATTTGCCAACCGATGACAGTACATGATACAGCCGGAGAGCAATCTGGAAATGGAAGCCTTCGAGAGAGCCTTCCCCTGATTGACAGGTCCAAAGTTCACAAAAAGTTGTGACGTCTTCCGAAAACTCTTCGTGCGGTCCACGTAGAACTTCAGCGCTCTCGTCACATCCAGCGAGTGCAAAGTCCTTTCAGCCGGCGACGAAGGCGACGGGAAGAAAACGGGCAACACCAAGGGTTCGTTGAGGTGGAAGTCCGACGGCACCTTGGGCATGAAGGAGGGGTGCGTCCTGAGCACTACCCTCATGTCGTGAAAAGTCAAGTACGGGGGCTTGCAGGAAGGGGCCTGGATCTCTCCCACCCGTCGTGCGGAGGTGATGGCCACAAGAAACGCTGTTTTCCACGACAAGAACTTCAACGGAGCTGAGTGCAGAGGCTCGAACGGAGGTCCCATGAGCTTGGTCAGCACCACGTTGAGCTCCCACGCCGGGGCTGGGGCCTTCACCGGCGGGAGTCCCTTCATGAATTCTTTCACCAGACGATGAGACCACAAAGACGTCCGTCCCGTGGTTCTGGTGTATCGGGAGATCGCAGCAAGATGAATCTTGATGGAAGCGTGCGCCAGTCCAGCCTTGGCCAGCGTCAGCAGGTACGGCAGTACTTGAGGAGCCGTAATCCGTAGAGGGTTAATCTTCTGTGCGTGGCACCAGACAGAGAACCTCTTCCATTTGTGTCTGTAGCATTTAAGAGTTGAGGACGCCCTGGCCTTTGCAAGAACCTCTCTGCAGTCGGCGGGTATGTCGTAACCTCCAAACTCTAACGCTGCAGGAGCCAGGCCTGCAAGTTCAGCTACTTTGGGTCGTGATGGAGGATGGCGCCTCCTTCCCTGGAGAGAAGATCCGCGTCCACTGGCAGCTTGATTGACGGGGACGCTGACAAGTCCAGAAGGTCCGGGAACCATATCTGCCTCGGCCACGCAGGTGCGAAGAGGATCATCCTGCACCGTGACCTCTTGAGCTGGTTGATGAGCCGGATCAGCAGCGGCAATGGAGCGAATGCATATAGGAACAGGCCCTCCCAGGGGAATGAGAAAGCATTGCCCATGCTCCTCGGCTGGGGAAACCTGCTGGCGAACCTCCGGCACTTGGAGTTCGTCGCCGTCGTGAACAGATCGATCTGGGGTGTGCCCCACCGTCGGAAGAGGCGGTCCACTAGATCCTGTCATAGTTCCCACTCGTGGCACGAGCGCAGCTCTCTGCTGAGCGAGTCGGCGATGGTGTTTTTTATCCCTGCCAGATGAAACGGCACCAGAAACATCCCTTGGGCGACGGCCCAATGCCACAAATCCTGAGCCTCCTTGGACAGGGCTGGGGATCTGGTACCGCCCTGCTTCCTGATGTAGAACATGGTGGTGGTGTTGTCGGTGAAGATCCTCACCACCTTGCCCTTGAGGGACGGAAGGAAGGACCTGAGGGCCCAAAACACTGCACGGAGTTCCAGGACATTGATATGGAGGGACTTCTTCGTAGGCAACCAAAGGCCCCTCGCGTGCAGATTTTCGGTGTGCGCTCCCCACCCTTCCAGGAAGGCATCCGTGGTCACTGTCTTCTGGTGGCCCGGGGTCTGGAAGTCCATGCCCGCCTTCAGATGCGCGTGGGTGCCCCACCACCGGATTGCTCGTCGGAAGCTCTCGTCGAGTGTGATCCTGTCCCGTCCAGGAACTCCTGTAACGGGCGCATCCGAAGCCTGCACTAGCGGATGTGATAAATGCAAGAGGACATCATTCCGAGGAGGGACTTCATGGACCTCACCCTGGCCGCATCCGCAACCAGCATCCGCTGCACCTTGCCCAAGATGGCCCTCGTCCTTTCCTCCGACGGAGAGGCCAGAAGCGCCACTGTGTCGAGCTTCGCTCCCAGAAACAGTGGGTCTTGAGCGGGCACCAGGTGGGACTTGGCGTAGTTTATGGAGAATCCCAGGTCCGTGAGTAGTTGGGCGGTCCTCGCCGTGTGCTCCGCGGCGAGCTCCTTTGTCTTTGCTCGGATGAGCCAGTCGTCCAGGTAGAGGTAGACGTGGATCCCCTCCAGGCGCAGCCGCGCCGCCACCGGTGCGAGGCACTTGGTGAACACCCTGGGTGCCGACCTCAATCCGAAGGGAAGGGCTCTGAACTGGTAGTGATGCCCTTGGACCACGAATCTGAGAAACTTTCGGTGTCCCTTTAGGATGGGGATATGGAAGTAGGCATCCTCCAAATCCAACGCCGACAGGAAATCGCCCTCCTCCAGTTGGCCCAGGACGTGCTGGAGGGTGACCATCCGGAACTTCTGTGCCTTGATGAATTTGTTCAGTTGTCGTAGGTCCAGGAGGGGACCCCATCCTCCCGTCTTCTTCTTCACGAGGAAGTATCTTGAGTAAACTCCAGAGCCCCGAAGCCTCTTTGGGACGAGCTCGATGGCGCCTTTCCTGAGCATCGCCTTTACCTCCAAGAGAAGTTGAGGGATGTGGTGTTCCTTCCTGGCCACGGGGGGGACGCGCGTGACCCTGGGCCAGGGCGTCCAGCACCCAACGGTGGGTGGAGATGGACTCCCACACGCTGACGAAGCTCGCCAGCTGGCCTCCCACCGGGGTGCTTCAGTGGGGGCCCGACCCCACGGCCAGTTCAGTCCTGCTTCGACGAGGCTTTGCCGCCTTGTCCTCCTTGGCGACGAAGGCGGGGTCCGCCCGACTTGCCTCGTCCCCTGTAGGCTTCCTGCGACGACGAACGGGCCGCTTGACGATAGGCGGAAAATCCGCCGCCGGAACCTTTGGAGGCACCCTGCTTGCCTCCGCCGCTCCGAAAGGGTGGCCGTCGTTGCTGGAGAACACCAAGAGCCCGGGCCGTCTCCGTGTCCGTCTTGATGGCTTGTAGGGAATCGTCCACTGTTTTCCCAAACAGGTTGCTCCCGTCGAACGGCATGTCCAAGACCCTGGTCTGCACGTCCTGACGGAAGTCAGTTGCCTTGAGCCATCCACGCCGTCTAAGGCACACGCCGTTGCCCAACTGGCAAAATCCAGTGTCAGCGATGTCCGTCGCTATCGTAATGGTGTGGTCCGACGCCACTTCTCCTTCCTGCAAGATCTCTAGGGCCTCCGCCCTGTTGTCGTCTGGTAAGAAGTCCAGCAGGGGGGCGATTTTGTACCACAACTCCCTGTCGTAGCGGGCTACGATAGCCAAGGCGTTGGCAGCCTTAATCGTCGTCGCTGCCGATGAGATGACTCTGCGTCCCATCGTGTCCAATTTCTTTCCCTCGCCCTCCGGCGGGGAGGTTGACGTAGAGGCCGAGGCCCCCCCCCCCGCTTTCTTCCTGGCCACCGCGGAGACGACCGAGTCCGGGGTCGGCTGTGCCCGAAGGCACAAGGGGGCCGCGTCCGGGACCCGGTACTTCTTCTCGTACCGATCCTTCCTCGCAGGCGTTGTGGATGGGTTCTTGAGGAGGGCGAGACCCTCATCCCAGATATCGTCCAGTAGAGGTACAGCGAGGACCGTCTTCCTCTTGGTCTCGCGCCATTGATAAAGGAAACCTTCCTTCTTCTTCTCTTCCGGGCAGAGCTGGAAAAGCGAGGATGCCCTGGCGATCCAATCTCGTCGGGCGGGGAAGCCCGGGGAGGAGGTGACGACGGGAGATCCTCATCGTAAACCTCGTCGTCTGTGCCCGTCGCGGCCGTGTCAGTCCCCGTATCATCCCCACGGGTCGTGGACAGGGAGGAGGGCTGAGCAGGGCGTGATGGTTGAAAAGGAGGTGGAGGATGAATCCTTCTTCTCTTAGGAGGAGGGCTCCCAGAAGGGCCTGGCTCCGGGTCCCCTGTCGGGAGAGGTTCCTCCGTTGGTGGTAACGGCAATCTCGTCCTTATCTCCAAGCATAAGGACTGTATAGCCAACAAAATGGCCGCTGAGTTGTCTTGCGGCACTGGTTGAGGGGAGTCCGACGGGCGGTCAGGAGCCCCGTCGGCACCCTCGACGTTCTCGTTGTCTCCTACGTCGGGGTCCCTCCCGACAGGCTGGTCTTCTTCCACGCCAACGCCGTGGCTTAAGACTTCGATCAGCTCCTCCTCAGAGGTTGAGGCCGAATCCACGACAACCTCCTGCCCCCCGTTTTTCTTCTCCGTCGGAGGTTTCACGGGGGGCCTGTCGATGGGCATGAAAGAGGACTCCCTCCGCGGTGGCAGGGAGACTCTGGGCCCCGAGGTCGCCACTACTGGTGTAGCCTCCACAGGCTGAGCCAGGGCCGCCGCGACTGTCTCGATAGAGGCCTTGGCCGGGTGGATTAAGGCTTTCACCACCTTAGGTGCGCTCACCGCCTTCTCCTTGGGGGGAGGGTCACCGCCTCGCTCCCCCTCCGATGGGGCCTTCGAGCTCGACCGGGGTCTCTCCAGGAGCTTCGCCGGGTGCTCGGCCTTCCTCTTACCCGAGCCAGAGCGTTGGCTCGTGGTTGACGGCGTCGGGGAGGATGCGCCCTGCCTGGCGCCCGTTGAGCCCGACCATTCGGCGCTCCCTGTGCCAGCGGACTCGCGGTGCTTGGCCTTCTGTTGGACCCCCGTCGCCGGGGCGCCCTCAAATGTCTTAGAAGACCGCTCGGACTTCTTCTTCTTCTTCTTCTTCTTCTCGCCTGACGGGCTCTTCCCCTCCAGCCAGTTGGCGAGACGCAGATGGCGGTCCTTCATGGTCCGCTCCGACATATTGCCGCAAAACGCACTATCCTTCTCCACGTGCGTCTTGTCCTCATGCAGGCAGTAGAGGCAAAGGGAGTGTTCGTCCTCCTTAAAGACATTCTGAAGCTGGCATCCAGGGCAGACCCTGAACAGCTTTCCGGGCGTCGAGCTTCCCTTCTCCTGGGCCATGATCGAGATGGGCCTGAGAAACTTCTGGAGTTCGCCAAAAGCGTGGCTCGACGAAATTTTCACCCTTGAGGGGTGTAGAAGAATCTGACATGGGTCCCCGTTGATCGGATAAAGAAACGGTGGAGCTTGAGGCTCTTTTGACCGAAAAAGAGAACATTTTCCTAAGAAAAAGCGCGAAAAAAGCACTAAAGCTCGAGAGCAATAGCACGAGGATCCCAACACTTGAACGTGCGGTAAAAATCTGAAGATGGCTGCCAGAGGCGGGGCTTAGGGAGATGGCAGTCATTGGCTGTGGTCAGTATGACGCAGAGATCAGTGATGGGTTACTACTACGAAAGACAGATCAGAAACGAAACTGATACTGATTTTTCTTTACTGAGGATTCCCAGCCTGACGACGGGGAATATTCATGAGCATGTGAATCCATGCCAGACCCCATGCTGGAGAATAGCAGTATGTTTTATGCATGGCTGCATTTGGAACATTGTAGCATCATTGATCATTAGAGACCCTAATTATTTTAGGATGATTGTACCCAACGTGAGACGTTCACTGGCACACGAGGACAGTTACTGACCATATGAGGCTGCACTGGCATACACAGGCAGTGCCCCCATCCAGAAATGGCTCTGCTAGTGTCTCTGGTGTAGTATATCTGTACCGAAGGCATATGAACTCACCATCCTAGCTAATATATGGTGCACTAGAATTGCCTTGTCCCTGCTTTACTAACATTCGTATTAACTTTACACTTACTGTATTTTATCATCACTGCATCCTGTGTTATCGGGGTCAAAGGTCACGTGACATAACTTCCTGCAACAACTAAGGTCTCAGGTGTCTGCTACCCCAGGCTTTTTTTGTGAACTGACATTCCCGGTCTGTTACCCACCCAAATTCACATTCCATACGGTCTATTCTCGACTGTGCCACTCTTGCCACCTAAGCTTGGCAGTCCCTAATAATAATTCCAGAATTTAGCCCTTTGGAAAAAGTAAAGATAAAACCGCTCACTAACCACCCCACCCCACAAAGGAGAGAGTGCAGGTGAAAAGGGGGGGTGGAACAAGCACGTGCTAAGGGGAGGCCAGAAGGGCAAGTGCATGGGATTGCATGGGGTTCATGGGGCAGGGTCCACCTGCTAAGTGCAATGAGGGGGTGGACTGGGTGGGGTCTGGCGCCCTGTAGAATTCAGAGGGAAGCAGGCAACGAGTCACTGCAGCATACAGGGGTGTTGGCAGGGGAGTGGGAGGGTGAAGGAAGAAGAGAAAAGGAAGGTCTTGGGGAGCTTCTGGAACTTAAGGAGATCCAGATCAAGGAGAGAGATCTACCCCCACTCTCTGCTTAGAGAAGCGTCTGATTTGGAGAGAGTTGGAGCTGGAAGACCGAAGGGATCTAGCACGGAGGTATTTTGGGAGAGGGAGTTGGATGTAGCAGGGTTTCAGGCCCCAGAAAGCCTTATGGATGATGCAGAGGGTCTTGAACTTGATCCTAGAAGCAACTGGGAGCCAATGCAGAGGATTTAGGGATCGAGAGATGCGGCCTTTGGGCTTGAAACCAAGGTTAAGTCTTGCAGTCCTATTCTGGATTAGTTGAAGGGGGCAGAGGAAGGACAAAGGGAGAATGAGGAAGAGGTACTGCATTGGTACTGTATATGGCAGATCATTTGAGTAGCTCACATGGAAACCCGCCCAGTGCAGATTTGTATTCCTGTTTGTGATGTCTTGTATACACCTCTTCCTAGCTGAGTAATCCTTACAACAGAGGCATTGGTCACTGGAAAGTATATGCTCATCTGGGAATTGTCCATGGTGAATTTTATATACATGTACGATATTTTTTTTATGGAATTTTATGCTTTCTGCCCAATTCATGGAAAGGTTAATGTTGTAGTAGGGACTCTCCTCTTCGAGGTCTTGCATAAAGAGGAAATAGGTTCATATTTTAAATGGCCATTCTAGTGTTTTGTAGGAAATGTCGTCCATTAAAACAAAAGTAGTCGTGTGCGGGAATGGCCCTCATGAGGAAAGTGATCACTCTGGCTAGGGTGTTATGACCTCATTGTTTGTTTGTAGTGCTCTTATGTCCCTTTACTCTGTTTCTGAGGTTCTATATTGTCCATTGTTGTTTAGTATGTCAGATTGCACATGTCTTTTAAGGCATAATCAGGGACCATCTTCTGTTAATATTCTTTGAGACATGACCGTCGTGTGTAATCCTCAATTTCCCCTGATATTTGAATTTTGTCCAGCTTCTGGCTGGGGCAGAATGTCCGGCCCCTCGAGAGGGCAGACTGGTCAGTGTCTGAGTGGTGTTCAGAGAGGTTAATAAACTAGCTTTGTCAACCTGCAGCAACAACCTGTATCACAACCACTCAGCCCAGTATCAAAAATTATTATCCACACAAATTAGTATCAGGCATCAATGGAAGGCTATGAAAAGATGCAATGCTTAATTTCTTGAGTCGACTAGCACATGTGAGTGTATATACAACATAGGTGGGGGTTCTCTCTTTGAATAATCTAGTCTAACAGTGTCAGGATGGGCCAAATAATAGAGCATCATGGTTCCCCCACTAATGCAAGCCAATAATTCCTAGATAAAACTACAGCGATAACCCCTCTCCTCCAGAGGTGCTCCTCCAAGACTCCCCAGTTTGCTTGTCTCAGTAAAAAGAAGGGAGGTGTTCTGAAATACAGGGTGCGTCTCAAACAAAACGGGGGCTGCCGTCTCAGATGTTGGTCTAAGCAAGAAGGTTTCAGACTAGTGGGGATGCTAGCCTTCTCCGGGTTCTCTAAGCTCACAGTGAAAGAGATGTAGTGCCCTGCCACTTCTTAGTTCAGGAAATAGACATGGGGGTATCACGCTGAGATGCTTCTTTGCCACTCATCTTTTCCCCAGGGATATAGCACCCAGCTCACCATTTGTAGTCCCAGCCAGGAGGATACTGTCTGACCCACTTATTTCTGATCTGGCTATAGTGCTCTGCCACAAATGAGGGAGGTAATGATCTTCCCTCTAATAAGGGAAGCAGCATTAATAAGGGATTTAGTGCCCTTCCCATCAGCAAGCAGTTCAGTATCCATCGTGTAGCTAAGCAGGTCCAGTTCAAGGAAAATCCTCTAGGGCTTAGACACAGCAGGTGCGCCCTGAGACCTCTCGGTGTGTGGCGCGCTAGAATAAATAAAGTAAAAGTAAAGTGGGCAGCTTCTCCAAGGTGATTCAAGCCTCATAGGACTTCCCTTCTTCTGTGTTCTGCAGCAGGCTCTCTCTCAGTACCCCTGGTCTCTATGTTCATTCCCCCACTTCGGGGTGTTGGATCACGAAAAGCTGCTTCTCCAGGTTTGTCTGTAGTGTCCTCCGACAGCTTCACCAGCCTCTCCTCCAGATTCACTGTTTCACCTCTTCGTTTTACTGGCTTTTCATTGGCTGGACCACACCTATTCCATTCTGTTGCATCTACTGATTGGTTTACTTGCATTCCTTTTTGTCAGGGGCCCTCACATTGGTTAACTCCTCTAACTACACTCTTTTCCCTTATTCCTGCAGGTCTGCGATTTCAAGCGCTAATAAATGGCCTGGCGGCCATCTCCGGGTAAAGGCTAAAGTCTTGCCTTGATGCTGCCCGCTCAATGCTCCACATTGATCTTTTGAATCAACTCCCTGAGACATGACCCCTTCCATAGCACGAGGGTCCACGGTCCCCGGATCCTCGACACTGTGCAGATATGTGGCAAGCCATTTGCTGGGATTGCGGCTCAAACTGGGCTCTCAAGCCTCATGATGCAGCTTCTCTTAATTGTATGTTTGCCACACCACGTGCAGGCTTTCAATGTTGCTAGATGGGCACCCGTCTGGCATACGTGGTCTAACAGGGTTGATCTATCGAACTATGAGCATTTTATGAAGGTTGTTCTAGTCACATTAGGTCATCTGAATGTTGGTCCCTTCAGATTTAGAGGATTTAATACCAAATGAATTCAGGCGTTTCCCATGACAGAAGTGCTGCATAAGTCCATCGGTTTACTATGGTGGATATTACTTGCACGTAGGAGCTAAGGAAGGAAGGGTGTTGACCAAAGAGCAATGGTATACCTGTCTTCCATGCCTCCCCGCCCCATCCTGTACAGCGTCCAGGCAGCTTTCTGCTCGAGTAAGAGGTTGCCCTGGGAGGACAGCTTTTTATTTTATTTTGCATTTTTATAGTGCTCACAGAGCCCGGGGCATCGAGGCGCTGTTACAGAATTGTTGTCGTCTTAGTTGCATATTCATAACGCGCTTAAATACCCAAAAGTTTCAAAGCGTGGACCTGTGTTGCTTCGTGTCGTCTTGCTTCCAAGGAGAGCACGTTGCCACTGAGCTATCCTCCCTTTCCAAAGCTGCAGAGTCTCCTCCTGGCCTTGAGACGGAGTCAGGGACATTACTTACATTCTACAGATGCCTTTCTAAAATAAGCACACTGCAGCCTCTTGTCTATTGCTTGCCACTACAGATGCCTTTCAGTGATGCACACACTGCAGCTTCCTGTATTTGACCTTGCCACTGCAATGCCTTTCAGCCTGGGCACACTGCAGCTTCCCGTATTTGCTCTTGCCACTACAGATGCTTTTCTGCCAGGGGCACACTGCAGCGTCCTGTATTTGACCTTTGCCCTATAGATGCCTTTCAGCCAGGGGCTCACTGCAGCGTCCTGTATTTGACCTTTACCCTATATATGCCTTTCAGCCAGGGGCTCACTGCAGCGTCCTGTATTTGACCTTTACCCTATAGATGCCTTTCAGCCAGGGGCTCACTGCAGCTTCCTGTATTTTCTCTTGCCACTACAGATGCCTTTCTGCCAGGGGAACACTGCAGCGTCCTGTATTTGACCTTTACCCTATAGATGCCTTTCAGCCAGGGGCACACTGCAGATTCCTGTATTTGACCTTTACCCTATAGATGCCTTTCAGCCAGGGGCACATTGCAGCTTACTGTATTTCCCCTTGCCACTATAGATGCCTTTCTGCCAGGGGCACACTGCAGCTTACTGTATTTGACCTTTACCCTATAGATGCCTTTCAGTGAAGCACACACTGCAGCTTCCCGTATTTGCTCTTGCCACTATAGATGCCTTTTTAGCCAGGGGAACACTGCAGCTTCCTGTATTTGACCTAGCCACCATAGATGCCTTTCTGCCAGCGGCACACTGCAGCTTCCTGTATTTGACCTTTACCCTATAGATGCCTTTCAGCCAGGGGCACACTGCAGCTTCCCGTATTTGCTCTTACCACTACAGATGCCTTTTCGCCAGGGGCACACTGCAGCGTCCTGTATTTGACCATGCCACTACAGATGCCTTTCAGCCAGGGGCACACTGCAGCTTCCCGTATTTGCTCTTGCCACTACAGATGCCTTTTCACCAGGGGCACACTGCAGCGTCCTGTATTTGACCTTGCCACTACAGATGCCTTTCAGCCAGGGGCACACTGCAGCTTCCTGTATTTGACCTTGTCACTATAGATGCCTGACTTTCTGCCAGGGGCACACTGCAGTTTCCTGTATTTGACCTTGCCACCATAGATGCCTTTCAGCCAGGGGCACACTGCAGCTTCCCGTATTTGCTCTTGCCACTACAGATGCCTTTTCGCCAGGGGCACACTGCAGCGTCCTGTATTTGATCTTGCCACTACAGACCTCGTCACTATAGATGCCTTTCTGCCAGGGGCACACTGCAGCTTCCTGTATTTGACCTTGTCACTATAGATGCCTGACTTTCTGCCAGGGGCACATTGCAGCTTCCTGTATTTGACCTTGCCACCATAGATGCCTTTCAGCCAGGGGCACACTGCAGCTTCCCGTATTTGCTCTTGCCACTACAGATGCCTTTTCGCCAGGGGCACACTGCAACGTCCTGTATTTGACCTTGCCACTACAGATGCCTTTCAGCCAGGGGCACACTGCAGCTTCCTGCATTTGACCTTGCCACTACAGATGCCTTTCAGCCAGGGGCACACTGCAGCTTCCTGTATTTGACCTTGCCACTACAGATGCCACTGCAGCTTCCTGTATTTGACCTTGCCACTACAGATGGCTTTCAGCCAGGGGCACACTGCAGCGTCCTGTATTTTCCCTTGCCACTACAGATGCCTTTCAGCCAGGGGCACACTGCAGCTTCCCGTATTTGCTCTTGCCACTACAGATGCCTTTCCGCCAGGGGCACACTGCAGCGTCCTGTATTTAACCTTGCCACTACAGATGCCTTTCAGCCAGGGGCACACTGCAGCTTCCTGTATTTGACCTTGCCACTATAGATGCCTTTCTGCCAGGGGCACACTGCAGCTTCCTGTATTTGACCTTGCCACCATAGATGCCTTTCAGCCAGGGGCACACTGCAGCTTCCTGTATTTGACCTTGCCACTACAGGTGCCTTTCATCCAGGGGCACACTGCAGCTTCCTGTATTTGACCTTGCCACTACAGATGCCTTTCTGTCGGGAGCACACTGGTACATAGGTACGGCAATCCTCTGGGATTGCCGTACCTATATCCAAGACTGGATGACGAGCAGCACATAACCCAAATCTTTGAGTCCCCTCCCCAATAACATCACAAGCAGTGACACTGCAGCCACTGACCCGAGAAAGAGTAAACAATTAATAAGGAAATGTAAAATCTGACAGAAGCAAATCAAGGTCAAGCCTGTTTATAGAGAGGAAATGGGTCTCATTTGCAACCCCTGGTCCAAACATGATGCACCTGCTATGATTTATTTATTTATTTAAATTTATATAACGCATACTAGCGGGACGAGAGCCGTTTAATTAAGGGAACAGGACTATCAGTTACTTTCCCAGAAATCACTGCGGGTACCCAGGGGAGTGCAGGAGCTGCACGAAGGTGTTTCTGGCAGCATGTTGGTGGCTGTGAGGCTATCCATCCAAATGTTGAGCATCTGAGGCGTATAAGTGCAATTTGAGAACTAACACAGTGTCGCTCATGATCCCGAGCTCTCGAAGACTCGGGTTGCAAAACATTTTTTTCACCATAAATTGCACCTTCAGCTTGAGGTTCAGGTCAACAAAGCCTCACACAGTCACAGTAAAAAACTTTCACCAGGGAGGGCACATTTTCGACACATTTCAATATGTTGCTCTCTGCGACCTCCAGCTCTACAAGTGTGCCTGATATCAATGCTGTTAGTGTGCTATTGTCAAATACTTTTTTTAAACTTCTTGACCAGGGGACAAAATGTTTGAAATATCTACTTTCCCTGTAAAAAGTCTGCTTGTCCAAACTAGCACCATCATATTTTCAAAGACAAAAAAACGCACACAGTCCTTTGACAAACCGATTTGAGTGCCTGGGGCCAACTTTTGATGCATAAATATTTCACATGAAACTCAAAATTGTGCCCCCATGAAAAGAATTCAAAGTGTGCTGTATGTTTTGTATTATGATCTTATTTCAGAGGCACCTTTCTAAAGAGCCAACATGTCAAGTTCAGAACCTCACACGTTCTGATGAGAGTTTACCCTCCAAGTGAACTGTCCTCCATTGACTAAAGCACTCAGCCATCATCGCAATTCCTAACCACGCCATGCCTGTGATCGGGGAAGGGCAACAGTACAAGAGACCCATGCTGCGTGTGCCCAACAAAAACTACGAGGCCTGTCTCAATAAATGCCAGCATTGGAACTGAAACACATTTTTAGGCTGCTTTGTAGCTCATCACTGGCATTGGATGCCCCAAATTAATTTGTACTAAGGAGAGTAGAACAAGTATTGGCAGTTTTGCAAAACCCACATACATTTATTTAGGATCTTCTAGACCACAAAGTAAATTGCTTCCAGGTTCTGAGCAAGATGGTGTGGAGAAGCGCGGGGTGCGGGGGAGGGCAGTGGGGGGTGGAATACAGTCTATGCGGAGGAAAAAGAAGGTTTAACGTAGTATCCTGTGTAGAAATAAGCTGGTACAGTCCATGCTTGAAGGAAGAGCCAGGTTTGTGGGAGTTAATTGGGTTGTAGCAAGGTATTAGCATGACCAATGAGTGGAGCAAGTATTGTCCAGAGAAGGAGCTGCCGCTGAGGAGTTTTGCCACAGTGTTTGCATGGTGGCACTTCCAAGAGCATCTGGGCTGAATGGAAGTCCTTGGGGTGATTATGGCAGATCTTGTTTTCCGGGTGAGTGGAAAGGGCTCTGTTCAGGCATATGAAAGTAAGGCACAGACGTTTGAAGGAGATGCCGGGGGATCCGATGTGTGCCAGTGGAGTTTCTCAAAAACTGGGTAGTGGATGAGTGTTTATGAATGCTGGCGATGAGGTGGCTTTGACCCATACTGCCAAAAAGTACTATATATTGTTTGTAAACAAACTTAAATCTGACAAACCAATCATATGTCAGGTTATATACAATAATGAAAGCCATTTGGTGCAGTTTTTGTCCATATAATGTATTTCCATGGTCGATTTATATTGCAATATGGTTTGGTCATATCGGTTACCTGATATAATCTTTGTTTTGTATTTTGACACACTTGTATATATTACACGAGATATGTTTTCCTTCTTTATTAAAGATATATATTTGTATTGTACACAATTGTTTTAGAATATGTTACATGATCTGTCCCAGGGACAGATTCCTTTGGCTTTCTGACATTACCCAATTTCCTGTGGGGCTTTACAATTTGAGGGATATACACCCAACTGCATATTGCACCGGTTGAAGCATTCTTTTTGTATGCAGGAAGATTGGCAAAGGGCATTTGCACAGCGGAGCCGCAATTGAATTTGGGAGTTCATGCTTCGGTCAGCTTTCGATATAACACCTAGGTTCCAGCGGATGAGCCAACATGGGAGAAATGGGTCAAGATGTCAGTTGGGACAGAGGGCAGAGAACCCCCAGAAGTCTGGGGGTTCTCTTATCTATCACCCCAGCTTCTGGAAATAATGAAACCCTGCACTGGAACCTACCAACACCCTAGTAAAGAACTCTGGGATGCCAGGTTTCTAGGGCGTGCGGCTCGATCAAGGGTGAAACGGTAGCAGCTACCAGAAGCAGGATCCTGGGCCTGTGAAGATGTTACACAAATAAAGGGGTCCACCATACCGCGTGTCTCTGCTGTCTTTGTGGCCCAAGAAGCGACACACCCACTTGAAGGTACATTTTCATATTTTCAGTGAAGGAGTAGATTGGAAGTTACGGCTCTTAAGGAGGCCCACCAATGGTTTTGAGTAAATTTTCTAAGACCGTTGGACAAATGTCACTGGAATTTAGTAATTTGTATACTAATGTCCCATAGAAACAAGCTCATGTCCCCCCGGTGACATGTGGACCATGTTCCTTGAGGCACCTCAAGGCCCTTGTTCGATGCATCATCAGTCTGACTACGGCCACACCTGATCACATGACGCCTGCAAAACCCATTGGAAGTGGTTTGCAGGCACATGTATGCCAGTTAGTCTTGCATGGTCTTTTCCCTACCTGCCCGGTGCAATAAAACTGGCCGGGGATCAGAAGATAGGAGCTCCACACCACCGATGCGTTTTGTTGAAGTTACGGACCCCGCCCCCTCCTTGGAGGACCTCCAGAATCATTGTTTTTCACTTCACCAATTATGTGAGAGTGGTTGGAAAACTTGTATACCACCATCACATAATTCTGAAACTGGGCCAACAAACCTATTCCCATACATCAAAACCAATTGACATCACTTACAGTGTTATTTATGCGACTGCACAATCTATGCACTCAATTAATCTCTTCAACAACAAATGGAGGCATGTTGATTAAAAAAAAAAAGCACTGGGCTGCAATTATGCAAATTCAAATATTCTGCAAAAAGAAGTTGCCATGGCTCCGCTGAACAGTCTGCCAATACAGTCTGGGGTAGCTTAAAGCGGATCCATGCAAGCTCTGTTCATGCCAAGGCTGAATCCAACCGCGTCAGCAGCCAACGGCTCTGGCATGAGAGGAGCCTCCTTGGAATTTTGTCAAGACTCATTTTCGTCACTCCAAGAGAAGGACCGACTTTCATGCAGCACTAGAGGCTTGCTAGATCGTGAAGACCCGGCTCGCCCGCTTAGACAGACCCACTTTTCTCGCACGACTTGTCCATGTTCACAAGACCAACCAGTGACCTTTAAAAGAAGCTGGTCATTCTGCTGTTCACCTGGTGGTTACAGCTCGGAATGAAGACCACATCAACCCTATCCTAGCCTCTCCATTGGCAGCCCCTTTAACTCAAACGTCTATAGAAACTTGGCTGCTTAGTAGGCAAGGCACGGCATTGGCTTTGACGTAGTTCCTTGGCATCCCAACAACCACAATGATTAGGTCAAGGTGGGCTTCCCTGCAGTAGAGATGTGTTAATACTTTGAATCATGAGGGCCAAAAGGGGTTCCGGCACAAGAGCAAGCCTTCTCGGTTGCAGAACCTCAGTTCTAGAACTCCCATTATCCTGTCCCACACCAATCCAAAGTGGAAGTGGGCCGGACAACCGCTACGACAGGACACACGCCCGGGAAGAACGGGCCAGGAAGGAATTCATTATTTATGATGTTTCACTCTAATAAGAAGGACTGCCAAATCCCTGTAAGTGCCCTTGTGGCTTCTTGGGGGGCCACCACTGGTGACGTGTGAAGTCTGGCAGGTGCTGGTGTCAGAGGCGCAAGACCCCACTTCTCCTGCAGAGCTGCTGTGTGGCCTTGGAGCCCTGGTGTATCGGTTTTGCTCTACTGGCCCTAGGATACCAGTATTTTTAACTATGGAGCAGCAGCAATGGGCATTCAGTTATTTCCATGGTCGAGGTCTGCTGCGCCATTTTGCTATGCCTGCCTCTATTGTCTACAGGCAAGTTCCTGCCCGCGTTACATCGGCACAGACATTTGCCTGCTACCAGCACCCCCCCCCCACTTTGCTGGTTCGCTCTCCCCCACATACGTAAAGTGCTTTTGCATCTGTTCCACTTGTGCCTAATACTTGTCTGCATCAAGGATCCTTATGTCATCCGATGAGGTTACTTCCTCCAGTGCTGCCCGCATCTACCGCTTATGCAGATGACCCAGCAGATTATGAGGATAGATTAGTTATAACACGCCGAATACCCAGAGGTTTCTAAGCGCAGACCCGGGGATCGAAACCTGCATTACTTGCGTCGTCTTACTTGCAAGGCGAGCACGTTGCCGCCGAGCTATCCTCCCGAGATGACACCTTGTTCTCACAGATGCCTCTCCACTCTGACATTACTGAATCAAGCAACTTGGGCCTTCGGTGGGTGCGCTGAATGAGGGATTTCGAGGTTTCACTTGCTGTGAAGGGTTTGCCAGATGACCAAGGCAGGAGAGGTCTGCTGCGGAGTTCGCTAGGCCCTGCTGCCAGTAACCTCATCTTGGAAGTGCCAGAAGAAGCAAATGAATCATTGATTGACCTTAAAGCAAGTGGTTTAAGAATGACGTATCTTTCACACCACAACACAAGCGACAGTTAAAACCATGGGAAAGTATGCCATGCGCTCCAGAGCAGACATCAGACATTGTGATTTTCATAGATGGTCAATAAAGGAAGTGCTTCAATCTGAATTGATCGTCAGTTGCAACTCTTCATTTCAAAGCAATCGCCTCCAAAACAATGCACATTCCTAATGCACACAGTCAATGTGATTGGTGAGAAGGAATCTTCACTAAGCAAGCGGGCACCACCTCTACGCGAGTCATCCACAGACATTTGCCAATATGTTTCACACGAGGAATTATCGGGCCATAGCATCTTCTTGGCTTCCTGTACATACAATGAACATGTTTCCAGAATGGACATGTCATCACCAGTGAAACCAGTAGCAGGAGAAAACTGTGCTTCAAAGCAGGTGTTCTGATGCCCCTGGCACACGTCTAATCAGTTGACCGTGGGACAGCAGAGCAATTACCTTGAACTGACAGGTTGCTTGCATCTTTATTTGAAGGACCAAGAAAGCTGAAAGTCCAGCAGAGCAAGCTGCAGATGGACTTTTGTGAAGTCTGCAGCGCGAGTCATCCGGGGTAACGTTAAAAAATGGGTCCAAGGTGATTTGCATGCACTACCGAGTCAGAGCGTAATTGACCGGCAAAAGTGCTCATGGTTTCTCACATCGTCCCCTTTCTAAAGGAAGTCTTGGGTGGTCGCATTCACATCAGCTTTACAGCTGGAGGTGGAGCCAGAAGAAATGAATGCCACACATGGTTCAAGACTAAGCAGTTATCTGGTGCATTAGACAGATTTAGGGGCCCCTCAATGAGGATGAGGTGCAGAGGGGATCCAAAGTTTTAGAACCCTATTGACGGTGATGGGGGAAAAGTGCTGGTGCTCTTAAATTCCAAATGGACGCTCACTGTGGGAGGAACATGTCAGAGCCATAGAAGAGGAGTCTTATTTACAGAAGGCAACATCTGCTGGGGCAGAAGGGATTCAATGTGAGAGTTATGAAGAGTGCATGCAGCTATTCACATGACACACATATCATATGAATTGTATGTGTGCATGTATGGGGTTTGTAAAGTGCATCCTTATCTGGGGAGCAACGGTGCACTGTACATAGGGGACACACCCAGGCGGTATCAAGGACTGATGTGGGGGTAGCACAGGAGCCAGGGGTGGTGTGGTCTTCAAAGAGGAAAAATTAGGGTGCAGTGGCGTGATCAGGGATTCACAAGATGTCCTTCAGGCATTGCAGAATAGGGACACAAGCTGGCAAACGTTCTTGGCCAAATAAGGCCGGCAAGTGGCAGTAACTCTCTTAATTGGGAAGGAAAAGAAGTTAAAGATCTCTCCATAGAGAAAATTAAAGGTGTGGCGGAGTCGATGCAGAATAATTAAAACCCTTAGCCAATTGAGCTTTCCAAAACATTATTTAAGGAAATCGGGATTCAGGTGTCCAGCTCAAATTGTTTAACTGTCGAGCCAAAAGTTCCTTTATGAATGGACAAACATGCAACGAAATGCTCCTCCGGTTTCCACATTTCCTATATCAATGTCGAGGGGACCACCTCGCGCTGCGTCTTGGCTACCAGTTCTTACGGTTGAATTCACTGCAAAGTGGCTTACTGACCAAGAGTTCTGAGACAAGTGCAGGCAATTACCAAATGCTTCAGCTAGGCAGCAAGCTGAGGAAGGACTTCTTGCCATCAGGTCACTACATGCAGAGAAAGCATCCGACTTGCATAACTGGAAGAACATATTTGAGGTAGTTTATAAACGTGTAACTTGGGGATCCACCTCATTAAATACGATGTTGAATCTGGGGTACTGGTACCGCCGCAGAACACTGTTAACCTGGAAAAGTGAGCAACACAGGACTGCACATGTTGCAGGGACTTGGTCCTGGTGCCACCCAAAGACACTTATAGTTGAGATCAGGATTGCGAAAATGCATTAAGATTTAAACGGCAGATGGATACAATTTCAATCACATCTACCAATCATCCCCAAACAGTATCGTGCCCGCAATGTACCGCTCCACATCGTCACTCCTTTTGCCCACCTCCATCTTTGCCCTTGAAAAGGGAAGGAATCTGGCAGGAAGTGCTATATATAAACAAGATACTTAATAACTACAAGTGTGCATCCTTCAAGACACTGCCCTTGGAGCGCTATGTTTCACTCAATACAAAGATTTTCTGGGGTGCAGATTCTGCTTGTTTGGTGTCTCTTAAGACCTCTTTGTTTATTTTTATTTTTTTTATTGGTTATTTATAACATACTTAATTTCCAGAGGTTTCTAAGCGCGAACCCGGGGATCGAACCTGTGTTGCTCCGCTTCGTTTTGCTTCCAAGGCTAGTGCATTGCTCCTGACCTATCCTCCCGAGACAATGACAAGTCAATCATCTTGTGACGTACTGACTACTCCCCTGCATGAGTACAAGTATGAGTAAAGGCTAAAATCCCAACTCAGCCTTCACACTTCTAAAAACCAAGAGCCAACACAAAAAGGCCAATGTACCGCTCCACATCGCTCCAGTTAAGAAATATACCTTCTTCGGGCCTTTGTGGTAACATGGGTAGAGGCAAGGCTATACTGTGAAGAGGGGCGTGAATGTGGTTCAGTAGCAATACAAACAGCAAAGTGTAACAGTCCAAAATAAAGGAATGTCCAAACAAGATTCTTTAAAAATATCTATACTTTAATCAAACATGCAATGTACAGTATTAACTAACTAGAACACACTACAAAAAAAAAAAGCCCTCAAGAACGACCACAGAATATACAAAGATAGCAGATACAGCACTCTGGGCAAAGAGACAGTGGGAAAAAGGCCAATACAAGACCACAATGTTCAAAAGGGATATGTTCTCGGGTACAAAAGGGATAAACGTGACCTTAACAGTCCCTTGGGTCTACAAATTGACCATGGGGGCAGTTAGTCAGTAGTAGATTTTTGCAGTTCTAAGTGGTCCTGCAGCACAAAATCCGAGTTCTCATAGCGGTGCGAAGATCGGGAAAGTGCAAAAGGCAACAATGGGCAGTCCTCATGGTTCAAATGTGTCAAAATGATTCTGGAAACATGGCTACAAGCAGTTCAACAACGAAAAACACTAGGATCCCGGCTGTTTTAGCTCCAAGTTAGTGAGGGACAAGATGAGTCATTTTCTCGTGCACCCAAAAAACAGGGGCAGCAGGCACACAACTGCAGGTTTATTTCAACACAGTGAGGTCCTGGGTACCACTGTGGCTGGCAGAGAGGCAGGCCTTGCTCCAGCAGCAGGTCACTTCTCAGATTGTTGTGAGTCCCACTACAGGGACTCAGGATGAAATGGGTCCTTGTTCTCAGGCTCCTAACACAGCATAGGATGGTACACAACTGCAGGGGTCCTTCAACACAGTGATGTCCTGGGTACCACTACCTGGAGCCATTTTAGGCTCCTGGAGCCAACTGGTGCCGTCCAAACATGTAAATGTGACATTAACTTTGAGTATTTGTGAATATTAATAAAAAAAAGAATTAGAACACATCTAATACACTTTTAAACACAATGGTTCATACACAATGGACAATATGTTAAAGGAGCATCTCTGGTAGCTCCTGGTTCCCCTGCGGTAGCTCCTGCCGACAGGGTGATGCCTGACCCCCAGGAACAGGGTTTGGCTCCTGCTCATTAAATCTCGATTTCGAGCCTTGCAATGGCCAATGCAGATGGTTAGGGGGCAGAGCTCACCTCTGCCTTGGAACACCTGCCTTTAACTCACAACAGGAGGACCCTGGAATGGACTGCTCACCCAGCAGGGTCCAAACAAAATCTTCTTCAAAGGTTGGAGTCCCAAAGATGATTCAAAGAGATGGTGGTTTGAAACCCCGTCTTTTAAAGGTAAAAGCCCACAGGTGATTGGACTAAAGCTAGCCTGCCTTAAAAGCCCAGTCCCTGTTCTTAAAACAAGTGGACTCTGTCTTTCTGACATCACACCCAAAGTTCTTTGCTCTTGAGGAAGTGGAGGGGACAGGAAGGTGAGAGGCAGATAGAAACAATATGGTGGAAGTCTTCCCCAACTGTACAGAGCTATATTGCCTACACCAATTCTGTCCCGTCTCACTAGGATCAAAAGCCTTTAGATAAACAGCACCCTGGAGTGAGCCCAAGCCTTCTGTGAATGGGTGTGCCCTTTGATTGCTGTTCCCAGGCCAGCTTCCGGTGGACTGGCTGTCCCTGGGAAAGGGTGTTAACCGCTCTCACAAAGCAACAAAGAGCGGCAATCCCCCCAGGCTACATCTCCACCAGTAGGGCAAAATCCAGCATGTCTGGGGAGAATACATACAACTCTTTCACAGCTAAACTGGACCTACAGGGCTGACACATGCATGATATCAATTTGAAATGGCTGCAATGATCAGAAGTAGTGCCATGCACCATGCCATAACTCATGCAGCGCTTACATTTAGAGATGACCCTGCCACCAGCATGGGCCACTTCTGATCATCACAGTTTTGGTACGGGGGTGCAGATCTTAAATGCAGCTGCTTTGCTTCAGAGACGTGGCTGTCACTGCAGCTATCAAACGGGCAGATCAGGATACTGATGCAGCAAGGCACAATTCCATACTATGCTTTTTGAGCTTTATGGAGCTTATGAAAGGGGGATCTGATCAGCAGATCACCCTTTCATAGATGAAATGAAACACATTTTTTATGAATACAAAATGTCGGGCTGTCGCAGCCTTGCCAGATGGCAATTCACACATCTTTTCCAAATTTTCCTCACTCTCCAAACTTGTCTGCCATTTGATCCTTGGTAGCCACAGGAGGCATACTATTGTACCCTGCTAATGGAGCATTCATACAGTTCCCCTCACTCACTGCACCCAAGCCCCTTCCTTTGCCAAACTTCTTCTAGCACATCTCTATACTCCTTTTCCCCTGTGCTGACTGCTACAACCTGTTCAACATCTGCAAAATCAGGGGTCTGCAACTTGCAGCTCTCCAGATGTGTTGTGCTACAATTCCCAGGTGTGTCACCACTGTCTAAGCTGGCAAGGGTTCCTGGGAGTTATCATCCAAAAAAATCTGGAAAGCCAAAGTTGGCCAACCCCGGTGCGAGATCCAGCCTGCATTAATGGTTTTTGATTGGATGTGTGCTCCATGTATTTCAGATTAAAGAAAGCACTGCATGTCTGGGGCACATTCTTCCTCCTTCCCCATTACATTCCTGTTGTAACTCCTAACATGAGGTTACCTTTCACCTACTTTTGGAGCAAGGAGCTTGGCAGTCTGTGTTCTTCCAGTAGTGTTTTATATCTGTGCTGCCGAGGAAGGGCACTAGTCTTTTGCTTTACTGGGAGTGAAATGCATGTGTGAGCTGCTCGTGGTTGTGATGTGCGTTTTGCTGTTTGCATGGGTAAATGTGCAGACACAAACTTCAGTCCTGGGAGTTGTGCAGCTGCCCCAAATGTTTGCATATACTTTTGTGTTTCTGAAAACCTGGGTCCAATACTGCACTGTAAAAGGTAAAGAAAAGACTGTAGTATGGACCACAACCCTTACTGACACTGTCTCACTGCTCCGATTACAATACTTAATTGAGCTAATATTTTATTATTAATGTTTTCTTTGTTAAGGAAAACAACAACAAAAGGGCATGGATTTTCTGTTGCAGTAAGATAGAGCTGTTTGGTGAGTCCACCTCCCGGTGGGGTTAGTCAGCGAGGGTTTACTGTGTGTTAAAGTACCTTGGTATTGGTGACGTGGTCTTAGTGAACAGTGGATTACGGTTTGTTTCAGAAGACTACTTAAGGGGGCCAGATACAACTAGAAGGGGAAAATCAAGTAAATATTTTATTCAGCAAAGGAAATGGGCCAGAACACGACGGAGTGGAGCTCTGGCAAAACAGGTCTTGCCACCCTGTCCCCACACCTAGGAGCTTGCCCACAATACTCCAGCTTTAATGAGCCGGTGGCTTTCAGAAGACTTCCGTAGCACAGCCGGATGAAGCGCGGTTGCTTGTACATGTGACAATTCGGCTTCGGAACAGGATACTCTCATCAGCGAGATCTGTCCTGGAACCGAGTTATCAACTGCACGAGAAACCTACGTTTCAACAAGCACTTTCAGTAGAGTCAGCATAGGTACATGAATACAGATACAGCCAAAGCCTTGACCTTTTTTTCTTAGGGTGAGTAGTGTGACCAATTAAAACTGCAGAGGCCAACTCCCATTATTCACTTAAAAGCGTTTCTTACTGAATCACAATAAGACCTGTTTCAAATTTACAATTCTGGACATATGTATGTTCCCATAAATGCTCTTTGTTTTTATGAAAATTGCCCCTCGTCCCCGCCCTCTCCTCCCCACGGCCCCGCCCCCTCCTCCTCATAGCCCACCCTTCCAAGGATGTTCCCTCTGTACATTCTTCCCATTTCCAGCACTGATTTTATTGGTTTCCACTTCAGAGTGACATGATGAGAGAAGCAGGCTAGACCCCCTTTTAGCATCTTGCCTAATGATATCCTGTCTAAGAGCACTAGGTTTTGGCACACCATGGAAGCAATACTATTTGTGTAGCTATGCTTTAGATGATGGTGTGACTGTCTGGCCTTATGCAATAATTCCCCACTAAAGACTAGAGTATTGTATGTTGACGTGCTCAATCACAATGCAAGCACTATACAAACACCAGAGGCAATGAGAAATATGACTTTTCAGCAAATGTAACAGAGACAAGCGCTATGGAAATGACTTTTGCACTTTAAAGATACTACATAACACAACTGTAGAGCATTACCCTTCACAAAAACATAACAAAACGCACATCTACGCCAGCTCACATTAAATAAAAGGCAGCAGGTGCTCAGGGATATTGAGTTCTACTTAACAGATTACACAGGCTCTGCGGATTGATGGGTGTATAGGTGTTCAAGTCTAGCACTAGATGAGTGCAAAGAAGTGCAGATATAGAGACGTAGGTGGGAAAATGAATGGATCAGAGGACTGACGTGGTGATGGCTGTAAAGTTTAGAATTAATCTTAACCACTGGCATTGCTCAGGGCAACCCTCCAGACCATCGTTCTTCGCCTGCCAAGCCATTACAAAAAGGGGAAAGACCATATGCAGATAAAGAGGCACTCATCCCTTGCACTCAATGGCTCATAGATTACAGCAGGGACAAAGCCTTTTGAGTCTGGTAGGAAATCAGATGACTCAGTGGAGCTGCAGATTCCTGCTCATTGGACCTTGCGCAGATTCCCGCTCATAGGACCAGGTGCCACACACAAATGGTACATAGCTCAGTCACAGGACAAGGTGCCACACACAATTGGTGCATAGCTCAGATGAGCTGCAGATTCCCGCTCACAGCACCAGGTGCCACACACAATTGATACATAGCTCAGTGGACCTGCAGATTCCCGTTCATAGGACCAGGTGCCACACAATTGGTACATAGCTCAGTGGAGCTGCAGGTTCCCGCTCACAGGACCAGGTGCCACACACAATTGGTACATAGCTCATTGCAGCTGCAGATTCCCGCGCACAAGACCAGGTGCCACACACAATTGGTACATAGCTCATTGGAGCTGCAGATTCCCACTCACAGGACCAGGTGCAGATTGCCGCTCATAGGTACATAGCTCTGTGGAGCTGCAGATTCCTGCTCATAGGACAAAGTGCCACACACAATTGGTACATAACTCAGTGGAGCTGCAGATTCCCGCTCATAGGACCAGGTGCCACACACAATTGGTACATAGATCAGTGGAGCTGCAGATTCCCGCTCATAGGACCAGGTGCCACACACAATTGGTACATAGCTCAGTAGAGCTGCAGATTCCTGCTCACTGGACCAGGTGCCACACACGATTGGTACATAGCTCAGTGGCATAGCTCAGCGGCATCTAACAACTCAGCTGAACTCTTTAAAATCTGCAAGGAACTGGCCAATCCTGCCAGTCTCTACCTCTCCTGTCCCCTCCCAGAAGCTCTGTGCGGCACTGGCCTCTCACTTCAGTCAAAAACTCAGGACATCCTGTCCTCACCCTCCTCCTATTGCCTCCCCCCCTCTATTCCCTGCTCTTCCTCTGGCCCTTCTGAAGCCACCCCCCTTCCTCCTTCTCTGCCTTTCCCCTTTTCTCTGCAGACAAGGTTCCTAGACAAATCCGATCTATGAAAGTCTCGTCGAAACTATCAAGGACCAAATCGACTCCCTGGCTCCTGCACTGGCGGATATTTGCAAGCACTCCTTCGCCACTGGAGTCTTCCCACCCCCCTGAAGCACTCCCTTGTGCACCCTCCTCTCAAGAAACCCTCTGCCGACCACTCCTGCCCGGCAAACTATCACCCAATCTCCATCACCCCCTTCCTGGGCAAGCTCCTGGAGAAACTGGCCATCTCCCAGCTTAATCTCCACACTGAATTTGTTGGTTGTCTTCATGACCATCAGTCTGGCTTCAGAGCTGCCAGAAGCACGGAAACTACTCTCCTGAACATCCGTGAAGACCTGCTCTCCAACCTTGACTCTTACACCCTGTGCGTCCTCATCCTGCTTGATCGCTCTTCTGCCTTTGACACTGTCAACCATGCCATCCTGCTGAACCGTCTCCGTGATAACCTGGGTATCACTGGTCAGGCTCTGGCGTGGCTGACTTCTTTCCTCTCCGACCGACCCTCCCAGGTCCAACTTGGGTCCTTCCTCTCCGATATCTTTTTCTCTACCTGTGGTGTCCCTTAGGGTTCTAACCTCTCTCCCTGGCTGTTCAACCAATACCTAGCACTCCTTGTCCACCGCATCACCACTCTCTGCCCCAATTTTCAGTGCTATGCAGATGATACCCAGCTCATTTTCAGGCTACCCTTGGCCTCCTCCTCTCCTTCCCTCATCTCTGGCTGTCTGCTATCCAGGAGTGGTGTGCCGCCAATGACCTTTGCCTTAATGCCAGTAATACTGAGATTCTACTCATCGGCACACCCACTCCCTCCTTCCCTGCAGCTCTCTGGCCGGCCTCTCTTGGCCCTCTTCCTGCTCCCACCTGCAAGGCTAAAAACCTCAGGGTCATCTTCGACTCCACACTCTCCTTCTCTCCTCACATCTCTGACGTCTCTAAGAAGTCAAACTACCAGCTGCACCTCCTCAGAGGTATTTTTCCTTTACTCTCCTTCCCCCAGAAGCTCACTGTCTCTAGAGCCCTGGTTCTCGCTAGTCTGGACTATTGTAACAGCCTCTATCTAAATCTGCCTGCCTCTACTCTCCGCCCTCTGCAACTTAACCAGAACAGGACTGCGAGACTTGTCCTTGGCCTCAAGCCCAGGGATCGTATCTCTCCAGGACTGAAATCTCTGCACTGGCTCCCAGTGGCAGCTAGGATTAAGTTCAAAACCCTCTGCATTGTCCACAAGGCCTTCTGGGGCCTGGGGCCGCAATACCTTCAACTCTCTCTTCCTAAATATCTTCCTCCTCAAGCTCTTCGCTCATCCGCCTCCAACTCCCTCAGGGTCAGTCACTTCTCCAGGCAACAAGTTGGTGGTAGATCTCTCTCTTTGGCAGGGGCCTCCCTCTGAAACAGCCTTCCTGCCTCCCTGAAACTTGAGGAGAACCATCTATGGTTCTGGAAGCACCTCAAAACCTTCCTCTTTGTTTCTGCTTTCTCTCCCCCTCCCCCCCTCTCCCCTGCTAAATTCCTGACTGAAACTGCACTGGTTACCTGGCCACCCTTTCGGATCTCGTGCCCAGGACCCGACAGTTGCACACCTGCACTGGCTCCCTGGCAACCCCGGGACCTGGGGACTGTTTTCTGTATCCCTGCAGTCCCCCTACCATCACTTATGTTTGCACTTACCTTGCACTTGCCACCAGCTGGCCGCTTTTATTTATCTTACTTATTCTACTATCCCATTACTGCACTTTCCCATCTCCCTTCCCCCACACACTTTTTTTCCCCACTTCCCATGCACTTGTGCAATCTGAATGACACCTGGCCTAGTAAGATCGTTGTCGGTCCTCCCTTTGTTCTCCCTCCCTTGCCTCGTGGCGCCTCGAAACACTTGTGTATAGGTGTGTTATAAATGCCATATCATATCATATTATATCATATCAGTGGAGCTGCAGATTCCCGCTCACAGGACCAGGAGTCACACACAATTGGTACATAGCTCAGTGGAGCTGCAGATTCCCGCTCACAGGACCAGGAGCCACACACAATTGGTGGAGCTGCAGAATCCCACTCACAGGGCCAGGTGCCACACACAATTGGTACATAGCTCAGTGGAGCTGCAGATTCCCGCTCACAGGACCAGGAGCCACACACAATTGGTGGAGCTGCAGAATCCCGCTCACAAGGCCAGGTGCCACACACAATTGGTACATAGCTCAGTGGAGCTGCAGATTACCAATCACAGGACCAGGGGCCACACACAATTGGTACAATTTGACTTCCAAGACTGGCAGAGATCTATAAATGTGTTCATCAGAATCTATACTGGCACATTGGTGTGCTGCTACTCTGTGCTGCCACATTCTTTAAAGCTCCAATGCTCTCTACCAGCGTCACAACATCACTCCAGGACAGAAGCAATTCTTGAAAATGAGAAGGGCACGTACTGCTCTGGCTGCGTCTCCGAAGTCCACCTTGAGGTTTCCCATGGCTTTGATGATGGCCATGATGGACTGGATGGTGTTGCTGTACACCACCGCCTTGTACTGCTGGCATTCTTCCTCCGAGTAGCCATCTTCATGGATGATCCTAAAGACAGGGCAAAGAAAAGAGTCACCCTCTGTTTCTTAATAGCCCCCATAGCGTCCCACTGTGACCAAGTGCAGAAAGATACCCGCATGAGGCATATCCACCGCATGGAACATGGAAGACATTCCCCACATGCCATACACATCAGTCATGCTACTAAACGAGAAGGGAAAACATGACTTCAACAAATGGATGTCCTTTTAAAATAATCCCCAGTTCTGGAAAAGCCAGGGAAGTCGGCCAGAGTGGGATCCACAGTAATCAGTAAACAGCAGGGCTGCTCATTAAGTTCACTGGCAGAGCTATGCGCGGTCATGAAACCAATCCAACGACCATCTGCATTTTCGGCCATTTCATGATTACATTGTGGAATGCCACAGACGTTCAAAGTGACAAACCCACTATATAGCACAACACATTTAAAACTGTTCATAAATTATTAGAGCGAGCGAGAGTTTATGGATGTGTGAATATGATACAAGATACCTGGGCATGAGGATAAGTTTGAATCTTGATGATGCCCCATGGGCTGACTCAGCAAAATCTAAATGCCAACAACTAGCTTGCCAAGCAGTTATAATTAACAGGCAATATGGAAAATTTTCATTAAAACCGATTATTGCTTTTTACCAACAAAATGCAATTCCAACCATGATCTATGGTGCGGAAAATGCGCTAGGCTGTTCTCATGAACTTGGGAACACTCTTGAAAACATCTTTTGGGTAGGAGTTCTGAACTTGCCCCGTGGAACACCTACCACCTGCATCCGATATGAATTGGGGCTCATATCAATGCATGCCAGGGTGAGCTGGAACTTATTAAATCTTTTTAGGAAACGTAATGTAACCACACCCGTATTGCAGTATGAGCTATTAAAACTAAAAAAAGGATTGACTTGTGTCACATTGACAATGTGGTACGAGTACTGCACTGAGATCCTAAAATTCTACGACATCAGTCAAAAAATGCTGTTTGAAAATCCTGACCATGCAAAAAAAACTTCCAAAAATTCAACTTGTGAACAAAGAAGTAACGCAAGAATGATGACAGAGGTGCCGGGAGAGGCAAGAGCTTATGGGAACTCTCTAGCGTATCTGACTCAATTTCCCGATTTTTCAACAAGATCTTTATACTTGAGATTCAGACTAAACTTGATGGACACCAAAGAACGTAGAAGCCTGTACAATTCTAATACAGAGTTAAAGTGTCGCTTTTGTAAATCTTGTAAAGAAACACTAAAATATCTAACTCTGTTTTGTTCGAACTTACGTTCATTGAGAACACGTACACTCGGCTCTGTATTTGTGAAGTTCAGACAGCTTGTGCGGAGGATTGGTGGCAGTGTATGTTTAAGGGCTCCAATCGCACACTTCTGTTTGCTCTTGTAACATTTCTTGAAGATCTGAAAAATCGTTTGAAAGAATGCGATCCTGACTGATCACATTACCCCTCTGAAATTCGTACCCATGGAGTGTTGGAATTTAGAATCCCAGTGGCCCATAAGAGGAATGTGATTATGTATATGTGGGTGATAGGATGTCTAATAAGTTAGGAAGTGGGGATTGTGGAACTGGTTTTGTGTTCTGTGTCTTGATTGTATCTTTGTAAAAACCGTATAAAAAAAAAAAAGAATATGCACATTCAAACATCAACACAACCAGGCACACAGCCCAGTATGAGAAGTCCTCCACTGAGAACAAATAAAAGCGCAAACCAAGTGTTTTATGGAGTGTAACCCCCTCAGGAGGAGCTCCATCCCATTTTAGCTCTAGGTGCATTTCCAAATCAGTCTCATCACGCCCATGAGGGCAGTGCATCCTGAAAAAGTCAGACAAAATTCCTCCCAGGAATAAGAGAACCCACATCAATGCCAGGCGTCCAGGGTCTGCCTAGAGAGGCAACTTCATCTCACTGATGAGGCTCAAACCTTCATTTGGACTTGGGATTGGTATGAGTGGCACAGAATGGCGAACAGCGTGACTAACAGAACAGAACAGTTGACTTCCTTTATAAATTCACCAAATTTGCCAAGCAACAGAAACTTTGCAAGTGAATTTTGCATGGTATTAGCACTATGGCAAACCCTATTCTTTCAAAACATTTTTGAACCCGGTCAATGTTTCCATAGTGCTAACACAGGTTGGTATTAGCATTACGTGGCAAAAATGCACTGAAAGCGTATGTTTTTGAACAATCGCAAACTTGACCATAGTGCTAAAACCCTGCATAGGTGCACTTGCACTAATGTAAAGTGTCTAATCTGGGAGCAAGTGCTTCTGCTTTGTTTTTTCATAGACTCATAAAAAGGCATTTCTCGAAATTGATGGCACAGACCTGGTCCTTACCTTGAACTGGTTCACAACAGAAAACGCAGAAATCTGATCATCCCTACACATTTTGTTGATTTTAAAAAGTGAATGGCTTGTGTCTATTTCAGACCTGCACCGTAGGCCCGGACTATGGTCTTCAGATTAGGCAAGCACAGTGATACCCACACAATGACGTAAGCTTGAAGGTTAGGACAGTGGAGAGTGAAGGTGAGCGTAGAATGTCCGGTATCATACTAAAACATCAAACACAAATACTGAGAGTCACACATTTTTATCGAATGTACACGCAGTTCTTCTATAAAATAGAGAGGGTTGGGGTTAAAAAAAAAAAAAAAACGTACTGCGGTCTCCGGCAGGGGATGATGGAAGCCTCCAGCCTTGTGGAGGCTCGGAGCGGGGATGGCCCCAGAGACCAAGGGATAGAAGGTAAGTGGGGTGGGGAGGGCAGGGAGGAGGGAGGAAAAGGGAAAGGGGAAAGAAAAAGAAAAGCCTTACCTGAGCCCCCGGCAGTGGACGAAGGTAGCCTCCAGCCATGGGGAGGCTCGGAACGGGGATTGCCCCGTTTCGAGCCTCCTCATTGGATAAGGGGCTGCCACGCCCCTCGGTGGGAACAGAGTACCCGGCACGCGCAGGACGCACCGGCATGCAAGGGAATACCGTGTGGTATGGCTCGCATAAGAGGCAATCCACACATTGTATTCCCGGTGCGCAGCGCGTGCCGGGTACTAATTTGCAGTATAAACTATTTTAAAAAAGCCTCACTCATAGTTTAATAGATGGGCAGCGTAATGGTCAGGGTCCGCCAAGGAGACACACACACACACACAAAAAGACAGAGTGAGTCGCTGAGTCTCTCTCTCTCTGTCTCTCTCTGTCTCTGTCTCTGTCTCTCTCTCTTATTAAACGAAAATGTAACATTCAATACCAATTCAAAGTAAAGATGATGATCAAGCAAGAAGTCATCATGGATAATTGCATTTTATAAATAGTATAAAAACAGTATGTACCAGATAATGACGCATTGAGGGTGGCAGGGGAACAACACCCCGCCCCCTTGCCATAAACCAACAGTAGTTATTCCAGGAGGCCTGAAACCCCTCAACCAGCACAGCCTGCCTCCTGAACCGATTCCCCCCCTCGACCTGGCTGTCTGTCCGGCATGCTAGTAAGCCCTTGCACTCTCAATTCAAATAAAATGAGCTGCAAAATTGCAACCAAAAATATAATGTTGTGCTTCAAAATGCCCTTTTTTAAGAAACTAAATTTCCTTTTCCTTGTTTCAGTATTTGGGGGAGAGGGGGAGTTGGATCTGTCTTTCACAACAAGATGGCTAGACCACAAGCAGTGCGCCAGATAAGATTTTGCAGTGGGAGTATTTTACTCCCTCATTTTTATCGTTGGGAGAAAAATAATGTTTAGGGAGTAAAAAAGTAAGTGCCATTCCCAATGGGAGTATTTATCAAGCAGGTAAAAATATGTTTTAACTGTAAAACAGTCATATTTTCATGATTAACAAATATTTGCACCTAGTTATTTAAAAGGCACATTTTCACCACTTAGATCAGGCAGTTATAATAGTAGTGTCTTCCTCTGGCACTATGTGTACTACTGCTCCAAACAGATCTACGGAGCTGCGTCGAAGAAAACCGGGGGACAAGCTCCTATGTGCCTATTTCCCGGTTTTGCTGGGAGTATGTCTGCTTCCAATTTTTTTTTTGGGAGCATCTGTAGGACTGACAAGCAACCTCCTCTGTTGCCTGCTGGGAGAAGCCGCAGTGTTCAGAGAGGAATTGTCGAGCGCAGACCTGGCAAAGATGGAGGAGGCATCATCCTCGATTCTCCTCAGCCAGGCCAAGAAGGTGGGGGTAGCTGGGAGTGGCGGTAAATGGGAATCATGGTCAGGGTGACTGGGTGGTGAAAGGTAAAGGGATAGTAGATACAATAGAAAAGGGAGAGCCTATAGGAAAGGAAGATTGGTAGATTGATATTGCCAGCACTATGTTTCCTGATTCTCGATTGCACTGTACTAGTATTTATAGCTCCTGAATAGCATTATGTTGAACAGGTACAAAACGTTTGGTCTTAAGGCATGATTAATTTGGATTAATCTCTCAGGCTCTAGTACAAAGGTCTGCAGTATACAGTTTCTATTTGTCATGCTTTGGCAATAGTATTCCTTATGTAGATGGGGGAGTGGATAGAAGCTGAAATGAGTAGCCAATAGTGAAAGTAGTGATGGAGCTTATGGAAGTAAACAAAGGAGCAAATAGAAGAAAAGTACAGAAGACTTTGGAAGGGGTTTGTGGTGAACCGGAAGAAGGACTCATAGGCGACCACCCTTCTTTGGGACTATGACAAGAGGTGAGACCCATGGGGTTGGGCCTGTGGCCCGCTCAATGATGTTGTTCTTTAGTAGTTGGTTGAGTTCATTAGACACAGCTGACTGGAGATGGAAGCCAACTCTGCGTGGGTGTTGGGGAACAGGGCGAACAGACATGTCAATGTGGAGTTTGACTGGTGGGCCTTTCATTTTTCCAAGCCCTGTGCATAGGAGTGATAATTCAGCCAGATTTGTCTCCTTCGTGATGGTGGAGGGAGTTGATGCGTTGACTTGCATGGAGCAAATGCGATTCCCTGGTTCAGGTGTGGGAGCCATGGAGAGGATAGTGTCATTTTCCTGCATGTGAATGTCTATCGGTCCCAGATCTGTTGCTGTTTTGTAGCTTAGGAGGCACCTCCCTTTTGTCAGGCTTCTGATCACGTGGATGGTTGATGTCATGGCACGGCTCTGATGGATGAGGCGACGTCTGAAGGACCCCACGGAGTGTAGTGGGATATCATCGCCTCATTGGAAGATCTTGGATGTCGCCTGTGTT
Source organism: Ambystoma mexicanum (assembly GCF_040938575.1). Lineage (NCBI taxonomy): Eukaryota > Metazoa > Chordata > Amphibia > Caudata > Ambystomatidae > Ambystoma > Ambystoma mexicanum. Next base: position 605,880,366 of record NC_090923.1, read on the forward strand.
AGCTTCGGTTTGTCTTGGATCTGTAGGAACTCTCTTTCACACATTATATTTACGGTGGCTCCTGAGTCAATGAGGAAACGAAGCAGTTTTCCGCAAAAGTCCACTGTTATCTGTGGTGCTTCGCCAGCTTCCGTGTCATCCATAATGAGGTTGCTAAAGTCGTCTGGAGCAAACGGGTCATATTGAGCATTCCCGTAGTCATAGCCATATGGCACTGTGGTGTAGTAATCTTGGTGCAGAGGCAGCCAGTCATATTTGTCACGGATGTGTGGGACGGGGTCTTGTTCCTCGTGTTCTTGAGGTTCTTCTTCCGGGTAGAGTTCTTCAACTACCCTACCTTCACATACCTTCGAGGTCCTTGCTGGTATGGTCGCATTTGGTAGGGCTTTGTTTGCGGTGGCCTCTGGTATGACCTATACTGAGGCATCGTGGGTGCTCGTGATGTGGGAAAGGGTTTGCCTTCCAGGCAGACTGATTGGAAATGTCCTTCCCTTCCACAGTTGCCACATTTTTGGGTGAGGGCCGGGCATGTACCTGTGTGTGGGAAGGCCATCCCACATCGATAGCAGTGTCGTTGCATCCGGGGTGTCAGTTGTTGGCCGGGGCTGTTGTTTCTGTCACCCCCGTGTTGGGCATTGGTATAGTTCACTGCTATGACCTCGGTCTTTTCCGGTTTTGTGGGCACAGAGGCAGACATGTGTGTTGCTTGTCTGTCATCTCTTTCGAGGATTCTGGCCATTTCACTGACCTCCTCAATGGCCAATGGTTTTTTGAGCAGTTGTTTCTTGAGTGTTGGAGAGAGACACCCTTCAATCACATGTAAACTGATGGCTTCTTCGAGGGAGTATGCGTGGAATTGACAGTGTGCCCCTTTAATCCGTAGCCTGGTGATGAATTCATCCACAGTTTCGTCAACCCTTTGGGTGCATTGGTTAAAGATGTATCTTTCATAATCTCTGTTGGGCTCTATTAATAGCCGTTTGTTGAGGGCTGTGATTAGCATGGCAAAGTCGGGGTGTTCTGCCGACGGAATTGTTTTAATGAGTGTTTTAACCTCTGTCCCAACCGTGTTGAGAAACATGCAGCGTAGCCTCTGTGATGCTTCTTCTCCCACTGCAGCATTGAAGTTATTAAAGTCCTCGAGCGACTCTGACCGGCGTGGCACCTTGTCTGCTTGTGGTGTAAGGGAGAAAGGTGGTGGAATTTGCCATGCTGTATGGTTCAATCTTGCTGCAGGTGGTGGGGGGGGGGGCTGGGCTTGTCCATCCTGATCAGGGGAGCTCATTGTGTCCGCGGGGTAAGTGGGGCACTTCTTCCTAGGATGAGGGGCCCTGCCGCTTGCTGTTCCGGGGGACTACAGTGGTGTGTCACCTGGCAGTGATAAATGCAGCCAAGGATAGGGTGTGGTTGCTGGTGGTAGTCTGGTGTGAGTACACGTTACACAGATGAGCCGCCACCCACCTGTGGAGAGTAGCTGCAGGTCTTGACCACTGGCGGGTTGCCGCGCGGCTCGAAGAGAGCGTGTGCTCTGCTTCATGCTCTTTTCTAGTTGCGCCCTCTTTTGTTGGCTCTGTTCGTGTTGTGCGCTCTTTTGTTGATGCGCGTCGCTGCAGCCGTTGGGATGGGCTTCAGTGAAGGCCCTGAGCAGTGTTGTAATGGCTATTGTAGGAAGAAGTAGGTCGGACCTGGGATCGGGTCCACGTGCGAGATTTGTCTGCCAGAGGAGTGCACCGTAACCCAGGATCGGGTCCGGTGGCTGAGGTAAAAGGGCCCGGGATTGGGTGCCTGTGTGATGGTGTTGCTGGAGGAGGAACACTTTAGCGCGACCTTGGACAGGTCCGCTAGTGGGAGATCAGGGCCTGGGATCGGGTGTCCTTGAATGGGCGCTCTGGCGTAGCTCAGCGGGATCGCTGGCGCCATGGAGGAGGACAATGGTGCACGCACAGCGGGATCGCTGGCACTGTGGAGGATGATGCCGGTGCGCAAGGATAACAACCTCGTTGCCAGTTGTTAGGCCGGGGTGGCCTTGCAAATAAAAGGACTGCACACCAGCTTAATGGAACACGTCGTCTTTATTCACTGACTAAACGTAACTGCCGAATTCCCCCCCAACTCCTCACCTTCTCGTCACGAGTCATGTGACTTCCTCACGAGCCTTGTCTTCGTCTTAAAGAGACAGAGGGCCGTGACAATGCCCACCTCAGTTTACAGAAGCGTCTGTGTCGTGCCCACCTCAGTTTACAGAAGAAGCTGCGTTAAAGCCCACCACAGCCAGCATCACAGACATTTACTCACAGCAGACCAATCAGTGGGCAGAACTCTGCAAGTAGAGGGCAGATTCATCAGGGCAAGCAGAATAACAATGACCCCTGACGCTGCCACTCCAACATTCACAGTTGCTGTAATTCGAGGAAGAGGAGAAAGGAGTTCATGTGAAGGAAATGGGATCTGGAGAATACTGTGCAGTCTAGTTACAAACCTACTAAGCTGCGCAGGACTGGTAAATCCCCAAATCACTTGCAGCTAATGGGACATGGGAGAGGGCAGGTTGCAGAGTGAGCTGAGCAGGAAGTGAGACCGGTGGCAGAGGAAATCCTATGAAGGACTGTAGGAAGAGAAGCTTGCAAGGGGCATTCGGGCCGGAGGAGAGGAGCTCTAGGCGAGAGAAAGCAGATATGCGCAGCGGAGCCGTGTACGGAAACACGGTCTTGGTGTGCTGGTCTTGGCACCGAAGGCTGGAAGAGCCGACACAGAGAGCTAGCAGGACTCTGCCATTAAAGGGAAGCCGGCCCCTCGCAAACACGTCTCAACTGCTGCACGAAGAGCCAGTGAGTCAGCCTAACAGCGAAGGGGTCCCCAGGATGTGCGGATATGCTAGAAGCATATTTAAAGTACTTTTGAATACTGACCTAATAGAACTAAATGGAAAAGGTGAATGTGGTCCAATTCTCCTGACATGAAGTCAGTTGGGGGAAACCTGGGACTAGCATTGCCTAAGCCAAGAGACATTGCCAAAAGAACACCCAGAGCAAATATGGTGCAATTCTCGTGTCTTGAGATTTCAGCTGGGAGAAACCTGGAGCCAACATTGCCAAGAGTCAAACGAGATTGTAAGAGAGTTAAAGAGGCAATATTGGTACAATTCTCCTGATTTAAGAGGTCAGTTGGGAGGAATCTGGAACAAGCATTACCGAAAGTTAAGAGAGATTGAAAGAGGTTGAAAGCCAGAGCTTAACACAGCCCTCTTACAGTGGATGTCAGTTTGGGGGAAATTGGTACAGGTAATAGTTGCAGTAAACAAAAGTGTGCTAGTAAAGAACCACAGTTGTGTGCTACTTAAGGAGAAAGTGAATGGGAAGAGAAGCCTGATAAAGATATCGGGTAGTGAAACCTTTTTGAACAAGGATACCTGGCAGGAGAGTACACCAGGGGAAGAGTTTTCAGTTGATGAGTTTCCTGGCAGGAGAGCGTACCGGGAAACTGACTTTGAATTGATATGTTGACAAGAGACTTGCTCATACTAAGTTCTTGTTTCCTTTGAACATTTTGTCAACCAGGAACTTTGAAAAGACTTGCCTTTTGCCATACTTAAATCTCTGTTGTGCAAAAGACATTAGTTTTGCCATCCTGAAAAATAGTAAACACTTTCCATTACCTTATTCAAAACAACACTGTGGAAAAGACTAGACAAGACTTCTTTTTTTCCAAATCAGTCTTGTGATGGGAACATTTGTTTTTTCATCTTGAGGAGAATATTAGGTAAAAGACATTTGTAATGCCTTTAAGAGACTGGTTTTCACGCAGAACATTGTGAATAAGTTACTTGAAATAATCGAGGGGAAGGGAGTCAACCCATGGATGCAAGAAGTATTTTTGTCGAAGTTATATGTTTAAGTTATTGCACTTTTCTGTTGAGTTGAACTTTGAAACATTTACCTTGCACATTTTGTTTGAATGTATTAGTATGGGGGTCAGATTCAGTTTGGACACAAGGTCATCCTGCTTTAGCTTTAGTTTTATAGGAAGGGATACTCTTGTTAGGATAGGGAATGTTAGGCCTTTATCCAAGCCCTGTTCTGTTAATAAAATGGCTAATGTTAAGAATGATACCCTTTTGCATCCGCCTCTCATTTCTGACCCCTCATTTCTGACCACTCACAGCTCCTCCTGGGGTTGTGGCAGGAAAGAGGGAGTGTATGCCAAATGTGGCAGAATCAGTTGTGACTAAGCCCACAGAATGCTCACTGGTCACAAACCAGAAACAGGAGAGTATCAAGAAGTGGGAGCCGCACGAGAAGCAGACGACCAGCAGAAAGAGAAGGCTGTTCAATGCAGAACACTGTCGGTAGCCGTAGGGAGGAGCACCACCAGGGGATCAATGTTACAGTGGCTCCAGGGAACCCGGGAGGAGGACGGCGAGGCCCAATGAGACCTCAAAACGGGGCAAGGGAAGTGAGACTACAAGGGGAGGTGAGTGAAGCAAGAGCCCAAGGTGGTGGTGAGAGAAGCAAGAGCCCAAGGTGGGGGTGAGAGAAGCAAGAGCCCCAAGGTGGGGGTGAGAGAAGCAAGAGCCCGAGGTGGGGGTGAGAGAAGCAAAAGCCCCAAGGCGGAGAACGGATTAGTCACCGCCCAAGTGGAGAGAACACTACTGGGGGTGTTCTTGGAGGGGACCACAAGGAGAACATTAAGAGTGAGGACGGGAGCTGGTATTCCCCAAGAAAGAGTGGAAGAGACAATTAGTGTACTTCCTTGAACTGTGCCAATGAGAGAAAGAATTGAAGAGACACTCTGTGCACTTTCTGGGACTGTGCTTGCTGTGTTCAGAAACCAACCACTGACCTTTGGGGGCCATGGCCCTTAGTGTACTTTTGTTAAAAGTATGTTTTTCTTTTGCAGTGGTGGGGCATAGGATTCTGGACATTTTTCCAATTTGCAAGACATCCTGATTAGCACCCTTTTATGCTTTCCTTTATAGAGCAGGACAGAGAATCTAAGGCTTGGGCCTTTTGATTTATAATAAAGAAACAGACAGTCCAAATGCTGCCTGTCCGTCTCCCGATTCTGATCCACCACAGGTTTTAGAGGTTACCCTCGGCATGTCATTGCCCCAAATAAAATGAAAAAGTTGCATTAAAACTGCTAGAGGTACAGGGGAAGGGTCAGAAGGGAAAGCTAAATAAGTATGACGGGTTTTGTAGAGTGTTCAATTTAATGGCGGTTAGTAAGCCTTAACAGGAGAGTTCTAGGGTGTTCCATTTCGCTGGAGAGCGAGACAGTTTCGAGAACAGTCCTGGGACATTACTTTCATACAAGGCGTTAGACGAAAACTGCCAGTTCCTATCCAAGATATTTACCAAACGAGCTTGTCTCTTTGCTGTAATGTCTGCATGATATACTGCAAAGAAGCGAAACTAAAAAGCTTCAATGCATCAAACTTATTTTGTACCAGAAAACTACTCAAAAAGGGAACACTCGTCCATAATCACAGTTAAATAAATGATAGTGTTGCAAGTAAAAATATAGCATCATAAACAAACAGCTATTTTGTGAGGCGATTCAGAGGCCTTTATGTAAAGGATGTCGGCGTAGTCTGATTCTTTGGGCCAATGGATCCACAGGTAGGGCAAAAACTAAGGGTGACAGGGAACATCCTTGCATAGTTCCCATGCTAGTATAAAGTGGATTAGAAGTCAGATTATTTATCCTAATTTTGGTTCCGGGCATGTATAATTGGGATCCAAACAAAACTTTAAGAAGAACCTGTCTTAGTCCTTTTCAAGGTTTTCTCAGTGTGGACCAAGAGTACAGCAAAGGAGAGTCTCTCACGGCAGGCTATATCACATTACTCAATGTGGTCAAGACCTCCATTGGCTCCCGATCACAGCCCGCCTACAGTTTAAAGTGGCAACATTGATCCATAAAACCTTATACGGCTCAGTACCAGGGTATATCAGAAGTTTGGCGTCTCCCTATAAACCTGCGAGAAAGTTGCTTTCTTCAACTCAAGCACTAGAGGAAAGTCCTAAATTCAAATTGGCTAACAGCAATGGAAGATCTTTTCCCATTGTCGCTGAGAAGATCTGGAACTCGTTGCCGCCTGATCTCAGATCACTGAAGGAATACAACATCTTCCGACAACAATTAAAAACTTTACTTTTCCACTAAAACTATTAACGTGCCTACAAGTCCCGTTTATACACTTTGTCCCTTTTTGTCTTTGTTGGCGCCCTGATGGCTGCAGGCTTTGGACACCTTATACAGATAAACAAATAAAAAAATATTAATGGCATCTTCTATTATGGTTGTGGCGTTGCTGGCATTGAATGAAGCTTGTTTGATCTTGGTCACCCAGGTTGGGGAGCCAGAGCGGCAAATTATTAAATATGGAATAGATTTGGGTTTCATAATATAAAATTGCTATTGGGCAGTGAGAGAAGCCAATAAGCCTACCTTGGTGAGGCTTAAGGATCAGTGAGAGGGAAGAGTCACCCATTGTTTGAACAAGTCTATTGAAAGTGGTTGAATAGACAAACCATTTAAAGAATGAGAATTAATTATTTGTGTAAAATAAAGCAGACCTGGGACTTTGTTTGTTAAGCGTGAGTTAATAACCTTTGCTTTTTTGTCAACTTTTAATATCTGCCTGAATAAATTCATGCTGTTCACTTGAAACAATGACAATGGTTTCTCCATGTAAATAAGCAGACTGGGAATGTGGTCTGTCTGGAGAAAAAGGACAAGAAATAATGGTCTAAAATATGTATCTAATCACATTCACTTGTGTGTAGGTCTCCGGTGTCATCCTTGAGGGCCGAGATTATTTTGTGCGAGTGAAGTGCTTTGACCTGGCATGCTAGGATTCTAGTGGCTTGATTACACTGGGTGCTATACATTTTCACAGTTTAAAGGAGATTATCTAAAGCCATCAATTTAGACCTAGCTGCTCTCATCTGCCTATAAATCTTCTGCGGGCCTGCGATTCTATACTGGGCCTCCAATGTCAGTATTTTCACGGCAAGTGTTTCTGCAAAGAGTGGCCACGGCCTTATGTTCGGATGCTATCCTACGCACCCTATCCCTAATGACAGGCTTAAAGGTGTCCCATAGGTTTGGGATTTAATGTGACCAATACTGTTCTCCGTAATATAATTTGTTAGGTAATCTGCAGGGGGGGGGGGGCTGGTTACTTACCAGGTCAATTAGCAGTGGGCTGAGCAATAGGGAGTTAATCAATACAAGAATAGCATTCATGTAAAACATGGAGTACAAGGAGTGCATTTCAAGCAGATGCCCACAAGGCCTATATGAAGGAGCGACTCCTTCAACACCCTAAACCCTGGACCAAAGGTAAAAGTATTTGGTTGGATCGGTCAAGAGATTATTCAATATACATAATGGAGTCACCCGCCATAATAAGTTCGTGCACCTGATATCACACCACCTGGTGAAATGAGGTCCTGAAAAACTCATAACAATCATTAGAGCCATATATGGCAACTAGAGCATAAGTTATGACCATGGGGCAATTTCACCCCTAACATGCGTCCCTGGAGCTCTTCCGACGATCAGGTTTCTAGGCATTCAAATTGCTACTAGATACCGGTTCTCTGCCACTCAGGCCAACAATGTGCAGGGGTACAGTTCAAAGTGGAGGAGACATTGATCTGACCGTAGAAAATATACACCCATTGGCTATGGAGATGCTGACGAATCGCCCGCTGTTTGAATGGCATGTTTTAAACCTTGAATTTTCTGGGACACAACCATTAAGGTGGGGTCATCACAAAAGGCAAACAAAGCCTGTACATAAAGCCAGCAACGTAACCCCTTAGGTTAAGAACCAAAGCCCTTGCTTCATGTAGTCAATTGGACCTTCATTGAAGCATCCTATGAACAATCAAAATAAGAAAAAAGTAAACGAACCATGAAAAGAATCCCCCAACCAACAACTCATCCTGGAAGGAAGGGGTCTTTTTTCGTGGGGGGGTTTCAACTTCTTCGGCCTTGCGACCTGTTTAAGTTTTTCAGTATGTGAATGTTGCATAAGTGCGAAATAGTTTGGAGGAACCACTACCCCACCTTTGTAGTTATGTATCAGGAAAGCCGACGCGCAGAGACACGAGTATAGACTTTTGAGGTGGGATTGTAACCCGGGCCCTTTAAAAAACCAAGACCTAATTTATCAATGAACGAACACTAATGGGACATATGTGAATGGAACAAATGCCCTGATTTTAAAAAGGCTCTTGTGAAGCCGTAACACGTGTCATACAAAAAGGTACTCCTTTGGGAGATTTGATCAAACTTTTTGAACTATAAACCAAAGAATTTGAAATCAAATAACTTGTGGTACAGTTTATTTGTGCGAAAACAACGCGCACCACAGAGAGAAGCTTCACCCAAATGTCACCAAAACATGCAAGGGATGGTAAAAGTGACCACCATGAGATGAAAACATTCAGAAACTTGGTAATTTACATCTGGTGTGTTGTTCCCTTTTGTAGTATAAGGATGGGAAGGCCCATGGCATGGCACTGTGAAAAGTGAAATTAGCAAAAGCACAGTAGATAAAGCGGATTGAAGTGAGCACGGATGGAGTTACAAGAGAAGAAATGCTTGTAAAATATAAATGATACACAATGTGATGCAGCACTCCATTTTATTTCAACAATCAAGTGACAATCATTTCAAACGTTTGAGCCTCCTCAAGAGGATGGGAGTTCAGTCCAAAGGATAGGTTGAAGCCTATCCCTTTGCCTTGGATTCTTAGGTTCTGCCTGCAATTCCCACAGCAGGCAGATAACTTTTTTCCCTGTCAATGCGCCAGTCCACAGTCCACCGTCTATGAAGCTTTTGCCCTATTCCTTTGTAGTAAAACTTGGATTCCGATGGATCCTTGGGCTTTTTGATCCCGGTTGGGAAATTCTGAGACGGCACTACTTTATGGGAATTACACTACAAGACCTCTATGGCCCCACTGGAAGCAGTGGGAATGTCACTGGGCTACTGTGAGGGTAAGAAAGTCCACCTAACAATGGACGTGTGGTCCAGTGCTAAAGATACACATTTCACTGCAATCGCTGGGCACCAGGTCACCTTCACCCATACCCGTCATTAGCAAAGCCCAGCAAAGCAGACGCCAAATGTCCTTCGCTAACAGGCCACCTTGTGCTTGGGAGGATTTGACAGGAGATCTAATGGCGTAGCTGCTAGGAGGCGAGGCGAAACCATGCAAGTGCCTTGCTTCGTCTACGTCATCCATCTTTCAGTCAGCCTCTTCATAAAACAGTACCTCCTAGATGAGATGGTAAGTGCGTCTCAGAATATCTGCGCCCACTTTAGACACTCTTATAGTACCTGAATTATGTTAGGAAAATTACAGGCGGCTTAGCAGCTCCTTCAGAACCAGCAGAAAGTAACGCCGGCTTGGTGGAATTCCACCCTTAATATGCTGGAGCATATCCGAGAACACTGCAACACAGTGACAGACTACTGCAATGGCCAGAGCCAGCAACTTCACAGTGCCTACTTAACCCAGGCACAGTGTAAAATGATTGACAATGTTTGCTTTTTGCTGCAGCCATTTGCAGAGGCCAGCTAGCAAGCCAGTACACTGCATCATTCAGCGAGGAACTGCCACAGGTGTATCTGTTGGAATAAGCAATCCCAACCTTCTAGGATCCACACAATGTTGTTATGAAGGAGAATTTGGAGTAGCCCCTGGCACCTTTTCCTGACCCACGGTTTAACTCCAAGATGGTAACTTTTAAACAGCATGCTCGTGAGGTTGAAGAAAACGCAGCAGGTTGTCCTTTGCAAGAGTATGTACTAGCCATGTGTAAGGATGCACTAAACAGACATTTAAATGCATGGCTGGAACAAGAAGAGAAAGCCAAAGGTCATATGCCAGTGCACATTTCTTCTGCACAACTACTGACACTCATTCAAGCTGCACCAAAGTGAGCTTTCATAGAGTGGAAAAATGTCAAAGAATATGGCACAGACTCTACCATCTACCCTTTCCCCCTCCCAGTGTGGCTTTCTAGGTGTGTTTGTCCCCCCATGAGAATTCAGTGGGCCCATTGCAGACCAAATGGTTGATGCCGATGTTCACATAAACCAACCGGGTAGTAATTACGATCCATTGCAATTCTGGCGTGGTTAGACTGGCCAGCTGTACTTGTATAATTAGCATTGGAAAGTCTAATCTACTCCCCACCGGCTAGTGAGATAGGTTCCATGTTTTGAGCACTGCTAGGCTTATTGTCTCAGAGTACAGCGAAGACCTTAATCACACACAGTTGAGAGATAACTTTCATAAGAATGAACAGGCAACACCTAAGACATTGGTCTGCAACCTATGGCTCTTCATATGTTTTGGACTACTAGTCCCATCATCCTTGACCATTAAGTACGATGATACATAGTTGGAAGTTGTAGCCCAAAACAGATGGAGAGTGGAAAGTTGCAGACCCCGACCTGAGACTACATACAGCAGGATGAAAACATCAGTCCTAGTGCTTCGCAGACCATACAACATATTCTTCAGATGAGGAAGATGTCTGTGCCTGCCAGCTAGTCATGCGCATGGAGCAGCATGATGTAAAGGCATGGATACTTAGACTCCAACACTAGTGCTTGAGTACACTGTAAATGTAAATGTTAGTTTACCCAATCATCCTACAATTATGTGGCTCTGCAAGCCCAGCCTCTCTCAGAGTCCTGGTACTACACTCACAAACCGAAGACTCTTCCTCAATGTATTCGGCGCTACCAACAATCGGGGCACTAATGCTTTTCTTTTGCCCTTTCCCAGTGCACCATGTCCTCCCTATTAATAGCCTTTTTCCCAGTTATCTGAAAGAGATTAGGGTGGGGCAATGAGCATGTGGATCTCCAGGGCATCCACCACTAGCTCATCATCCAGCTAACAAACTGAAGCGAAGTCCTTGTTAAAATGATGTGGTACAGGTACCATGCTCTTGCCTCTTAGCTTATTTTTTACTTGAGATCTTTATTTGTTGTTAAACAAAAGAAGTGATTTAGGAATAGATGCCGGACATCTTGAAGTAAGTGTGCATTCCACCACCACATTGCATGATCTGCCAAAATGGCAGCACAACTGGAATTCTAGCATCGTAAACACGAGTCTGCACTGGTAGTAGTGGTAAAGTGGCCCAGCTAGTCGATGGAGCAACTGGGCGAATTTAACCCATCACTATACGACAGCCTAACTGTATGAACTTCGAGGAGGTGCCCCAGGAACTGTTACTTGGTTTATCCCGATACACTGTCCCCTGGCAGAGGTTGCATATTACACTGTCAGCCTCCCCCGGACAGTGACACCCTCTGGCCACCTGAACTAGTCCATAAACCAAGAACAGATTGGCAGTGAGGTCATGATTCAGGAGGTCCTCAGACCTGACAGGACTCTCTTTACGAATACCGAGCCTGCCTCACCCCCTTCACACATGTAGGAAATTCTGAAATGGCCCCAGTCTCTACGCCCTGGGCCATCTGCTAGTGGACCATCTCTGCCTCCCCACATGGTGCTCTTCAGTTTCTGGCAGAATCACCATCTCCTCCTCTTCTTCTCTCTTTCACGCCCTTGCGCCTCTGTGGCCACCACTCCCTGCTGCTGCTAAAGAGCTGCTTCCTACCCACCAATTCTACTGTCAATGTGCTCACTGGCATTCTGCAGGTACTCCTCGAGTGACTCTGCAACCTGCTTCAAATTGGTAGCCATTATCCTCTTACTCAACCACTCTGCCTCACCACCTTAAGTGCCACCACCACTCCCCCCAACCACCTCTTATCCCTCCTCAACTATCATCTTCTTCTCCTCCTCAACCACTATCTTCCACACCTCACACTCCATCTCAACCTCTGGCCACCCACCTCCTCAGGCTCCCATTTGACCTCAACCTCTGACCTTATATTCTCCCCTGCCACTGCTTCTAAATAAAAGAACATATGTCCAAGGTGTCAATGCACAAAACAAGTTATTAAACACATTTCAGGATTATTGCTAGGCACTGAAACGGTTCTCGAGACAACAAACAGTGGGGAAGGTAATTGAGCACAATGTCAGATTTCTCTGGTTCATAACCACAAATATTTCTCTACAAACACAAGAAGGCAAGGGTGTTTGGAAACATTGTTTTTGACATTTTTGGAGTGGAACAAAGGGAACAGGGAAAGGTACAAGAGGAACATTTTAGTGTTTCGTTTTTCCTTTTGTTTTTTAAAGGGACCAAGGATAGAAACCACAGATTTGAAGGGGATCCAAAAGAACAG